>NC_134705.1:184839968-185169968 GCF_043290135.1 Rhipicephalus microplus
ATACCTACATTACGGCATATCTTGTGCAACTAGTTCACTCATTATCCCCGAAGAAACCTTACTGAAAGCAACTCGATTTGTGGTCACGTCGTGACTTGTTCTGCGTGGATAACTCATTACAGGGCCATCGAATCGGTCCGAGCCAGGTTGAAAAGGTAAATGAGCGTTCAGAGTCATTAGCAGGAGCCGCAGTGGGGAACCGGTGTGTCATTTATCAAAGCTGGTCTATCGTTACGCATGTATCTTCATTGAAGAGATACTTCGGAATTATTGACCCTGATGTGTATTAAGTATAATCGATTATTTGGATACACCACGCGGTTATAATACGTTAATAAAGCGCCATGCCACACACCTAGCATGACTGGCGTGGCGTAAAGATAAAGTGGTAGGAGCACTATAGGAAATACAGGAAGAAATTTGCGCCCACGCTGCACCCGTCAACTGGCTGCCCGTGGTGCGCGCACGGACGGGCCGATATGGCACATATATTTTGGCAATGCGCAAGAGACGAGGCTGGGCCACGAGAAAGGACGACGTCAATTGAGGGACCCTCCGAAATGGCGTGCCTTGCTGAGTGATGGCAAGCCGCCCTTCTCAGCGAGGCGCTCGAAGACCAGGTGTGGGCCGTCCAGCAGGCCAAGGCCGTCGCCGAGGACCTCGGAAGATGTTCCTCGAACGATGTGTCCCTGGCATCCTAGCACCGGGCACAGCGACAACCGCTGGACAAATAAAGTTCATTCAACTCAACAACTAGGAGCACTGCACGAACGCGTTCTGCCGCTCTTTTCTGTTTCAGTATCGCAAAACCTCGGCAATTGTGATTCATTTTCATTGCTAATCAACTCGGCTGCACCGCGGCTTCCCTTCAGAGTACAGTCACTCTGACTGTGTCGTCAAATCCTGATAATACATAACTGTCACGACTTTCACGCTTGATTGAATTTCGCTTCGGATCAAAGCCTCTCCTTTAAGCCCATGTTACCAGGTTTGCGTCACGTTCCCAGGAATCGCAAATGCAACTCGACGTACCAACAAAGCGCCTGCTTCGAACTAACTGTGCGGGAGCACTGAAAAGTCACGAATTGATTTGTCGCGGTAACTACGCCGACAAAGGAAGCCTCGGTTGAGTGAACTGTGTCCTCGATGCGTAAGGTTGTCGATCAAATCATTCCTCACAGCAGCGTGCGATGGCTTCATTCCATTAACCGCTGGCACCTACGATGTATAGAATTGAAGCAGCGTGCCACCCAGTGCTCCATCTGAGTTGTATAGACGCATACACGAATATGCACCATTAACTCTCACGACCCCTAATTATGGCATTTGATCTAGACGACTTGAAGCCGTCTTTTTCTTTCCCAGTCGATGCTCTTGCTTTAGAAATATATCAATTTCGTTCTACTCTAATCGTCGCAACTGTTGTGATCAATGCGCTTATTCAAATGGCTGATTTAGGTTAGTGCGACGGAAAGTCAACCGACCGTGCAATTGAGGCTAGCCGCAGTAAGACGTACCCGTTCGCATTCGTAACGGTGTATGCGTTTTACGTACGCAAGCAGTCGACCGTGAAATCTACACGTATACTTTAATTTTACATTCCACTCACGCATTATTTGAGCTAAGAAACGCCGGCGCGTTTACATCGTATACGTCATTCCCTCAACTTGTGCTGCAAGCAACGTGGAATCGACAACCAATGATTTTTTTTTAATGTTTGTATACGAACTGGCACGACACAGCTGAGCTACTGCATTTGTCTTTGAAACAACCATTCCAATGCTTCTGGCAATGTAACACGAAATCACGAAGAATTCTCGTATACTAGCAGGTTCACACATCAGCTTATTCACGGGTTGGAATTTGAAAGTTTAACATGTGTGTCCATGCGTCCACCCGTGCGTCTGTGCGTCTGTCCTTCCATGCGTTCGTACGTCCATCCTTTTATACGTCGTCCCGTGCATCCATCCATCCATTAATTTGTCTGTCTGTCCCTCCGGGCATTTGAACCAGTGAGTACTCATACAAATGCATACTCAGCAGATAAGATTAAAACGATACACGCGCCAAAAAAAGTGTACGAATTATACGCATCAGGTCCCTTCCTCTTTGAATATTGTTGTACGCAAAGGAATATAGAATCCAGATGACATAGAAGCATACTCGGACAGCGTACGCTCCCAAGTGAACATTTGCTGCACGCTACGCAAACGCGAACGTGTACACGCATGCGCAAGATGAACCCAACATTGAGAATGTGAGCTTTACGATAAAGTGCTCGCGATTCAGCGCGCGTGTGTCCGTGTTTTCTTCTCTGTAGTGGATGGGTTCTCACGCTCTTATTTTCTTGCTCTACAATGAACCTACTCACGCCAAAAACAAGTTTTGACGAACTTTTCCCAGCTGGTCGTGCTGCTAATAAATATAAGAATGATCTGGTGTGGTGGTGATGATGCTGATCCCAACGATGACGATCTCATTGTGTACATTCCTTTGAAACAGGACAGCAACCCGCAGTGGGCCAGTTCGTATCAGTCATCTATTGCTCCGAACTTCTCTAACCGTACTGCAGAGAAGGTGATTGTGTCACACGAAACATTTTCGAAAGCTCAGAATGAACTAACCAGCAAGGGGAAAAAAAACTCTAATTTAGTATTATTCCTCCTAGAACAGTGCAGCTTCCTGGCTTTATCATTTTTGTTTATTTTTGAATGCAGGCTTTCGTTCTTATAATGCGATTTTAGCTATGCACGTATATTCCCTATACTGACATTTTCGCGGTCTGACTTTTTTGGCCTATATTCTCAACTTCTCTTCATTATATTAACTACTGACCGATGCACGCTCCCATCCACACTGTAAGCTGCAACTTTGCTGCTGCTGCTGCTGCTGCTGCTGCTGCTGCTGCTGCTGCTGATGATGATGATGATGATGATGATGATGATGATGATGATGATGATGATGGTGATGTAGACTCTGACTGCATTTCATCTCCCACGCTGCTAACGGCGGTACGATTGCGTGCCCACGGTGGTACCTGCTCGTACCACATGGTACCTGCTCGTACCACGTTTCTTCGAACACTCACGTATGAAATTAACGTGCTTGTTTGTAGGCGGCTGCGGCGGTGTTGATCACGCGTATCAGCCGTCAAAGTGTACACCCACTGTGAGGCGGCAATGCTTTGAAGACCGCCACACGTACACGTTCCAACGCGCTTTGATCCGGCGCTAATCTCATTAAGCGGATTATCTTTATCTACCACTCGTCCACCTCGCTGCAGGCCACCGCCGTACTCAAGCCACGATATGCAACCAGTTCGACGGTGAGTATAGGCTCCCCACTGGATGTTTAACAGCTGTAAGCGTGACAATATGCGCAAGAGCATCCGTGTCGGCACGGTACACTGTGGAAAGGCAAACATTCGTTAAGCTTGCATGCAGTACGATTCCGGCAGACGGAACTGATTCATTGCATGCGTGTCGGCCCGAGTGCAAGATTAACGCCATGTTTGCTGTGCGCACGGGCGATAATACGACGTGTTTGCCGTAAATAAGGCGTCTCGTTATAGAGGGCCCCGGGACGGCATTCGGCGGTTGCCGTGTCGCATGGGAGTAGGTTCGCGTGGTATCGCACACGAAAGGCGGCGCTTTGTTTTGACGCCATGAATCCTTCTATATGGTATACATGATTCCAGCCTTTCTATCTGGGAGGTCTGTTTAGACAAGCCGCCTAGGGTCCGTCACGACAACCGACGAAATTTTTTTTTTTGCTTCGCTCATGCCGCCTCTCCAATGCGCATTTCGCACACAAAGTTTTATTTGAGCTCATGACAATTTTCTATGGCCGCTCTTATGTCTTTTTCGAAGAGAAATTTGATGATGTGTCGTGCATAATCTACTATGCCATGTTAGCTCTACTTTTATTTGCCCACGTTCTAGTAAACGTAATAATTAACGTGTGCGTCTACGAGCAATGCCCACGCTTAAGGCCTTAGATGCCAAATCAAACACTAAAGCGATCGTGGGCGTTGGTACGAACAAGGAAGAGAGTTAGGTGTCCAAATACTACTGCTTGATGACTTCACAATACCACGCTGTCATTTTATCAAATGTACCAATACTTGCTACATCATTATTACATACCATGGCATCGTACGATAGCGGCGCCACACAGTCATCGCATGGGCAAAGCCAGGCCTATCCAAGAGTCAGTGCAGACAGAAGTTAGTTCAAAAAGCTTTCACAGAGGGCAGAACTGGGCAGCGTGAATGTGGGAAGAGTAATGCACCGAATTAAAATGAAAGGAAAACGAATTTCGCCTTATTAGAATCAGTGCGTGTGTGTTCGTGGGCTACGGCAGAGCTTTGCTGGGCAGGATGACAACATTGTTTTTGTTGTATTTAATATTTATTTTGTGAGCGTGCAAGCTTTAGAGTTATCTGGAACACCACCGGCTACACAGGTTAATCATCACAAGCTACTCTTAAAAATATTAACAATTCAGAGTACTGGGCGCTCTACCATGCGAGTCCCTATAATAACTAATGAAGAGTAGATTCCTGGTCCACCCCTCCGTCGTTTTTGTGAATTTGTGTATAGAAAAAGTGTTCAACGGTTTTGAGTACTTGGTACTGGACTATAGGAGGGCAGAGAGCCGTCCCGGTAAGAATACAGCGCGAGTGCGAGCCAAAGATTCGCTAGCACAACGAATATATGCAGTAATGAAAACCCACCAATAAATCACTAGGTGGATGTCAAGGTTTTTCAAATAAGTTTAATACCAATACCAATGATAACTAAATTTGAAAGAAATGAGGGTAACGTCCTTCAAAGTTTCGTCTCGGCTTTCACCATACAAGCAAGCTTGTGTCTGTAAATGGTGTGACGTCTAAATGATTTTTCACAGTCCGATAGCCTGTTGAGGTTAATTCGATGTTCGATCTTTTCAGCAAGTGGGGTGTTTGATACAGCAAGTCAGGTGTTTGATGTGAGCGATTATAGCCTCTCTAGGAACTCACGTTCGTAGGATGAGATGGTGGTCATTTTCTTGTTTTCCTTTTAACGCAGCATTTCTAAGCAAAGGCTTGGCTCTTAGGTAGGAGAGGTACTTCCAACGCAGAAGGCCTTAATCAGACTCGCTCTAGGATGTGAAAGTTTTTTTAATGCGAAATATTTCTTTGTGTACAGCCGGTACTCTGAGTATCTATCTATCTATCTATCTATCTATCTATCTATCTATCTATCTATCTATCTATCTATCTATCTATCTATCTATCTATCTATCTATCTATCTATCTATCTATCTATCTATCTATCTATCTATCTATCTATCTATCTATCTATCTATCTATCTACAGAGAACGATGCAAAATGAAAAAAGTACTAAAAAAATCTGGAAGAAGCAAATAACGTAGGCATTTTCGATGCAACATTTTTGTAAAATGACCAATCGGGCAGATTAGCTCAAATGCTGAAGTCTCGCCTACCTACCGAGTTCGTTATAGACGGATGATTTTGGCAAATATGGAAATCTTAGAAGAAATAAACACGCAGGTCTGTTGACAGTGCGTAGAAACCTGCTCCGATGATCGCTCTGTAATATACGAGTACGTATCACCCAGCGTAAAGGGACTGCTTACGAAGACGTATCACTTTCTCTACGCTGCTCAAAGTTGCTTCTTCTTCCTCTTCGCATATATTACATAACACCCGTAGAGGTATAACGTAGCTCACCTCGCCTGCTCCTTTCTCTCTATTTTGTTCCTACAAAGCGATACTTTCTCCAGTTACGCGCACCGAGGTAAAGGCGGTAGTACAGCCACCGGTGCATGATTACAGGGAAGCGTGACAGCTCGGAACGGTGTGCCCCACGGGCAACGGAACGTGACTGCAAAAGGGGAGGCTACTTTTATGACTCCTATGGTCACCGCAAGGCGTCGCTGCGTGCCCGACTCTATGGCCGTGCGCGAACCTTATCATCGCCATCTCCTTCCTCGTACCCGCCCCACGTCGTTAGGGTTGTTTGCCTTTTGGTATGCCCGTAATAGGCGTATGCCAGAGGAAGGCTTCAGTGAAGGTGCCGGTGTGTTATTCGTTATGTACCGCGGCGTTCTCATACTTCTTACCATGGTGCATCGATACCTCCACTTGTACCTCCTCTCTTTGGAGAGAACCTCCTTTTTAAGAGCCTGCAATCTGCTATCTTACGAATCTCAAGAAGCAAGTGCAGTTCTGGGCAAAAACAAAAGGAAAGACATATTATACCAGAGCTGCAATTATAGCAGGATGATTGCATAGTGCTAATAACAAAATGAGGAACTGATGTGTGCGCAAAGACCCATGGTGACAGTTTCGCCAGCCTCGGAAGCGCGACATGTGGTGCCCCAACGTGCGATGGACGATGGGCCCGGCGTGGCAGAGGCGCAGCCCCCATCGAACAACGGCGATAGCTCTCAAGCGTATGTCGCTAATAGCAAGGTGGAGTCGGTGTCTAGGCGAGCAGCATTCACCTTCCAGTTAGCGCCAACGTATCCAGTTAAGCTTTAGGCAGTGCTCTTGTTTTTCAGGCGCATAAGAACGAAAGGGAGCTCCTTGCTTCTTTACACCGACCATCATTATTATCACCATCATCAGCCTGACTACGTCTTGGACAGGGCAAAGGCCTCTCCCATGATCCTTCAATCAACCTGGTCTTGTGCTTTCTGCTGCCACGTTATACCTGCGAACTTTTTAATCCCATCGGCCCACCTAACTTTCGGTCTCCCTCCCCTTCGGGTGCTTGTCTTCTCTGGGAATCCAGTCAGCTAACTTTAATTACCAGTAGTTATGATGCCTACGTGCTACGGGCGCGGCCCATGTCCATTTATTATTCTCGATTTCAAGCGTAATATCCTGAACCCCGGTTTGTTCAATGACCACGATAACTTTATTGTCATGCCCTACCCATTCTCTGAAACAGTTCAACAAAGGACTTCCTGCGGTTCAGCCGACTAAGCAAGGTATAAGAGTGTCAATGCGTGGGCTCATCTTGTCACATACACTTGAAGAAGACGTTCTAAAAATTGCTATTGCAGTGATTCCAACTCTCAAAGTAGCCAGTGGCCCCTGGCATAAGATTGCACACAACAGGGGCAGTGGGGGCACCCGGCCCCCTATTACTGACGGCGTTAGAAAAATTGTGTTCATAGGCATCCCACAATACAAACATTTTGCGTAGCCGTGTGCTGGAGATGCTTAACCTCAGAAAATAAGAAGATACGTGTATAGACTCCAGCTGCACGTACAGCATTCCAAGCAACTACGTTTGTAGTGGCGTGGTCAGTGTTCAAGGGTCCATTTAACGACTTGATAAAATTATACTTCCCCGAAGGTAAGAAGCTTTCATAACAGAGCTCATGAAACGACGTCCACGGTATACTATCCTTCTTATTTCAGAGCATCCTTTGTAGATACGTCTTGGGTACACACGAACCAATGTCTTGGCTATGACTTGTTTACCTATACATCCTTAGGCTTCGAAGTTTATCACTGCGTGCAGGGGCACTCACTTTACTTTGATGAGTACTCGTAAGGCAACTTTGGACACGAGCTACACCGACGGCATTGGCATGGTCTTCTTCAAACAAAAAACACTTGGATGGCCGAGCTTCCTGCTACAGCAATAACTGCTGTGATGGCAGCTTGAGTCAGTGGGAATGATTGCGAGGATCTTCATAGCCGGTTGAGATGAAGGCTTCGCTTCCAAGACAATGATGGAGGTATGCTTTTAATCTATTGGCTCGGTAATGCTGCCAGCTTGAGTATACAACTTATTGAGTATGACAGTTGTACTGAATGACAGTTGCCTCACTTGTTCACAGCCATTCCAAGGCAATGCGTGGTAATCATCAGAGTTTCTAACGTAAAAGCGCCTCGGTGTTTGGTAAAGTGCCACAGAACAAATCGCAGACATAATCATTACACTCCTCAGGAGACCGGCGCATGACCACTGTATTACGCCTAGGTGTTGATTGTAAACACCCACTTAAGAAACAAGGGCCAGATTTCTTTTTTTCAGCCCCTATAATACTAACCCCAAAAGAAAAAAAATGGCCCCGTATCTGCATGTTTCACTGCAAATATTGTTGAACGACGATAGTATTGCGTCTGAAGAGTGTGAACAGAGTGTTGATTTGATGTTCTGCGTGGGAAAATCGGTGAATTGTATTCTAAAGGCGCTGCGTTAGAGAGTCTCCATCCGTGCAGCGAAGGTGAACGAACGCTATCTGGCAGTTATTTTCCAAAACGAAGAAAGGCTTACGCGCCTGTCTCGGAGGCGATAAGATGTAGAACGCAAAGCGGCGGGCAGGTGCCACCCCCGTGTCGTTTTAGCAACGCGTTAGAAATACTCGCCTTCTTGAGCATCTCGTGACATTTTCAGCGCAGCGTCATAAACGCTACGGTTCTTAGAATTACTTATGTATGCCTTTTATAGTATAAAAACACAGATACAAAATATTGACGTGTTGTTATATTGCCTCAGATATGCGCCATAATTGCTTTTCAACTGACAAATCGCACAAATATGAATGCTCAAATTTGAGCAATATTGGTCGGCACTGTGGATGGAGTTGGCCAATTGAAATGTCGTTCTAGGCCATTAGGGTATTGTTACGGCGGACAAACAGACAAAGGTACAGAGAGAGAGAGACATGATTGATTGATTTGTGGGGTTTGACGTCCCAAAACCACCATATGATTATGAGAGACACCGTAGTGGAGGGCTCCGGAAATTTCGACCACCTGAGGTTCTTTAACGTGCACCCAAATCTGAGCACACGGGCCAACACCATTTCCGCCTCCATCGGAAATACAGCTGCCGCATCCGGGATTTGAACCCGTGACCTGCGGGTCAGCAGCCGAGTACCTTAGCAACTGGACCACCGCGGCGGGGCAGTGAGAGAGACAGGCAAACCAAAAGTTTTGCGTTGAAGTACCCCAAGAAAGACTATCGTCTTAAATAAACGAATGCGAAACACAGAGGGCGACGTGTTTTTCACAACTGCTACCAAAGGGTGTGTGCTAGTTTTGCACCGATGCAGGAACGTTTTTTGGCGAGCGCGAGCGTGCGCGACCCTTTTTAGCTGTCGACGAGGCAATGTGTTATGTTATTAGCTATCACTCGTTCGAACACTACCGTGGCGCCTTTGGTCTGTTGTGCCACGCTTTTCTCGTCTTGTCGGTTGCCTGTACACAATTACGAGGGAATACGCGACACACACTACAGGCGTGCATTTCACATTGCGTCAGTTATAAGCCTCCATTGTTCCACGAGGAGCACTCTTAAACTTAGGAAACGCGCTTCCTTGTGAGCTTTACGACTTGTTTCAAACTGATGTCGAGTTGATGTCTGGGCAGGCAATATTTTGTGCATAAGTACGGTTTTGTTACCTTAGCTTAACCTAAAAGAACTAAAGCGCATGTAATTTGTATAGGTTAACAAAACGATAATGAACGCATCAACTTAACAAGATTTGAGGACGCAAGACTCAAAAAATCGAACAGCCTTTATCACGAGTTTGTCGCGGGGTGACTGTTGTTAATGCGCAGAAACGATCGAAAATGACGTAACTTGCAAGAGCAGTGCGAGACCGTGAGTAGCAGACCGGCGGAAGATGCTGAATGATGTCCAGTTCACTGAAAAGGCTGATGGTTGTCTGCAATGAGAAGATTTTCTGTGAAGTGTGTCTTGACAGCCCAGTTGATTTCGAGACAACAGTTGTTCGTTTTTATCTCGCTCCCGCTGAATCAGTATGTGCCAAGATGAATTAACGCTAATATTAGGACACTGACAGCAGTAGAGAAAATAATTCCGAGCTTACTAAAAACTCCCCGCCTGCGCGTAAGGCGCACAACAGCCACAGCGAAAGCTAGATGAGCGGTCTTTCCGAGCCTTTTCCTAACACTCTTTGGATAACTACTGCAAGCACACTTGCTTGATTACTACTAGGTCATTATTAATAAAATGTTTTGTAGTAGGCCGCCATTTGCTATGCCATTTTTCGTCATTCTTCTGAGAAGATTGGTATCGCCTAAACACTTGCAGGAAATCTTGCGCCAGTCGTTAATGCAATGGCTGACGACGATGAGGTATTATGCCTGAAGCGGGTATGTGCCACAGTTAATAGGTGAACAAGAACAAGCTTTTGTTATGGGTTGGAGCATTGGATGACCCACTCGTTACGCTATTCGCATTGTGCGAGGACTGGTTGTTCTTTCGCTGTTCTAAAAGGCTTCAAAGGTCGTATGAACACGGTTGCTTTCCCGACATCAAGCCTGCCTAAGGCAAGTTTGCCAACAAGTCCTAAGCACTGGCGCGGCCCAGTGGTGGAATACTGGGCTGGCACCCAGCCGACCTCAGTTCAAGCCCTACTGTGTCATTGGAGTGAAATTTTTTTTTCTAAGTTCATGTGATGTGGTTACGGACACGTGTGGTGGTGGCGGTGGACAAGTATACGGTGGCGCGTGACCCGAGTTGTGATCTCATAACAGCTTTCGTTGTAAAAACGTGCGTTAGTTTGACGACTTGTGCCGCATATTGACTGTCCTTCAAATGTGTGCGCAGTAGGCCAGCAGTGTCGATGGTCAAGTGCAACTTTGTAGTAGTAGTAGTAGTAGTAGTAGTAGTAGTAGTAGTAGTAGTAGTAGTAGTAGTAGTAGTAGTAGTAATAGTATTAATAATTTTATTAAGGCAGCTGACAGTTTTCTAGGTAGTGGGGCGGTCAGTCTATGCCTGGTCGCCACCTCGTCAGCGCGTTGCAAGGGTTACCTCGCTGACCAACTGCGTTGTATTAAAATCTTGCTTTCTGGATGACCTTGGCCTTATTTGGTGCCAGCGTGTGTGATATCAAGCCTGCCCATTTCAGGCACCTACATTCCAGTGAGGATCTATGCCCAAACTGCGCTCCGGTAGCTGCTTTCTATCATGAGGCTGTTGACGACTCCACATAATCCAACCTGTTTATATTATACGCCCCTCAGATTCCATCCATGGTACATAACTCGTTGTCGACACCCCATCGCTACCGAGGTTTTGATTTATTGTAGTAAGTGTGGGGGCTTGCTCAATTTTGAACACATGCTCTGGTGCTGCTCGGCAATGGCCGGTGCGGCTTCTCATGGTGAACAGTGGTGGCAGCGAATGCTGCACAGTGACGCGCTGGTGGACCAACTCAGGCCTGTCCAAAGGGCTCGTGTGGTGGCAGAGGGGCATAGCTTCTCTGTCCCGTCGTGGGAGCTGCCAGCATCAGTCCTGGACTGATCCTCAGGACTTCAACAAAGTTCTCCAAACCATACCATACCCCATCGCTACCCCAGCATTCCTCACGTGATAAAGTTGGGTTTGGCGAAGTGTCCGCCGTCCAGAAGATTGTCTCCATAAGCACGCGCATTCATTAGAGATCATTTGTCATCTGGTCATACGCGTGCGTTGTGCGTGGTTTCAGTTAAATGACTCGTCAAATGCATAAACACGTATATGATCACGAACTGTGGACTCGCTTCTGTGACGGAGAAAGCTCCCGACAACACATTTCAAGAAATATCACCGGTAACTAAAGGATTGTCACGCGGCTCTTGCCATTATCCCTAGCAGGCACACTAGAATCTTTGTCGTAGCATAGAGCACCAGAGGTTCTCTGCGTCAGGTAAACGCTAGTGTCATATTCATTCAATTGTTGCACGCATTTCTGAAATGCACCATCAAAGTGCCAACGAATCAACGGAGAGCAATCTCTCTACGGCAAGGACAATACGGATAGCCTCGCAACGTCATGACGTAAGCATACTGCCACGACACGGCGGACAACCGGCCAGGCGTTCACCGTCACCAGCGAGGCTGTTGGGAAATTCACGCGGCTCGTTTTCCCATAAATCGACTTCTGCAATCTGATCCGAGCACCGACAAGCCAAAGCCAATCTCGAGCCGAATGGCCAACAGGAAGTAGCGTGTCTCCGGATAAGAAAAGCAACCGAGTGACGCAAGGACGTGGTCTTTCGTATGAAGAACAGGAAGGGTGCTGAAGTGAGGAGTCATAAGCGTCCGGCGTCGTTGACGTATTTGTGTGCCCGGAACATAGAAGAGCGCCAATGCACACAACAAGCGCGCAAGTATACCATGTGGTTCCCCTATAAGGTTGGAGTTGTAGTGCCACGATTACCGCTGCATGTCTGGGTGCGATACGGGAACCAACCCAATGGTTGACAGCGCGGTTTTCCGGACGTCACTGTATGAGGGTCTCCGAGTAGAAGACTGGTACTTTCGTTGGTCTATGTAACATCCTTATCGTGCGTTTGAAAAGCGCTGTACCAACCAACATGTTCACGCTCTTGTGTCGAACGTTGCATCACGGTTCTCGGATAAGGCGCCGAGGTCATTGAAAAGCAACCTGATCGAGTCGCCATACGACAGTAAGCGAGCGCCTATAGCTTACCCCGCGTCTGGATGAAGTTGAAGGAGATATCCCCTGGAGGTCTTTTTGATGTCGAAAGGTACAGGGTCAGATCGCTCACATCGCGACTTATGTTGCAATCAAAGAGGCCAGTCGGCTCAAAAAAAAAAAAAAAAGGACGCAGGCCCGAGAGAGTCCGTATAGACACGCCCACGACGATTTGTGGTTGTCTCGACATGCGGCGCCCCTGCAGTCCGATTCTCGTGTATAAGTTTTCGAACGTTAAGATATGGGCCTTGAAATGGACACGGCGCTTAGGGCTTGCGGTAAGTGGCAGCCTATAGGCTGGTTAACCTCCCTGCCATTCTTTCCCTCCTATTTTCCTTCCTTGTGTGAATGCTCTCCATGAAGAGGCAATACATGTTCAAGTACTTCGAACAGCGAGGCCCAGACGAAGTTGATTTGCTGTTGTTGTTGTTGTTGTTGTTGTTGTTGTTGTTGTTGTTGTTGTTGTTGTTGTTGTTGTTGTTGTTGTTCTTCTTCTTCTTCTTCTTCTTCTTCTTGTTGGTTATGGCATGTCCTTCACTAATTTTTTTTTCTTTTGCAGGATGCCATTTAAAGGAACGAGACGACAAAAGCAAAGATTATGGCTCTACATATCAATTGGCGGAAGAAACTGCCCATCGCTTCGAAAACTGATGCAACCAATTCAGGCAGACGCTAAACTGATACTATGAAAGTAATGCTATGTCACAATCGATATTCATCTGCTATTCATTGGAACTGAAGAGAATCTTTTTTTCTAAGCGCGTGGGAAGAGCAAATGCACATTCACTCTTCACGATCAGTAAACCCACTCACAGTGATCACTTCAAACAAACAGGCAGCCAACGACGTGACACATCATGCAGACAGACCGTGCATAGCGAACGTAAGTTGATCAAACATATGTGTGACACACGACTGTAATTCTGAAATGACTGTTTTTGACTGTTATTCTTTGAAGCTGTGCATAGACTGAACCACAACTGGAGGTCAGCCGACCTTACTATACTTAATTTCAGCGGAACATTCAAATGATGCCCCAGTGAAAAATGTAAATCAACCGGATGAGCGTCCACCTCTGTTTCATTCAAGCCATTCTAAGTAATGCAACGTTACAAAGTGGATGAACACAAATACTTTTTGGTTACAACATGGACAAGAATACGAAACGAATCAAAGAGATTTGAACATTCTGCAGAACGAACACCGTCGGGAAGATGTCCGTTCCACGTAATGTGCTAAAAAAGAGCACCCCCATGACTGGTATTTCGGTCCACGTTAACTATGAAGAATTCCAATAAGCCAGACGTGTACTTATTCATAGTTCATTCATTGAAACTTGAAAAGTAAACTTCTTGATGTAGATCACACAGTTTATATGTTGGCACTGTACGATGAACGTTTGAGCCTTACTTAGCCCACCACAATTCATGTCTACAAAATAGTAGCACCGTTACCTGTGAAGTGTGTTTTGAAAGTTATTTGCTCCCCAACCAGTGCCGGCTGTAATTTTGGGCAACCACCATGCACCTGACTAGTGAGACATGGCGCTTACACCTCTATCAGCCTAGCTGAAGCTTCGTTTAATTGAGCTGAAGTAGCGCGCATATACGGATAGTGTCCCGGACCACCCAGTACACGAATCCGGAGCATCATTCTTTTCCATCTGCCCCCCGCACACTCCTTCTTAATCAGGGCTTCTACTCGACTCGCGTGTTGTGTACACACATCTCCCACTACACACGCGCTAAATATAGAGTACAAAGGAGCTCTCGTTTCGTCATGGTGCCTGCCGCATACCGTTCCAACCTTCGGAGCCACCCACGCCGTCGCTGCAAAGTGTACACGTGTATACGCACCATCCACTCAGAACACGTGCCACAATGTAGGTCTGCGTTGCGCTCGTCTTGGCTTAATTCGTATTTGTTTATTTACAGCGTTTCTTGCGTGGCCCTCCTTGTACTAGCCTCGTTGTTCACTTACAAGGTTCAGCCTATTCAAACAGAGGGGCGATGTTCGGAAGACACAATTTGTCTGAATATACAGCAGCTTTTGGTGTGTCAAAGCCATTTTCGTGTATTCCGAATTTGTGTGCAAGAACATTAAGCAACAGGTAGTCAAAATCAAGTGCCAGGTAAAAATTGACAGTGGATTGAAATATGGCATATTGAAAACTCCTTAATCATGCTTAGAGATCTGTTTCTCAGGTTTTGGCATATGCAGTGCAGTCCACTGTTGAAGAAAACACTGGAGTGAACACATTTCTTATCGCCGGCCCTCTAATCACAAGTGGACGTGAAAACAGTTTAGCGCACATCACTATATATACTGTAAAGATAAATGAGCATTATTGGAATCGTCAACTACCAGTACTCGTACGAAAAACTAAGGCACTGTGTTTTTGCACGAGAGCGAAATCCGGACCTTCCCTGAGCGCAAGTGTTTCCTGTAAAAAAGTGAGCCCGTAGGCACATATCTGTTTTGCTCCTATACTTTACGCAAAACATGTCTCACAGAAGCAGCCCATGAAATTCTGGCAGCGACTCCTTCATTATCATAACCATAACTGCCATCGTGTCTTATGACCTACACGGTCTCTAATGTGGCAAAATACTACTCAATTAATACATGATGCCGCGGGGGTATATAGGCAGCGGTGGTCGGCTGCTGGTTCTAACAAAGGTCGCGAGTTTGATTACAACCAAAGAAGTTGCATTTTAATGTAAGCGAACTACTTGAGGCTCGTGTATTGTGCGATCTCACCGCATAATAAAAAAAACTCACTGAAGAGGCAAATTTATGAAGCTTTCCAATACGTGGCATGCCTGATGATCGCATTGCAGTTTGGCGCATAAAACCATTATTATTATTATTATTATTATTATTATTATTATTATTATTATTATTATTATTATTATTATTATTATTATTATTATTATTATTCGTTATTATTACTGCTTTGCGGTCATTCATCCTGTTGCATGCACTGACTGAAATACCACACTTCTCGGTCTTTCGTCCATTCTTTACCACGATAACCAGCGTACGCCGATACACAGTCCCTCCACGTGAGGTTGTAAACCACTTAATAAAGTCTCGAAAGCAGGCTGCAGCACGTGTGTGGCAGCCGACCAAAACGTAGTATAGTAGACACTCGTGTGTGTGCACACATGCTTCGCGCCCCCAACGGGGTTAGGTGGACGCCTTCCTCGTATCGTGTCAGATGACCCTCACGAAAAGGTTAAAGACACGGTGCAACCAACAAGATGAGGGACACGTTCCGTCCGCCCTCGCAACGAAGCCCTCAAATCTCGCGGCGCCGTCGACGGCTTCCAGTTGCGTACGGCCCGAAAAGAGCCTGGAGTCTTCCATTTCTTAACCGGACCTTGCGCGCTAGTGCCATCCTTGCTGGTCGACAACGAGGATAATCTAAGACCCAGAGCCACGCGATCAACAGCCTGGAGCTCTTTACAACACGTACGCACACGCATACTCTCACATAAACGCAGTTTTCCAGGATGATACATGAAGGTGCGCAGAAGGAGGAGATGAAGATGGTGCACGCAAGGATAACGAGTGCTCCGTCCCGCCAGCTTCACAGTAAAAGGAACGAAACAATGTTGTTTTCGTGTCTTGGTATAGGAAGGAGGTGGGGTGATACATGCCTCGCAAAACTCTATCACGTCCACCAAACACACACCGGTAAACTCGGTCTGTCGACTCCGCCCTCGATGGTCTTGTCATGTACGGGGGAATCGGGGGACTTTGTCCAGAGCTGCTTGTTGACTATTTAAGATCACAGGTCACTGTATTTTGCGAAGAATTGAGAGGAATGCTTCTTCTGCGCGAAAAATTCGTGTGCTTTCGATTGTTTGCAGAGCGGTGCAAAAGCGCACGCATTTCATGCTTCGCGGAAACGATCGAATGAGCAACCCCGGTCATTAACCTCTTGTTGTCTTGGTTTTTTGACGAAAACGTCGGCAGAAACACGACAACAACAACAACAAAAAAGAATTAGAAAGTGCAGCTTGAAAGTGCTCGCAAATTTACGCCCCGCAAGGACCCTTAAGTCAAGCTCAGTTACGAACAAATAAACCATATTTAAATTAATTTTGACGGCCTTAACATAATCACGCACTTTGGGTGAAGCCTGTGTAAACCGTTCCCAGACCGCATCTACAAAAGGTGGTCTTCCGAAAGGCCTCAAATCGGCGGCTATGAGGACGCAGTTCGCCAGCTCTCAGCGGGACATCACGGTTGGTGGTGAATCAGTGCGGGCTTGGTTCGACCGCGCCTGCCCAGCCAATTCTCTACACATTAATAGTAAGGAGCAGTGGGAGGCTGCTATGTGCAGCTCGGAGCCCGAGGTCCAGGACTAGATCTTGGATTGGGCCAAGAGGGTAGCGGAGACCTACGCTGGGTAGGCTCCTCTGACACTCCACCACCGCACCTTTCCCTCTTGGGATAAATAAAGTTTTTCTCCTCCTCCTCCGAGCGATAGTCGACGCGGTCGCAATACGTCGAGTGTCACTCTGTAGGTTTGACCGGAGGGTTGCCGTAAAAGTGCGGAATGTATGTCAGCCATCGCCATCCCGTCTCCAACGCCTCTTCCACACGCAAGCATGTGTTCATACTTTATATTGGCAGGTGACCTCGAGCTTTTTTTGTCAATTATTCTGAGTTAATTCCCTTACTTTGATAGTTCGATACAAAATTAACTATGTCGAGCTTCGTCTCATTACTTTAGTGGGAGTTGGACGTTGCAGACGCCACGTGACAGCTGAGACGACCTTCACAGACTTTCCCGCATACGTAAAGGTATCTCCCACAAACGTAACTAGACCAATTAACTACGGACCCACAGAGCCTCCCGCAAAAGCAATGAGGTGAAGGTTCATCTAGTTACTTTTGTAGTTGTGATGCCCGTGACGTGGCTGATGCAACTTCTTAATCCGCCAGTACCTAGATTTGGCGGCAGCAATGACGTCGATACAGGGAACTCTTTGTTCAGGCTCCAGGTAAAGTGATATCTAAATCCAGAAAATTTGACGAAAAAAAGTACGCACTTGCCTGGCTATGTCCACAGTGTGAATGAAGCATTACGTAAGCCCTGTCAATCTTCATTGCTTGTTACATGGAACAGTTTCGAGTATGTGGCTAAGAATAAATTCAGTCCATCAATCGCCTTGTTCTAATATGTCTGCCCTGTTTAAACACAAAACGCTAATCTTTAGAGGTAAGTGCATGATATCACGATGATTTTACAACAGAAAACATACCACTGACAGATAAAGGTTCAGCAGTCTCTTTAGCATGTTCGTACTAAATTCTGTCTCAGATTTACGTGGGCACAACTTCAGCTCTCATGCCTCCAGCGGCGAAGTGCGATTGCATTCAAGCAGGACACGATATTGATGGCGCGTATTTCTGAAGAAAAAGCTTCAGATTTTTTTTTTTTTGTGCATGACAGCCAGTGCATGTGCAATGGGAGAAGTTGGCCATTCCCAACTCCAAAGCCTGCGCTGACGGGAAGGCGGCCACGCTTGTTTTGTCCGCTCGAAAATTCCTATTTATGTGCGCATTCGAATTTGCCTTATACTGGCACCAATCTCGTTGAGCGGATTATCTCTATCGGGTCGCCCTTGGAGTTTAATAGCGAGTCTAAGATTGGGCTGCCTCCATATACCACGCACATCGATTACAACACGCGCCACTTTCACTGTTCAGCTTGTTTAGTCCATCGTAATCGCTATCTTTATAAGCGTGACGTTATGCGGGGCGGCATTCGTCTAGGACTCGATAGCCTAATGCAAAGAAACTTTAAAACCAGCGTTGACCACTTCGCGTGCCTTACTCTTCACGCGTGTTCACCTCAGCACCTGATTTACGCCTTATTCGCCCAACGTAAGCGAGTGAGCGTAAGCCCCGGTCGCCATAAACAAGGCGTGTTATCGCACTCGTCGCGACGGTGTCAGCAGCGAGCGTGTCGAATCGGTTTGAATCCGGTCGCTAGCATGCTTAAGTTGTGGAATGTGATTGCACAGCATCGACATTTAGGCGCGTTTCCTTCGCCGGGATTTTTCTACCAACGTAATATGTTCGTTTTACCTGGAAACTTTACGTGAGCAAGGCTCATGTAAAAATTTCTGATTGATTGATTGATATGTGGGGTTTAACGTCCCAAAACCACTATATGATTATGAGAGACGCCGTAGTGGAGGGCTCCGGAAATTTAGACCACTGTAAAAATTTCTTGCTAATTTGTTTTTGCACCAGACTTCAACGTACCTGTTCGTTTTCATATTTCACGTAAACGTACCCAAAACGCCAATGATGCAAAGAGTGTCTTCTTGCTGCTTCGTTTTCTAGCGCGTGTGATCACGCATTTTCGAAATGAACCATTTTGGTGTTGTAAAAACCAAGCTACCTTTGTTATGATAGGTTCACCAGTTGTGAAATTAAGTGACCATTTTCTTTATCAACGTTGTACGGCCCAATATGTGTATGACGTTGATTAGGCGAGGATCTGAGCTTTAAGAGAGCTCGGGAGATCCACCTTACTCTTGACGATCTGCCATCACAACACAAGCAGCGTTATGCTCGAGCTCAGGGCATGTTAACCTATAACCCTCCGTGGCCTATGAAGAGATGCGTCCCATTCACTTAACCTGGTCCGCTAGGCAGCCTCCGGTGTCATTGGTGATGACTAAGGTGAACGCGAACGCCTGAGCTTAGTGGTCATAAGGCTGTTCACACAACTATGAGCTGCTAACTATAAACCGCGAGTACTTTACAGAGCGTTTTAAAGAACTTGTGTATGCGCGTGCTTAGATTTATGTACAGGTTAAGTAACTTTCACGTGGTCGAAATTTCCAAAAAAAAAACCCCACAACGGTATCTTTCATATTACTATAGTAGTTTTGGGACGTTAACACAACTATTTTTATTAGCATGCTGCTGCCGCTGTCCACCCTATACGGTCATACTATTTTCCAGCTTCTAATGCCACGGTGCAGCGCTTGTTCTTGAATAGGCTTTATAAATACAGATTCAAAAAGCATGAAAGAAAACTTATTCAGCGATATTTCAAGAGATTAGAAGCTGGACTGATGTAATTAATAATTCACTCGACAACTTAGGTCGAAAGAAAGAACTGCCTTGATTTGTGACGTTCCTACTGAGTTCGTGGGTAGAACATAGTAAAAAAAACACTATGACAACAACTTCCACTAGAGATAAGCTATGACAACAACTTACATTTGAGATAAGCTACGTACAGGCACACTAAATTAACAAAAATTGGTTCGTTTATTCGCAATTTTCCTCTGGGGCTTGGAGGTCAATCTGGGAGGAAAGAGTTTTGCTCTTTGTTCTATGCTCTTGCGACCGACGTCTGTTAGCGCACCCTGCGGCCCCCCGGCACCGTACCAGGACACGAATAGATTATTGGACGTGAGCGTGAGACAATAAACGCTTACGCCTTAATAATGGAGGCGTGCTTAGCATCGAGACAGATGCCCAGGCAGACGAACCAAGTGAAGGCCACGAGGCACAATGAGCAAATTCTCACACATCTTCTAAAGCATCGCTAGGCTGCTGCCATTACTTTGTTCCCTAATGGGTTCATGAATACCAATCGAGGAAGCCTCGACTTCACGCCCAAACAATGCTGCACTTTCTTCGGACCTGATTCATGCCTGATCTTCGGTCGACAGCCACGAATTACAGACCTTGAAGACGAATTTAGAGCTGCACTACGAGGCAAGTTCACAGCTCCAGGACAAGTAGGTATATGGTGTACAACAAAATGCGCTACAAAATAGATATTGTATATATGTTATTCTATGATTATATGTATGAGGTCAACATTAAGAAATTACGCACGCCGAATTACAGAGTACCATCACCTTTTGCATTGTAAGTAAAAATTGTGTTTAGAACAAATCTTCAACAATTTTGTTTAGAAAAAATTGTTTAGCGATTTAGAGTACTTGGCACAAACTATAGTAGAGGAGCAAGTCATCCCAGATGTCGCTTCAAATAAACTAATCTGTTTGGAACAAACGTTCTGAAATTTCGTTAGAAACAAGTGTTCAACAATTTAGAGTACATGATACACTACTATGCGAGAGCATAGAGACATCCCCACACGTAAATCGCCTATGCTGGCATATATCACAGGGGAGCACCATGTACTCTATGTATTCAGAGTACTTGGTACGCTACTATTGGGGAGCAGAACGCCGTCCCAGTTTACCAGCCCGAACTAGGGCACTCTATACATTTATGAAAAATGTTTGATGATTTCGCGTACTTCGTACTCAATTACAGGCAACCAACTCGTTCGACGTCTGGGATTGCTCAGGGAGTCGACACGAGTTGTTCTTGAACACATGCTATTATGAAAACCCGCCTGCCTTGCGCAGTTTAGACCGCCAAATCAGCCTCTCTTTTTATAAGATCTTCAAAGGCGATCAAACCGTGAACATATAGTGGAAAAATTGCTTACAATTGAACCATAACTTTTAAACTAAGATATTGAAAGAAGACAAATATTTGAATAAAGGTACCTATGGAAAGTATCTCTAAGTAATGGCGTTCATCACACAGTTTTTTTTTCGGGGGAAAAGAAATTCTTCCTTGAATCCATGCAGTGGAGTGGTATATGTGGATGCTAGGCTTGCCGGCACCAGTACCCGAACATGCCATCGACCTTTGATGAGCACTCACTGAGCTCCAGAAGCCCTCCACCTTAAATTCTGCATGTTATCACAGGGGCAAAGCTCGTTTTTATCGGGGCAAGTGCCTCGTCACACCGTGTCCTCTAGTTCACGAGACGAGCGTGAGCGCATGTTTTATCACTTGTACCACTCGAGAGAATTCATGCTGGCCCTGCTCAACTTTCGCTCTACCAATGCCCATGCGAGAACTTCGAACAGAATCTCGTTGAGACTGAAGGGCCGAGGACGTTCTCGGCTTCAGAGAAACATCAAACGCTGGAAAAAGTGCACATCAAAGGGTACGACGCAATCGCGTGCAGCAATGATGCAGAGCGTCTTACGGGGAGTGTCTGGATCTACGTAATGCTACCGGAAGCAGCCGCAGACCTCCAAGTACCCCGGACCAAGCCGAGCCATAACGAATATTATGCTACCGTGAAGCTCCCCCACGGGATTTTCAATATGGCCATTTACCTTGATTGATTTGTGGGGTTTAACATCCCAAATCACCCTATGATTATCAGAGACGCTGTAGTGGAGGGCTCCGGAAATTTCGACCACCTGGTATTCTTTAACGTGCACTCAAATCTGAGTACACGGGCCTACAACATTTCCACTCCCATCGGAAATGCAGCCGCCGCAGCCGGAGTTCGATCTCGTGATCTGCGGGTCAGCAGCCGTGTACCTTAGCCACTAGACCACCGTGGCGGAGCTGGCCGTTTACCTTGCGCCAAACCTATCCAAGGGAGACGTCATCACTTACATCGAAAAGGCAATGCGTCGGCAAAGAAATGGTTTCCAACAAGGTTCATTCGTGCTTGTCGGAGAGTTCAACGTGAACATCGGTTGACGACTTCAGGCCAGTCTTGCACTTGATGTCTTGTTACGGCTTTACATGACTTCCATGTCATGATTATCTTGTTTAGACGTATCATTTATCTTTGTCGTTTACCCACGTCACGGCATTCTAAATTTGGTGTTTGTGGAACTAGCGGAACGGACGCGAGCACGCCCTGAGCATAGCGTGAAGTTATGTAGTCACGTTTTATACGACACGCTTGCCATGATTATCATGTTTGAACAAGTCGTATACCTTCGCCATTCATACCAAATTTGGTATATGTGAAGCTAGCAAAACTGCCGCGAGCGCAGCATTTAGTTATGTTTTACGCATGTCATGATCATCCTGTTTAAACGTGTTATTTACCTTAGTCGTCTATTCAGGTCACGTAATACCAAATAACGTATATGTCAAGCTAGCGAAACGGCCGCGAGCGCACTACGACACTAGCATTTAGTCATGTTTTGCATGCCACGCTTATCATGATTATCATGTTTAAACGTGTCGTTTTTCTTCGTCACGCATTCACGTAACGTAATACCAAATTTCGTATATGTGAAGCTGGCGTAACGGTGGTGAGTTCGTCATGACCATGGTATGTAGTCCCGTTCGTAAATGACACGCATGTCATGACTCATGTTTGGACGGGGCATTTGCCTTCATCCTCCAGTAACGTCACGCAATAAAAGATTTGGTATATGTGAAGCTAACGAAACGGCTGCGAGTGGGATATGTGAGCATGCCATGTAGTCAAGTTTCACATGACACGCCTATCGTGACTATTATGTTTGAACGTGGCATTTGCCTTCGTCAGCCGTTCGCGTCATGTAATACTAAATTTTGTACATGTGAAACTAGCGGAACAATCATGAGCGCACAATGAGAATGGCGTGTAGTCATGACTTACATTGCATGCATGTCATGACTTCCACGTTAGGGACAGTCCCTTAATTATGTTCGCCACGTAGTCTTGTCATACCATACCAGTTTTGCAATATGTCATGTGAACGAAACCACCACAACAGCAGCAAGACCATGACATCTAGTTCGTGACAGTCATGACACACGTGTCATGATTTTCATGTCATGAATATTCACTTGTGCTTGTCATACAATCATGTTAAGCCATAACAATTTCGGTAGAGATTCTATAATCTAAACGGCCAGGAGAGCTAAAAGTCATAGGTGGCAAGATAGATAGATAGATAGATAGATAGATAGATAGATAGATAGATAGATAGATAGATAGATAGATAGATAGATAGATAGATAGATAGATTGATTGATTGATTTGATTGATTTGATTGATATGTGGGGTTTAACGTCCTAAAACCACCATATGATTATGAGAGACGCCGTAGTGGAGGGCTCCGGAAATTTCGACCACCTGGGGTTCTTTAACGTGCACCCAAATCTGAGCACACGGGCCTACGACATTTCCGCCTACATGGGAAATGCAGCCGCCGCAGCCGGGATTCGAACCCGCGACCTGCAGGTCAGCAGCCGAGTACCTTAGCCACTAGACCACCACGGCGGGGCGTGAGATAGATAGATAGATAGATAAATAGATAGATAGATAGATAGATAGATAGATAGATAGATAGATAGATAGATAGATAGATAGATAGATAGATAGATAGATAGACACAGACAGACAGACACAGACAGACAGACAGACAGACAGACAGACAGATAGATAGATAGATAGATAGATAGATAGATAGATAGATAGATAGATAGATAGATAGATAGATAGATAGATAGATAGATAGATAGACAGACAGACAGACAGACAGACAGACAGACAGACAGACAGACAGACAGACAGACAGATAGATAGATAGATAGATAGATAGATAGATAGATAGATAGATAGATAGATAGATAGATAGATAGATAGATAGATAGATAGATAGATAGATAGATAGATAGATAGATAGACAGACAGACAGACAGACAGACAGACAGACAGACAGACAGATAGATAGATAGATAGATAGATAGATAGATAGATAGATAGATAGACAGACAGACAGACAGACAGACAGACAGACAGACAGACAGACAGACAGATAGATAGATAGATAGATAGATAGATAGATAGATAGATAGATAGATAGATAGATAGATAGATAGATAGATAGATAGACAGACAGACAGACAGACAGACAGACAGACAGACAGACAGACAGACAGACAGACAGACAGATAGATAGATAGATAGATAGATAGATAGATAGATAGATAGATAGATAGATAGATAGACAGACAGACAGACAGACAGACAGACAGACAGACAGACAGACAGACAGACAGACAGACAGACAGATAGATAGATAGATAGATAGATAGATAGATAGATAGATAGATAGATAGATAGATAGATAGATAGATAGACAGACAGACAGACAGACAGACAGACAGACAGACAGACAGATAGATAGATAGATAGACAGACAGACAGACAGACAGACAGACAGATAGATAGATAGATAGATAGATAGATAGATAGATAGATAGATAGACAGACAGACAGACAGACAGACAGACAGACAGATAGATAGATAGATAGATAGATAGATAGATAGATAGATAGATAGATAGATAGATAGATAGATAGATAGATAGATAGATACAGATAGACAGACCTGCGAGAGGAAGATGCAATTTTCTTGTAGAGTTGTTTTGATGTCAACAGAGCAGTGTGACGACCTGTATACTTGATGGACTTCCCGGGTGACTACCGTCTGTCCATCCGTGTCTTCTTTCGTCTCTTACAGCCCCTTTATCACGTCACAAAGTGTAGTGTTACAAACCGGATGTGCGTATCGTTAACCTCCTTGGCTTTTCTTGCTTCTCTTTATCGAAGCTAATTGAGAGCATGATGTGACAAGCTACATCGGCGCGCTAGCTTTTTCATTTCATTGCATCGCATTGCCGTGTTTTTTTTTTTTTGTTTTTACCGTGGCAGCATCGTCTTGCTGGCGCGTGTGACTTGAAGGCGTTCCAGACGCACACCGAAAGATGGGCGCGCCGGACGTAGGCGGATGTGGGGAGGACCGCTCTAAAGGGGTAATCAAATTACGAACACACTGATAGGTGGTACGTACGACGTGGTCGCATGGCAGCCATAGGCTGGCTGGCCGGCACAAAAGAAGCAGAGACGCCTATTGTTATTCTCAGCGCAAACGAGTTCAAGTCCCGCCTTAATGGGGTTGCGATGATCGATTCATTTTGCTCGGCAACATTGATGCTTCTCAAGCCGTTGTGCGTCGTGGGAGGCGCCATGAGGCCCCCCTTCTGATAGCAACGTAGACTTGTGAACACTTCGACTTTTGGCCTGTTCGACCGGCTTTCTACCTCCTTTGATTCCTATAGCATTATTTTCACGTATATATTGCGCATACCAAACGTTGTCACCCAAGGGGCTTCATAAAAGAACAAGCCGTGTACCGCTTGCGTGAGGTGATCCACATAACCATGGGTGGCCTATGTTCTTTTTGAGGAGGGTCTGTGTCTAAGGCGTTGAAAACGTGTTGAAAGGCACTCTATGAAGATAACACCCGCACATAGCTGCAATTACGGGCATTACCTTACACGTATATATTACGCATACCAAGCGCAGCCAACCAAGGGGCTCCATAAAAAAAAAAAAAAAACGGACCGTGTACCGCTTGCGTGAGGTGCGCCACACAACCATGGGTGGCCGATGGTCTTTTCGGGGGGGGGGGGGGGTCTATGTCTAAGGCGTTGAAAACGTGTTCAAATGGCACTCTATGGAGATAACACGCGCCCATGCAATTACAGGTGCAAGCGTTTTCTCCCGTAGAAATTGTTCTAAAGCGTATACGGTGTTAAAAACTTTAAGTGGAATATTTAAAAATTTTTAGGCAGCGATGTATCACTGTACAATTCAAAGCTTCAAGTCAATTTTAGGGAGATTGTATAGCAAGAAAACACTTGTTCCGCAAATTCTGCGCGTACGCTTTTATAAGGTCTGGCTTTGCCAACATCCGTGTTGGAGAATGCGTGCAGATATAATGCGACCATTATCACGGCCTAGAGGAATATGCCTGCATAGTGAAGGTTCGGGCAGATTGTGAAGTGGTGTCCAGAGACTATTGACCACTCCGTATGCCGCGAGGTAGAAAAATGGAGGTAGCACGCAATCGTGTATACAATGCACCCTTTCACGCCCAACCGTTCCTTTATCCACCCCTAACTTAACATCAGGTGGAGCAGCATCTACGTCGTTTTCGAATATTACAAGGTGAGAATATCGGTGGCCACTCTGGCTGTATTAGGGTTAACATGTATGTTATTCTCTGCGAGTGCACGTTGAAAAGGAGAGACAAGGATGATGGATGATTCCTGATGACCCCCTACAAGGCGCCAATTGAATATGCTTGTGTCTGCTGCCCTCAGAGTGTGCACTGTAATCTATAAGGAGTTATATAGCCCAACTTGTAGCGGAATATTCATTTTGTTTTTGTCTCTGCGGAGAACAAAAGCAATGAGTGATGATCCTGTTAGCCCATTTAGAATTGGCGAGGAAGTTGGAATTACAATATACGCCCGCGTTTTAGCGCGTGCATTTACGAGAGACCTGGCAAGTGATGAACCTCTCGAATATATTTACACTATGCCACTTTAAAAAAATTGCTAAGTCATGCATGGCAGTACTTTCGCGCGAATCGAAGTACCATGAGCAATCACTTGCTTCGAGCAATATCACGAGATCGTAAACAAGAAATAAATATCAGGAAGTTAAACCTGCAGTGGCGATGACCTATCTCTGCAATTGTCACAAAAAATAATGTTTAGTCCAGTCTGCATGTTATGCCCAATTCGATAATAAAAGCTTTCCAGTTGTCATTTTGTTGTACTGTACTGTATAGTTTTGCTGGGCCGATGGTAGCTGCTCAAATCCCGATGCAACATGGCAGCATAAAAACCCAGCCCGCACGCAGCTCGTCTTAAAATGTATTCACACTGACACTCCCCACCCACCGATTTACAATGGTCACGTGGTTTGATCGTAGGTGCCACGAAGGCCGGTCCTTCTCGACTGACGTGAAAGCAATTGAAGGAGCTGTGGTACCCGAAGTGGTGATGGAATACAAACACTTCACAACGCGAGAGCCTTCGGCGGTTACGTTCGCACAGGCATACACGCACACACCACACGGATGAGCGTTGAGAAACTGCCCGACACCTGCCAGCCGTGAAGAACATTCCACGATGTTCGAGAGCAGGGGAGCGTGATGCGACCCATTTCTACGAAAAAAAAAATGGTGGGGAGAACTGGCATACCATGGCAGATAAGTGGGTGTGGCATTATTCAGTTGAACAAGAGGTGATGGTTTTCATTAGTAGTCACGTGCGTGGACATTTGACAACGGAATGCGAAAGAGCTCGTGAGTATTTCTTTAGGACCTCACGGTACTACTTTCCCTCCGATGGAGCTTGCAGTAAAGCCTTGCAAGATTTAATATAAACAAATCTTTATTTGTGGAGAATGGCGGTTACGCTAGTATAATGGAAGAACTGAAGTTCTTCATGCGAAGAACCTGTTTCAGCATTAAGATGTAGAAAACGCAGTTTCTACTAATTATTCCACCATTATGAATTTTGAAAATTCAACCTTGAAAAACAGTGAATTTCGTCAAATATTAAGAAGAAAATAATTCTTAGAGGCTGCTGTTTCTATATTTAATAGCTAGAATAGTTACCTCGCATGAAGGACATGAATGTTTTTTTTTTTTGCTACCCCCCCCCCCCTCCAGCTCTGCTAGTTGGAAGTGAATAATTGAAATTTTTTAACTACTTTCTCAAACGATGTCTTCAGCCAGCATAAGATGTATGCCCCCATAGAAAAATCAATTTTGAAAGCTGCCAACAAATATCGCAATTTCCTTATTTTTGAGGACATTGCACTCAATTCTTGAACACCTGTATAGTTACAAGTCGTCAGTAGCCGTGCTGCATATTTTATGAGCTAGATAGGGCTGACAGGTTTTTTTTTTGCTTTTTATGTATAATAAACTAATTCAAGTCTCCCGGCAACAGAAATCACAATGGCACTGACACTGGTTAATATTAACTTGAATAGACCTCCTTCCCCTCCACCCCCCCCCCCCCCCAACGTTCCCCTGAGGTATTTCAATTGAACACTTGCCAAACCAGAGCGTTGACCTTTGGAGTCGCATTAAGAGCCCCACAAAGTTCAATCTCATTGGCATGCAGCCATCGACCAGCACAACCATACCACAACCATACTCTTTGTACTTGCAATAACGCAAGACGAAAACGTCTAGACGATGTCGGGCGCTCAAAGAAAGCTGTCTATGGCGCGACTGCATTGTTTGAAGTAGGCTGCGCCAAACAGAAGCTGTCCCACTCACCGACGCTCCGCAAGCACGCTTCGGCGAAACTAAGTTGCGGAAATTAAAGGGAAACACGTACACCCTGAGAGACATGAGAGCTGGGAGTGAAGCAGTGGCAAGGCTGACGTGTTTCGCGCTCGCATCACTCTAGCAAATCAAGCCTTCGTCTCCCGCTCTCGCTCCGACCGAATGTGTCGAGGTGCGAGTGGAGCGCCCTCGTAGATGTTGCCAAGAACAAACATGCACGAACAGAGCGGAGAACGTCGAGCTGCCAACTAAATGAAGACGCCGGCGATCGAACGCTGTCGTTCCTTGTTTGACGTCGGCTTGGATAGCGGCGTACGCTGAGGTCTGTAAAAGAAAAGCTGAAGAGGGTACAAGAACAATCACAATTCGACAGGGGGGGGGGGGGGGGTTTAATGGAAGCCATTTAAACGCAATCAGCTTGCTTCGCTGATAAACACTCGCAGTTTTGTCATCGCATCTCTCGCATTGAAGAATACCGAGTACTCTAAATCGTTACATACTTTTTCCATGCACACGCAACAGAAAGTCGTCAGATTTGCCTTCGGTACGTCCTGTCACAATGATCGCAGACTACGTTGAGACTAGGTTTCGAGCAGCAAAGTTTGCTTGGGCCAATCGGTGTGCAAAGGAAACGAAGCTTGGTCATTGCTATGTCGCCCAACGGGGTTTTATGGTGTGTCGAATGCCAAGACCCTTTCTGCTTCACACCGACAGACAGTAAATGGTCTGCGATCTGTCACACCATTTTCGGTGTTGACAGCAGACTCAGTAAAGCTACAAAGCTCCCTTAGGGCTGCGGAAAGTTTAGCCACGTATTTCTGCTTCCGAAACAAATTCTTCTCCATTTTTTTTCTCCGAGACACATACTTTCCTCCGTATAACAGCTGTCAGTGCCGTGTTCGGAAGTGATCAATTTAATTTTTCGCACTATTAACGCATTAGTTGCATTTGTTCAGTTACGCGGAAGTGAACTCGACGAAGGGAGTGTCGAACAGTTTGCCATTAATGGAAAGGCTGCCTAATTTTCTAAAGAACTTACGCTCCCGCCATTAGGTAAGTGGACCGACGTTTACGCCCTCACAAGAGTCTTGACGACGTATATATATATATATATATATATACGTCGTATATATATATATATATATATATATATATATATATATATATATATATATATATATATATATATATATGGCGCCACGTACGTGCGAGTTCTGTTGTCGAGAGGCTAACCATACATGCCGGCTGACTATACATGCCGGCTAACCATACAGCTGCGAAGCGCCCAGCACTTCGCGGCTATCATCAATCTAACTAGTCCAGACCACGCACCAAAGTGTTCGTGTTATGCTGGCTGACGACTGTACATATTATAAAATGAGATGGCCTGAAAGTTTATTTTTGTCGAGCTATCGTGTTGGCTTTTTTTTTCGTACACCCTAATTCGCTGTCAGATTTCTTCTACGTGTTCCAAACTTGTCGTTATGGTGGCGTCCATGCAGCATAATAAAAAAAAATTGTGGCGTTCAATGAACCTGATAACGGCAACAATTGAAGGTTTTTTTCCCTCTGCGCGTCAATAACAGTACCTGTATGCAATGTACTGATAGCCTTAACAATTCATAAATGGGGACTCGCTCTCTGGATTTCGTTCCAATTGGTTCTGCCCCCGTGATCTCCGACGACAGCGCAGCTCTGGCCGACTGGGCTCGACCAACGCCGTCTCCTGACGCTGACAAGAGCTCTCGCCGAGTGGTGCCCCGACCTCGGACTCCTGTGACCGTGTCCATCTTCCCTATCTCCTCTTTATCGCTGTCCCTGTGCCTCGCTCTCTCCTTCCTCTCTCTATCTTTTTACCTTTTAATCATATCCTTCTAATCCCTCCTTACCCCCCCCCCCACTCGTGAGCTACAGTTGAGGTGTCGCACTCTGATGCAGACAGTTACGGAACTCACGTTTCTCTTCTTTTCATCGCAAGGTTTACAGAATTCATCAACAAACATTGGGAACAGGGTACCGTCCTAAACGACTGGAAACATGCGCAAATAATAATGATTCTAAAGTCTGGAAGGGCTTCAAGCTTGGAAAATTTAAGACTTATTTCGTTGACCTCATGTTTGGGAAAAGTATACGAGAAAGTCGTGCTTCAGAGGCTGGAGATCTACCTGTAAGACAATGAACTCATGCCGCACACCATATCTGGCTTCCGAAAATGCCTATCAACACAGGACATCCTCCTACAAATCAAGGAGGAGGTGCTTACCGATGTCCCAAAATATGGCGAAAACGTAGCACTAGATCCTAAGGCTGCTTTCGGCAATGTCAGTCATAAGACTGTGCTAGAGGGGCTTAACCAATAAGGTGGTGGAAAGAGAATACACAACTACATCAAAGCTTTTATCAGTAACAGAACCGCCATAATTGGTATAGGAGGCATTCGCACTGATACGTTTAATACGCCCACAAAAGGAACACCCCAAGGTTCTGTGATATCGCCGATGCTGTTCAACATCGCTATGATCGATCGGCTTAGCTCGGAACCTCGAAAACATTGAAAGACTCAAACATGTCATCTACGCAGACGATGTTACAATCTGGGTGACCAAAGGATCTCTAGGACAAAAACAAGATTTTCTGCAACGCGCAGCAGATACAGTTCACGACTACGTGCGTCAATGCGGCCTCGTTTGCTCTCCGGAGAAATCAGAAGTCTTGAGACTCTACAGACGAGGATACGATCTGCAAAACTACATAGACGTCTATATAGGGAGAAGAAGATTCCAGAATTGTCCCAAATAAAGATTTTCGGCATGTGGATACAAAACAACTGTCGTATAGAGCATACCATCAGACAGCTGTCAAACACTACAGCGCAGACCACGAAGGTGATGACCAGAATCTCCAACAGAAGACGGGGTATGAAGGAGGAGGACACTTGTAGGCTTGTACAGGCCCTCGGGGTCAGTAGGATTGCATACAGTGTGCCCTACCAAACACCACTCCCACAGGAAAAAGAACAAAAAGAGGCAATCCTTAGAAAAGCTTACAAATGCGCCCTTGGTCTACCTGTCAGCACCTCGACAGAGAAATTTCTTAAACTCGGGATAAACAACACAGTGCAACAACACATCGAGGCGCAACTTCTTGCACAAAAAATGATGACTGCTACGGGCAGGTATACGTTGAAGACATTGGGCATGATAGATGCTTGCGAAGAAATCAATAACATGGCGAGCATACCAAAGGACATTCACCAGATCATTAAAGTTAGCCCAACTACCTCAAAACACACATCCAAAAATCCATAAGACTCGAAGAAAAGCCAGATCAGAAGCACAAGAAAAAAATTTCAAGGGGAGAACCGACGTATTGTACGTTGACGCGAACACATACAGAGAGCACTCCGGGACAGTTGTAAGCGTTGTCGATCACCAACTTAGGGAAGGCAACAGCGCTTCGATCAGAAGCCACAACATCCTCGAGGCTGAGGAAGCAGCGATTGCGATCACCATCACACACCAGAGCGAAGAGTCTACTACAGAAATACTGACTCGCAAGAAGCGTGTCGACGGTGCAGCAGTGGACGCATATCCAGTGCTGCCATCCGCATACTCAAGGGAAGAAAAACAAACTTCTCGAGCTGCTCCAGTACGTAGGCACCAGACCATGAAACTGTGACAGAGAACCAGCGTGCCGACGCCATTGCCCGAGGATACGCCGACCGGGGGGCGCACAACGACGAGGAACCAGTCACAGTTACTAGACGCTATGGAGCAATTTTAGAACACCAGAGAGCCCTGAGGAGGATATACCCCCCTCCCCACAAGACCTCAGCATAGAGGAGTCGGTTGCTTGGAGACAGCTGCAGACTAATACGTACCCCAATATTAGTGTTCTGAGTAAAATCTATCCGGGAATATACACCAACAAATGCCCGCTATGCAGAGAACACCCCACACTTTACCACGCGACATGAGCCTGCCAACACACACAGGTATACATATAGTACCAAGAAACTGTACACCAACACCGGAGCAGTGGGAGGATGCGCTGTCCTGCTCTAAGCCTGAAGAACAGCTCGAGCTGATCGACAGAGGTTGCAAGATGGCAAAGGTCACAGGGGCTATGGACTGTGGGCTCCACCTTCCCCAGAAAAAATAGTGTAATAAAGTTTTGCATTCATTCGCGTCCCACTATGCCAGCACTGCAACAAGTTGGTCTGAATGACGTGAATGCAAGCCAGCCATTACTGAACACGCTGTCCGCTGGCGTTTCAATCACGTTGAGTAACTCGAGTTTACCAGTGAATGGTTGTTCAGCTCGAGTAGTCGGGTTTCACTAGCAGACGCTGCCTGCGTCGGCATTGTGAGACGAGAGAGCGGGAAGCAAACAGTTGGCACGAGGCGCGAGCATGCGGCACGACACGCGAGGCGCGAGCATGCGCAGTGGGGGTGTGGACAACACCGATGCACGAAGCGTAATATCGTGCGACTAAGAAATGATTTGCATTTAAAGAGGAAAACAAATTCCGAGAACCTCCTGCGATAGAGCAACGCTGTCAAGAAGTAAAACTTAAAGCAGATGTCATTGCAGAAAAGACTGATACGGTGCCGTCGGGCGTCAACAGAGCTAAGGAATCCCAGGGCTTGGACAAGTGGTGTCCGTTCCACAACAAACCCCATTTCTTCGAAGGTTGCCGTGCGTTCGCCAACAAAAGCTTCGACAAAAGGAAGAATTTCTTCGGGAGTCATCACGTTTTCATGTGTTGTTGCAGGTCGACAAGCCACAATTCAAAGCAATGTGACGTCCCTCTGAAGTGCTGCATATTTGGCTCTGCTGAGCATTACGATGCACTTCATCAGGAGCTGCGGAAGAAGCTGACGCTCAAGAATCTTCAGTGAACGTCACCACCACACGTACTGATGTGTGCAAAAGAAGTTCTGAGAGCAAGTCGTGTGCGAACATCTGCCTTGTGAGGGTAAATCACAAGTCTCCACCACTCAAAACGGTCAATGTCTATGCTATTTAGGACGACCAGAGCAATCGGACACTCGTCAGATCCGAGCTACTGGACGCCCTCCGTGTAGAGGGGTCCCCATCCAACTACAACCCGACAACGTCCCCGGGAACTACCGCAGTCAACGCAAGACAGGCCGATGTATTCTCCGTGCGAGGCGTTGCCAAAGAAATAAGCCTTGAACTTCCCCCATTCATGGTGTGCAACGACATTCCAGAAAATAGCAACGAAATACCGACTCCTCAAGCTGCCGAATGTTACCCACACCTGTGCCCTACAGCCGCACATATGTCTCCTGTGGATCCTCGAGCAAGGATATGACTTCTTGGTCAGGATGTTATTGCCGCTCACAAGGTACGCGAGGCACGCAACGCACCATGGAATGCTCCGTTCGCTCAGAACATGGTGTAAGAATAATCAGGTGTAGACACTGAGCGTGCCTGAGCGGCCAGATGTTCGGTCTCGCGGGCGCTCTCTGCTGTTAGCCGTGAGATGGCGGATGGCGACGCGGCCAACGTGCCCAACGAAGCGGTGATGACGCATTGAAATTCTTCTGCCTGCCCAACGTTATTGTTCCCTAGTGGCGTGACTAAAACTCAAATCGCAAAGTAAATTTGTCATTTCAGATTAAAAGATTAGGCTTCACATGGTTTTAGGATTTATTAACACGAAAATGCCTTGTGCAGGCTGTGAACATCAACACAAACCGATCGGGCAGTACTCAAAGCCAAGTTACGCTCGCCTCAATGCTCACAGCATTCCTCGATGCAAAGAAAAACAATTAAAAAACAATGTTAGCCAGCGTGCTATTCCTCTATCAAAATATTTCCTTTTGGGGTAAAACGCAAGGAACTTCCACGTTCTTAGATGCAGGTGCATTTCAAACAGCCACAGATGGTTAAAATTAGTCAGGAGCTGTCGACTAGCGTCCCTCGTAATAAAATCGTGGTTTTGACACGTAAACCACCAATAATAATTATTACCCCTCTATCAAAAGAGGATAGTAACTGCACCAGAACCGTATTTTATTCGTATAGCTGCTTTCATTCACACAGAAAATTGTTGAACCATAGTTGTGGTTGTTTCATGAGAACGGGATATAAATAAATATTCGAAACGCACAATTATTCCATATCTAGCACATACGACTAATAGAATTGCCCGCGAAATATACAAATATTTGAACCACACAAGTGCTTCATGAACAGCACACTAAAGCACTGCGGTTGTTCATGGCTAGACGTTACTATAAGAGTTCACATATTTATGACAACGATCACTTTCAGACGGCACATTGAAGAGGGGCACACGCTTCGCACTAGTCCGATAGCCAGAACGGCAGTTCAGTACGAACACACTTTACCCATTTCGTGAACCTCTCAGATATTCAATGTCACCTTCAGCGATAGAATAACATTAAACACACGCGAACAACAAAAAAGAAACCTGCATTCGAAACAGTGTGGACATACATGCCAACAAAAAAAATCGACAGCAAGCGCGTTTCTTCCGAGCGTGCTGCCGAGATAGACGACCCCACTCATTTTAGCGTCATCTAGGAAGGCACCTATGAAGGTGCTATATAACTCATAATGACCCCAGCATTATCTGGGCGCGTTGGAATTGCGCTTTTCAACGCGTTGCGGGGAGAGTGTCGACACCTGTATATTAAGTGTGAATACACTTTATAAGCGACTCCAAACCATCCACCACCGTCGGCGGCGTCCGCAGTCTCCTCTCTATCTTTAAAAGAAAGAGGACTTGGCGGGCCGCAGCGCGACGCTCTACCGAATAAGCCACGGACGCGACGCTGATATCGGTGTCAGTAACGCGCCTTATACCCCCTCCCATTCGCTCGCTCCTCCGCTCTCCTCGCTCGCTGCAGCTGCGCGCGCACCCCTCTCTCTCGCGCGCCCGCCTTCTCTCTCAGTCTCCCGTCGAGAGCGGGTCGTGAGGGGGAGTAAAGTTAAAATCCGTTGGCATTGGCCAGTGAGTTAACGTAAACTCCCCCGTGTGATCAAATTGCGATTCCCAGGAACCATTACAGCATAAAGGCACCATAGTGTGATTAATAAATATAATAGTGCGAATTAATAAACACCCCTCATAGCATCACCCCGTGTATTCGCACTTAACCATGTTCACCCTCGGGGAAATGCTTGAGAATTTTTTCTAACACTGTGGCTCAGAAGCACGACATCGGTTGGGTGATTACTGGGAGCATTTGCATCAGCCGTGCACGGAGGCCAAGCAGTGCAAGTGTTTTGTGTTGAGCCGTGGTGGAACATCCATCCTAGAGCTTTGTCAATATCACTTGACTATAAGGAAAAAGAAGGAAGGAAGAAAGTTCATGGAAACTATGGCACACACCCATGCTGGGGGCAAAAATTAAATGAGAAATAGACAATTAGAAAAACGGATATAGAAATTGAAGCAGACGGTTTCACCAACAAGAAGCAAATGAATGAATAAAGCAATTTGGAAAAGAGGTAATTTAGGAATAATTATAGGTTCTACAGTCTGAATCTTTTTGAAGCTTTAATGAACTCCTGCAAGGCATCGCTAACTTTCCTGTCAGTGAACTCTAGGGACAAAGCCGCCAAAGAAAGTGCTATTGGAGTGGTCAACTCCAATCCTACGAGACGGAAGACGGCATCTAATGCGATTTTGCGCAATGCGGCGTATTTCCTTACAATATATCAGATAATGTTCTCATGTCTCAGGCACTCCAAAAAATGAACAATTAGGGAAGCAGCCAGACGAGCTCTGTGTAAAAAATTGCCCGCAGCTTCCCTCAGGGGAACACTGAGGAGGATGCCGAGCATATAATTGGTTAACGGGGTGTTAAAGGGCGACTTACTTGGGTCGATGGCTAAATTGGTTAACGTGGTTGTGAAATGGGGTGTTAAATTGCGACTTACTTGGGTCTATGGCTAAATTGGTTCACGTGGTTGTAGGAGGGGGTGTTAAATGAGTGAACACGTACACACGTATGCGAAAGGGCGGCGCTGGTCGAAGGGACGTCGATCATTGTGTTTGTGGATTCGTTGGAATTCATTTCACCGCGACCTTGGACGTCGACGCGCCGACAAACCAACCGACGAGCGGCAACTGAGCGAGCAAGCGCCGACCTTGAGTATATATACAGCGCGACGGCGCATGCACTATCAGCTGTCGAATGTTCGAGAAGGGGGAGAAGCGCAACGGCGCATGCGCGCGCGTCAGCTGCCGATGTTCTCGAAGCGCGACGGCGCATGCGCGCGCGTCAGCTGCCGATGTTCTCGAAGCGTGAAGGCGCATGCGCGCTACATTATACAGCTAGCGAATGTTCGTGAAGAGGAGAAGCGCACGCGGTGTGTAGAGGAGGAAGGGTGCACAGATGGTGGAGGAGTGAAGCGCGCGCGGTGTGTAGAGGAGGAAGGGATGCACAGATGGTGGAAGAAGGAGGAGGAAGCTTGCGGACGGCGCCGCACTACAAGCCTCGAGTATTAGATGCTCCGCATCTAAAAAAAAATTGAGATATAGAGTATGACACCTCAGCCTTGTGATTGGAACTTTAACTACACGCGTATCACTTATTTTACTGTTACAACGATGATTTAGGTGTTAAAATTCGTGTTTTTTGTTATGAATGGCAAATACATTTCTTCTAACATCATTTTACTCTTAAATATAATCCCTATCACGAATTTAGATGCTAGAAATATGTGAATAACTGGGCCATTTAATGATGACTTAGCTAATGCATCAGCCATTTCATTGAGGAAAATTTCCTTATGCCCAGGGGAGTTATTCAGCGTCAAGGTGGACAATGGTCTGGTTCGAGTGCATAATTGATAACGAAAATGGGAGACAACTTTTCAGAAATGCTGTTCAAAACGACTAAGGAAGACAATGACCTTCCGCTGTCCATCGAGGATAGAATGCTCATTGAGATCATGAATAAACAGTTGGTTAGAGATCACTCGAACAGCCGGGTAGGTCGTCTTCCATTCCGCAAGCCAAGATGCCACCTCCCGAACAATAGACAGCAAGCTTTTACAGCGGAAGCTGTCATGAGATCGCAACTTTGGTGTCGTGCGGCGCCGCAGTTCTCCGCCGCCGCCGCCGGTGTCCGTAACAACCATTGGACGAAATAACACAGAAAAACAACTAAGGTAGTAATTAACACCAAGGACACAGTGGGGCCTGAACCCGGTTCAGCTGCGTGCCAGCCCAGTATTCTACCACTGGGCGACGCCAGTGCTAAGGACTTGTTCGCAATTTTGCCTTAGGCAGGCTTGATGTCGGGAAAATAATCGCGGTAATACGAGTGAAAGAGCGTTTTAGAACAGCAAAAGAACAACGAGGTGTCACACATTGCGAATAGCGTAACGAGCGGGTCGTCTGATTCTCCAACACATTACAAAAGCTTGTTCTTGATCACCTATCAACTGTGGCGCATACCCATTTCAAGCATAATTTCTCAACGTCGTCAACCACGCACTGCATGAACAATTGCACGATATTCCTTGCAAGGGTTCAGCGAATACCACGCTTCTGAGAAGTATGACGAAGGATGGCATATATAGTGAATTCCTGCCTACTACCCAGAAATCGTTTATGCCACAGTGGTTAGCCAGCAAGTGAGCTTGCAGCAGATACTCAACGATTGTTTAGAAAAGGCTCTGAAAGGCCGCTCTACTATAACTTTCGCTGCGACTGTGCTGCGCCTTCCGCGCTGGACTGTTTTTTTTTTTTGTTTTTCTTTTTAATTATTAATACATTAGATCGAGCAGCATAATTTTCTATGTAATCTGGTATCGTTCTATTATCAACCTTCATTATTGTAAAACTTTGTGCTATTTTATGACTTTCTCGCTAAGTTAACAGCACTGACTCCATGTCATTGTGCATGCAGATTAAGTACATAACCCGCTTAAACTAACTTCTGTAGTTACGTCTAACACTCCGCCATCATCGGCTACCTAATATTAACGCGACAGCGTTAAATAGCTCGTTTCGCTGGTGTCGGCGTCGTTGGTTGTCAGCGAAAAAATATATTATGCGTGACCAAAAAATCAAGATCTATGCAAACAAAATGATGAAAAACCCTGGAGCAAAGTGGGGACCGAACCAGGGTTGCGGGGGTCTGAGCAGAAATTGAACCCGGGTTGCTTGCGTGGCAACGGATGTTCTACCACACGACCACGCCTCTGCGTGCGAAAACAGTGAAACAACTTCCTCTGCTTGGAAATACACTGAAAGTAGCTTTCATGCTTCACAAACACACGCGTACTGTATACATGCTTCACAATGCAACATAAAGTATTGTAAAAATATTGCATGGTATACAAGCGTCCACTGCCGACGGGCGTCAGAATACGCGATTATCGTGATGGCTCTGTGGCTGAAAGCCGGTACCACACTACAATAGGCACGCACGCTGCTGCGCCTATTCCTTTAGGGCCGTGTCGTGGGTACATAGCAAATTTGAAAAGTGTTCATGCAGGAAGTGTTAGGAGTATCACTATGAACAGGTTGTCGCTAACGCGTTGAATTCCTAAAGGCGAAGCTTTATGGTGCGCATTTTTGCCCTCTTTGTTTAAAGCCTGTTCTACGCTAATGAACTTCTCTTTTCTATGCTTAAATCTCGCTGTGTTTCACAAATGGAGAAAAGGTTACAATCAAGCATGACAACAACGTGTGGGATGCTCAAGTACCGCCTTCAAAAAATTCAAATGATACCTTTACAAATAGGCATACATCATATCGCGAAACAATGTGTTTAAAACAAATGTTTCACAATTTAGAGCTCACAGAACCCTGCTATGGGAGAGCATGAGGCTGTCCTTTTTGAAACAACAATAGCCCTTGAAAGAATAAAGCAACGAGACATTACAATCGGCGTCAGTTAAACGCATGGCAATGTGGGTTTAGAAATGCTGGTTTCGAGTGGTGAAAGAGTGGTGACCGATTTAGAGCACTTCGTTCTCTACTATGGGAGCACTGAAAGCCGTCCCGTTAATTTCAACGGCGATGGTTTTCAGAAAGTTATTCTCACGAACAGTGAACATCAATTACAATCCAACAGAACATCGCCACAGAACACAACATCCGCAGACACACCAAAAGTTGTTACAAAAAGTTGTGTTTACATATGTACTCGGTACACAACATACACAGATACACAAGAATTGTTACAACAAGATATGTCTACATATGCACTATACACGGTGAACAAAGAACACACAAATGAAATGTAAATATCTATATGTTAGGTATTAACATAGTATTTACAAGGTATTTGTGCGACTACTAAGCAAAGATTAACCTATCAAAACCAGGCAGGCCTGAAAACAAGCTTTACACATCTCTCGCAGACGAATACAAAAAGCCAGGACTGGATTCGAAGGAATTCCTTCTCACCCAGTAAGAAGAGTCCCTCCGACAAAACAGATAGTATTTCTTTGTACAGTCACTCCGAAATCGGTAAGATAGCGCGGCGGCGACGACCTGATGCAACAGCCTCACAGCGATTATGCCAGACAGTGGGCACCAGCAACAATGAGAAGGCAGGTGAAGCGGCCTCGAGAACGTCCAGAAGAAACAAAGTGGTTCACTCCAAAGCTGCGAAATCCAGCATGCACAGCCCTCCAGAACACACGAGCAACGACGCGTTGTCTTAAAACATGCTGATTTGTTCCCCGTAGGGAGAAGTTCGGACATGTTGATGACTGGACCATTCTCCACCTTTCAAGGTGGTCAAGAGTAAAAAGAACGCCCCACCCCAGCCGCCACAGGAGGTCCCGCAGGTGGCCAGGCAGAAATAATGCCGTCAGCGTGCTCCAAGACACACGACTATAGAGCAGGTGCGGCATGCTGGAGGAACTAACGGGATCAACAAAGCGGCTGTTGTGTCAATGACAGGATTGTCTAACACATCTACCTCAGGGAAAGTCTATATACTGGATATGACGAAAAAACGTGAAAGCTGTTGCATAAAACGAATGTGTTGCTGATTGTGGGCCCCAATTAAGGTGCCCATTAGGCATTAAATACCGAAGATGAGTGCTTAGAAAATAATATGCCAGAGTTCATGCGGGGGATTCCTGTCCTTGTACGAGGCGCAACAGGAAGCGCAGGGCCAGTAGCCGGCAGCGTATTGATACCGAAGGGAAAGCAAAACCATCCTGGGAACGATGCTGTCCTAACGCTGCGCAAGAAACCAACCCAATGCCACCGGACCAAAAGAAGGAACACAAGGCAGACTGCAATGACCTCACGATGCTAATGGCGGCTGCTCCACATAAGAAAGATACCAAATGCGAACGCAGAACACAGTCTGCCCAAGGTACCTCCGCTCAAGAAGCGGGAAGTCGAAATCCCGGGCGGTCTCAATTTCGGTTTTACTTCGTCGAGGGTGTTTGACCAAACGGAGTTACAAACGCCGTAGTGATTGCATAGAATTCCTGAAATGCGAAGAGACGCAGCCGGCTGAAGAAGAGATGTGGAGCTAATTAAGTCTGGAGTTTGGACTGCCGATGAACAAATACCGGGATTTATAGAGGTTTAGCACGGCACCTGAAATGTCACCATACTGAAAGAATAAACGCGGGCTATGTGAAATTCTATTTTCATCTGAAAGGTACAGGGTTATGTCGTCAACAAAATCTGTGACTTTCACGGCACTGCTGCCCGGAAGCGCAAGACCCCGGACATGCGAATCCGCTTCTAGAGCGCACAAAAATGGCTCAAGGCTGACGACAAATAGAGCAGGAGACAATGGGCATCACTGACGGACCCCACGTACAATAGAAAAAGCAGCCCTCTCCCAACAATCTAGAACTATTGTGCTTTTTATACCAGAGTATGTATGTCTAATAATTTCAACAAAATTACCAGGACAACCAAGGGCTGTGAGTACTTTTAAAGTATACGTGTGCTCTAGTCGGTCAAATGCTTTCTCTTGGCCCAAAGACACAAGAAGACCACGCGCAGATCACGAAAGAGTATAGGCTATGATATGCCGGGTGGTAAAGGACAAGCTGTGCATTTCTCGCCCAGGCATAGATGAAGTCTGGTGATGACCCACCAGGGTGTTCAACAGAGCCCGCGTTGAACGATCACTGTCGCGAATATCTTATAGTCAACTTTAAGAAGCGTGATAGGTCTCTAATCTTCAGGATTGAAAGAGGAAGCACCACCTTTTGGATTAAGCACAATGCGTCCGTCTCGAAAACTTTATGGAAAGGCACCTTCCTCGAAACATCGCCGGATAATCGCGGTTAAAGCAGTACAAAGCTCATTGCAAAATGACAAGTAAAATTACACTGGAAAACCGCTTGGCCCAGGCGCTGTCCCCCGTTTCATAGATTGCAGTGCTGCATTTACCTCTTCGACTGATGGAGGGACGTGCAGAGAATCGGCAGCTTGTTTAGGAACGCGAGGCAAACCTCTAAGCATAGGTGGTATTATATCACAGTTTGTCCGCATGGCCGAACATGTGTTTAGAAAAAGTAGTTAACGATTTAGAGTACTAGGTACTCTACTCATAAAGCCGTCCCGTGGGTGGTGATTACACAACACGACTCGACAGTTGAATTCATGGCCGTACATGTGTTTACAGAAATTTATTCTCACGAACAGTGAACATCAATTACAATCCAACAGAACATCGCCACAGAACACAACATGCACACACACACCAAAAGTTGTTATAAAAAGTTATGTTTACATATGTACACGGTACACAACATACACAGATACACAAGAATTGTTACAACAAGATATGTCTACATATGCACAATACATGGTGAACAGAGAACACACAAATGAAATGTAAATATCTATGTTAGGTATTTACATAGTATTTACAAAGTATTTGTGCGACTACTAAACAAAGATTAACCTATCAAAACCAGGCAGGCCACAAAATAAGCTTTACACATCTCTCGCAGACCAACACAAAAGGTCAGGACCAGTGTCAAAAGAATTCCTCCTCACCCAGAAAGACTAGTTCCTCCGACAAAACAGATAGTATTTCTTTGTACAGTCGCTCCAAACTCGGGAAGAGAGCACGGCGGCGACGACCTGCTGCAACAGCCTTACAGTGGTAACGCCAAAGACAGTAACCAGCAACAATGAGAAGGCAGGCAAAGCAGCCTCGATAACAACATCCAGAAGAAACAAAGCGGTCTGCTCTGAGGCCATGAAAATCTGCATGCACAGCCCTCCAGAAAACACGAGCAACGACGCATTGTCTTAAAACATGCTGATATGTTTCCCGTAGGGAGCAGTTCGGACATGTTAATGACTGGACCATTCTCCATCTTTCGAGGAGGTAACACGAGATCACTTAGATAACTGTGAACGCAGGGTACGGTAGGGAGGTTGGAGACGGTAATTATTTACGCAAGCCACTCATGGTGGCCCATGTTGGATTTTATTCCGTTTCAAAGCCTGTCTCGTTCTTTACCTGTGTAGAGATTTTTCTCTCCCTACTCTGACCCCGCACATTCAGTGACACGATCCCTTTAGTGCTATCTTATAAAATATGGAATCTGCGCGGGTGCACTCTGGTTGAATGTGACGGTTTCTATACGCTACGCTTCTTTATTTTGTGCAGCGCCAATGTCTGCACACATCATTTTTTTTATTAACTTGGTAACCACTGGCAAGAGGTTTCAGTTGTGCGAATCAAATACGTCAAATACGGAAAGATAAAAAGTAACAATGTTTATGAAAAAAAATATAGGACTCGTAAATAAAACAGAGATAGAATTCTCGGCGTCGACGTACACGACGCACCCGTCACTTTAGGTATTTTAGAAATGGCAATTAAAATATGCGTCCGACGCGCCACTTCGGCCACAACGGGCGAAGAGCACCGCTCCGTCGCGCTGCAGTGGGCCAGTCGACACTGTCACGGCGCGTTTACGTATCCATATGCGGTTCAATATACGGCGCTTGCACGAAGATGACGTCGTCGTGATAGGGCGCTACGAGTCCCACAGGCTGCACTGCTCCTCGCGCACCATGGCGTCGTCCGGGCCGCATCCGAAGGCTTGCGCAAACTTCGGGAAGTTGATCAAGGGCACGTTCACCCTGAAGTTCGAAATGTGACGCAAACAGGGCCCATTGCTCGCAGGCAAAACAACAACAACAACAAAAAAAATACGGGAGAGTTTTCATTACCGGGACATTTCAGACTCTATAGATAGATAGATAGATAGATAGATAGATAGATAGATAGATAGATAGATAGATAGATAGATAGATAGATAGATAGATAGATAGATAGATAGATAGATAGATAGATAGATAGATAGATAGATAGATAGATAGATAGATAGATAGATAGATAGATAGATAGATAGATAGATAGATAGATAGATAGATAGATAGATAGACAGACAGACAGACAGACAGATAGATAGATAGATAGATAGATAGATAGATAGATAGATAGATAGATAGATAGATAGATAGATAGATAGATAGATAGATAGATAGATAGATAGATAGATAGATAGATAGATAGATAGATAGATAGATAGATAGATAGATAGATAGATAGATAGATAGATAGATAGATAGATAGATAGATAGATAGATAGATAGATAGATAGATAGATAGATAGATAGATAGATAGATAGATAGATAGATAGATAGATAGATAGATAGATAGATAGATAGATAGATAGATAGATAGATAGATAGATAGATAGATAGATATGCTTTATTGGCTAGGAAATTCATCTGCTATTGTTTAAACGCCAAGGTTGCCGAAGCTTGGTTTTAGTCATAATTTTGGTTACTACAATGAGTAGGCAAAAGTATTATACAGCAAAATCATCACCCGAGAGCCAGGCAACCAAAGAGACGTGGTCCAGCACGTGCTTAGCATCCTGGAACGCCAGTGGCCGAAAGCGGCGCCCCCACGGGTTTGACGCGAGTAGGTTGCTGCTCTGGGACGTCCGAGCACGCTAGTGTCTCGCTTTAATCCCCCTACCCCTTCCCCCTTTATGCCGGATCGTCAATAAAGTTGTTTCACTCACTCACTCAAAAGTATTATACATAAAATCCAGAACCTATTTTGCATAGCTGGGCTTACTTGCTGTATAAATACTAACATTACTGTTTTTTTTTTTAATCACGGACGTTCATATGACATTTCTGGGATACTTTTCTTCTTTTTTGCGGATGAAAAACAAGACATACAGCCATCACTCACCTATAATTAGATGGACTGAAAGGTCCGTGTGTCAGCTGCATTTTGAGGGCTCTGGTCCGCTTCAAGTCGCAAAACATCTGGACAACAGTTTAACGTGGGAAATACAATAAATTAGGTGAAATAAAATTGAAAATGTTCGAGCAACCATTTTGTTAAACCCAGGACGTCCGTTTAACTGGAGTGCCTAAACGCAACGTTTCTGTTGTATCACAGTCTAGTTATTCTCAAACATTTTGCTTCTTCGGTGAACAATATTGTATATTCGCATAACTCGTTTTTCTGTGCCCATCGCCATCATTCATCCCCCCCCCCCCCTTTTTCTTCTCTTTTCCCTCTTCCCCTCTACAGAGTAGCAGGCTAAAGCAAATAAGGTCAGGCCGACCTCTCTACCTTCAAATAACTTATCTCTCTCGACATGCAGCACTATTCTAGATTACTGATTATTCCTTAAGTATTTGATTTATTGACATACAGTGAAATCTAAGGATGAAGGAAAGTGTAAATTTAAGGGCTCGTTTTTTTCTTTGTTAAGAACAATAATAACAAGAACTAACAGACCATTGTATGCTAGTTCTCAGTGAATATTAAGTTGTTACACAAAAGGATGGTCTTTCCTAATTACACAAATACACAATTGTACGATCACACACTTACACGATAAGCAAGCTGTAAACGCACACCCATTTAATGCGCTTACCACTACGTTACATTAGCCATTCATTCGCTCGCACTAGGTATCATTCCTCAACGTTTACGAGAGCCAGCATTAGGCAAATAAATACTGTAGCTCAGACGAAGCGACTTAAAAGCCCAGCAACCCTTGATGTGATCATCAAATGACTTCATTACATGCGAATATTACTCACATATTGGCGGCCGCGATTATTTCGAGAATCCGTTAATTACAAGAGGATTCACAAGAATTCGTCTTACGCTTTCAGCACATTTTTCTCACTTTCCAGTAAGCAAGCGCAATCGCAGGGGAGAGTATGAAAATGGGACAAGAGAATATGTCCGTTTGGCAGCGCGCATCATGGCATTGAGTACCTTTCTACGCCACATTCTCAATGTGATCGCTATTGCGCGTGCAGGCTCCTGGCGCCATCCTGCGGTGGCAGCGGTAACTACGGAGCTCGCGATGCTCAAATCAAGCGATATCCGTGATTTCTGGTTTATGACATCATTTGTTGGGAGAAGTGCGAGAATTTCTATCTGACTTTAAAAATATCGAACTACAAACCGCGTGCAGCCCTAAAATATTTGGCCCCCGCGTTTCCAGGAACCCAGGCCACCGATCAGCAGTGTTTTCTGCTCTTGTAACGACACTCCACTGCGTGGCTCCTGTAACGACACCGCTACACTGTACTGCCACCTGAGTTGGCTACATTTGTAGCCAAAATCATGGTATACCCGCGTCACGAATTGTGGGGCAAAAGATGCTAAGAAATTCCACGCAATTGAACTTTACAAAAACTACAAATTAAGTGTCATCGTTAATTGCCACGCCTCCCGGAATTATCTTCCTTTTAGCTATACATTTGTTCGAAGAAGCTTACCGTGGCGAAAGCCAGGAAGAATATTCGGTCAGACGAGACCTCGGGGAGCTGCTTGAGCACCCAGTCCGATGCTCCCAAGTTGCGACTCTTCCGTACGAGCTTGCGGTACACCTTTAGTTCAAGACGATGACACATTTGTAAGCATGGTGGTAACCCGGAACTCAGCCAATCGTTTGACTTACCCGATAGGCGAGTGGAAGAGCCGCGTTGTCCAGAACGCTTTCGGTTATCGAAGCGTAGGCATTTATCTGCGCAAAAAAGTGTGTCGTATTGTAATACAGTTAAAGCGAAAGCAACAGAAACTGGATTAAGAATTTATTCAAACTGCGCTGGATATCATGCGATTATTCCGAGTGACGATTTCATCCAAACTCTTAGTCAATTCTAAACAGGACACAAATGGGTGCGCAGATAAAAGCTTGAACAAATCTGAATCACTTGCGTTTCAATGTACCACTGCAAGATTAGTGACGTTAGATAAAAGCTTTACTGCCCATAGTGTACGTAATACTGAAGTTTGATGTAACCCAAAGCCCCACCGCGGTGGTCTAGTGGCTAAAGTACTCGGCTGCTGACCCGCATGTCACGGGATCAAATCCCGGCTGTGGCGGCTGCATTTCCGATGGAGGCGGGAATGTTGTAGGCCCGTGTGCTCAGATTCGGGTGCACGCTAAAGAACCCCAGGTGGTCGAAATTTCCGGAGCCCTCCACTATGGCGTCTTTCATAATCATATGGTGGTTTTGGGACGTAAAACCCCACATATCAATCAATCAAAGCTTTACATGCCCCAACAAACGCGAAATTTTACTGTTGGCGTGCCACAGCTTCAAGGAAGAATCACGCTAAAATCTTCGTCGTGTGACTACGTCCCCTTGTATTGTCATCATGACGTCGCAGATCGCGAAGATTTCTGACTTCGCGTGACAGGTCACGTGATGACGCCATCACATGCAGTGTGATATGACACTATCACATCGGTCAAAGGTAGTCCGGCCACGGACGAAGATAGTCAAAGGTCAAAGGTACTCCGGCCACGGACGACCAGGGTCAAAGGTAGTCCGGCCACGGACTACCTTTGACCCTGGTCGGTGCAGAAAGCTTTAGAGAGTGGCGGAGCAGCATCAACACATTCACTAAAGAAAAAAAAACGATGGCTATCGCCTTCTAATCGCCTTAAGAAAAAGCCATAGTGCCTGCGGGAGTGTTTTGTCGAACAGCGCGAATCACTCTAGTCAGCGTTTCCTAAAGTGTTGTTGGCTTTAAAGAGACGAGACCACTTGTCGTTGCAGATATATCCTCGGTTGTGGATAGCTGTAGCCGTAACGCGTCTGCAGGTCCCGAAGACTCGCCACAAAGCTCTCTGAAGTACAGTTCACACTGATGTCTTTAGAAAACTCCAAGCCGTATTACGTTCATAGATTATTGGGTTGTGCGGGCGCATTAGAGAGGCGATATCTGTACCTGTTTGCCGTATACTTGGCCGTACTGGTGGAGGAAGCAGTTGTAACGGCTCTTGAACTCCTCCAGCGTCAGTCGGTCCCACGGCTTCTTCACGTTCTTGCGTTCTTTGTAGAAAGGCCCTGCGTGATACGAACAATGTTGCACCGGCCGTATCGCGACACAAACGATCGGTTTCTCGTCAATGCGAGCATGATACTGTTCTCTTTGTTCGGTCCTCGCATACAAATAATATGGCTGAAGCCATTTTTCAATGACATCTCACTGTAACTTACAGACATCGACATACGTAAGGTACATTACTTTATATCCTTCACTAATCTGGGGGTGTAACGATGAACTCTCTCTCTCCGTGAGCAGATCTTTTTCTAGAGTGGGTGAAAAGATCAACTCCCTTTCCATCGGTACGACTCAGAGATGTTTAGCAGTAAGAAAATTTCAAGCCATACATTTCATTCAAGTGTTCTTGTAACCCAATTTCGTCCACCATAAGAGTCGGACAATGACTGATGACGAATAATTGTAGACACGAACTACCTAAATCCACACGCAACAACTATCTTCAAATGTATCCGAAAGCAATTCAACACATGCAGCGTTGTACTAAAACACTGGTTCAGAAATGTTTATTTCTTCCGCTATACGTCTTCTCATCACTCGATATCAATTTTTAGGCACCACATCATTAACGCGGAATGCACGAGCCGGTTATAAAGTCAATGATGTGCCGTTTCAACAAATGCGCATGCGTGTATGCCACATCGCAAGACCAACACATAAAATTCACACTCACCACTGGCAAAGAAAGCTCGTGTCAGCTCTCTGACCAGCTGGAAGCCAAACCGTGCTGCATCAACTGGCCTGAAAGAAATAAGTCAGCGATGATAGAAATTTAAACAATTCCCGTTATCAACCTCAGCAGCGAAACTCAAAAATACGAATTTCTTAGCACTGAAACCTCGACAACATTCCTGATTTATACGACACTGCACTACAGGTTTATGTTAAAGTTGACGTAACGACGAAGAAAGGTTCCGGAGGAGCGAAATAAATTGAAGCAACAATTGAGGTTGCCTTAAGGCAGCCGTATCTATCAAGAGTGCCTCCATTATCACTTGAATGTCGTAAATGCTCTGTATCACTGGGCCGAAATTTCTCATCATGCGCATTGTAGAAAGAGTGTAAAAAATACTCACGGTAGCATGTTGGTGTAGTAGAGTGGACTCTGGAGTATTCCGAAGGGGACGGCTTAAAGAGACATAAAAAAAGTGGGATAGAGAGAATTAGGCGAAAAACGCTGCATAGGGCTGTACCCCACAAAATTGTATATTCTGTGGTTCTGTCTCTTCTGACACCGTTTCGAGAATATAAGTATCTGAAACAGACTAAGTGATTGAGACGCCTTATTCCCAAAATTATGCCGGCTGTGGAGGCAAAAGATTATTACCCACTTTTTCGTAGCTTACTGCCACAAAAAGGTGGGTAATTATCTTCGCAGTTTCTGAAAGTTCATAAACAAAAGTGTCATAAGCAGACACTCCTTAACGTAATTTATTTAGTACTTTCACAGCTCGTTTTGTGAACTCGGACTTATCACATGAAACAAACCTCTGGCGTTGGTTTCCGTGAGCCTAAATTCTGCGCTGAACTGTCCTGCGGAACGCGAAACCCGCCTCATGAATGGGCAAAGAATTAGGGTACATCATTTCCCCAACGCATTTAACATAGGCCAAACTCCACATAGCTGGGGTACTTACCTAGAGTATTGAACTCTTCGTTGAAAAAGACCTGAGGCCTCAGGAACGGCACCTCCCACCTGTCGAATGAAAAGGGTTTATTATTGTGCTCGTGCTTCCAAGTTTGGAAACTAAGTTGGTGCTCATAGCTGTCGTGACATCGCTGTCGTAATATAAAATTCGAGGACATTCCGAATATTTGTTTATAAAACGAGCTTTTGCACCCTGAATTCCTGGTAAACTCAACGCTGCAGCACAGATAATGCACCCAAGGTTCAAAGACTCAACCTAATTGCTCCCGAAATGCCAATATATGCGAAAGTATCCCCCTCTTACGGTGAAAATTTTACATACCGCTCTGGCTTACCACCCACCTTTTTCAATAGACACACAACCGTAAAATAACCTAACACCCTTTTCTCGTGAATTTGATTTGTTAAGAGGTCTGCACTTTCAGTCGCGTAATTGAAAAAATTCTGCGAAGAGCAACTGAGCCAAAGTAGTCAGTTTGCGTCTAATTTGGTCGCGTGAACACGCCGTAAGTGTGAACAAGCCTTAAGGTACCCGTGGTATACACACCTATTGAAAAAGAACGAAAAGCTCTCTTTAAAATACATTATAAAGTCATCTACAAGTGCATGCTGTTGAAAGTATAACACAACGAATTCAATTTGCTTAGGCCGGTCAGTGTAGCTTCCCTTTGTTAATTCTCGCGTTAACAAAAGCGGTAGGTACGTGTCGCAGGCTACCTTAACACTAAAGGATTTTAGAGCGCCTATATAAGTGCGTAGCACGAAAGCAGATTAGACGTGGTTAAAGCCCTTCAGCGTTTAATAAGCAGGGTTAGAATTATTATAGTTATCACTTGACATCCCCAGAGAAAATTGGGGCAGCTACTCACCAGTGCTATGAAGACTGTTGAAACAGCTCCTTTCCATACTCGTCACCCTCGGGCCCACCTCGTATTCTCTTGCTATGCCTTAATGGTCGTACTATTTCGGTCGCAGCGGTCACATTTTGATGGAGGCAAAATACTACAGGCTCATGTACCTAAATGTTTGTGCTTGTTAAAAGAACCTCATGGGCCCATGTGGTGATTGTTTCCGGAGCCCTTCACTACTGCGCATCTCAATCCCACCTTGTTTTGGTAAACGCGAAACCCAGACATTATATGGTAGTAAGCCACAAACATGATGTCATAACTTCGAGAACTTCAAAGGTGAAAACAAATGATGTTCAGGAGCGTCGGTGAGAAAAGAAGAACTTACTCTGGGCCAATCCAGTCCTCAACGAGCCATTGCCAGTAGTGGTCGTTCAGCGCTGATCGGGCGTAGTAGTAGCTCTCAAGGGCAGCGCCTATCTGCACATCGGGAACCTTTAAAAACAAAAAAAAAAAGCTTTTTGGACATAACTCAGGTGTGACTGTTTTACTACCAACGACGTATTGCAAGCCTGACGCTTCTTTCCTACACGCCCAAATTGTTTTAAAACGTACTTTATTTAGGGAAAGTCAAGTTTACTTGACTTTAAGAACAGATTTATTCATATTGTAGCATCATCATCCTCGCCATCATAGAGTTTTTTAAAAGTAACTAAAGGGGACTCTGTCGCTGCGATCGTTCGGCGACCATGGGAATGATCGGTAGAACACACACTTGCCTAGTCTTCGTACTTGCGGGTGATGAATCGTACTTGTGGCTTCGTTTCTTGCTGTGTTTCGGTTTTGTTTTGAAAAAAAAAATTCAACCCTTTTGAACTTCGGGCCCTGATTTGGAAAGGTAAGCCTAAAGAATAAGGTGGTGAAGCGCAACCGCTGAACATTTGCTGATTTTTGTTTCGCGAGAAAACAGCTCCAAGCAACACGAACCCACACGGAGCCAAAAGCAGGCCAGAAGTACGAAGATTAGACAAATGTGTGTACTACCCATCATTCCCCCGCTCGTCGAAGCGCTGTGCGTTGCAGCTCTCATAGACACTAGCGCCAGATTTCCCTCTAGTGTATATTAGGAAACTCTTTGCTCGCCAATGGTCATCATCGTCCAGCCACCGCACCACGCCTCTCGCGCAGCTGGTGCGAGAGCTCAAGGAGCCAGAGAGGCCTACATCACCACGGAAATGTACTAGATGTTTGTCACGCCACCGCAGTCGGCGAAGCCAGCAATGCAAAGCCCGCACTGCTCCATCGAATCGCTTGAACTGGCCTGGATCACGGGTGATGGGAGCGACTACAGGGAGATGGCGCCACTAGCGGCGTGACGTCACTCGTGTGGACGTGTGGTAGCTGCTTCGGCACTTCGTAATAAAGTGACCAGATCGACACGACAACATTGGCCACCGACGTGTATCACGTTCCTCTCTTTAATATAACAGAAAAATAATGATAACACAAATAACTGTTGTGAAATAAACCCTGTATTAGGGGTTATCTTTCAGAGGGTGTCGGAATGGTGACGGATTCCCTCACGAACTTTACTGAGCAAAGGGTGAGATGTGAGGGGCATCATTTTGCAAAGATTGTTGAAATCTGCTTCTGTACTAACCAGGTGATCAGGAAGAACTGCAAATCTTTATTCAGCCTATACAAAGGGTAGATCTGCTGTTGCTGTTTATGCATTTATTTATGTTGAGAGCTGCTCGACTAAGTGCTACACGAGGCTATAGAATATAATATTATTCATTGGTAATATATACATACCGCATCTTTATATTCATATATCAGAAAGGTGCGCGAATACATTGAGTATGTGTCATCGACAAACGTAACAAGATTTATTAGTGCGTTTAGAGATTTTGTATCTACCTACGTATACTTTTGGAGGCTGTATGAACATTCTATGGACCTATAAGGCCAATCAATGGGAAGGAATAAACGTTTATAGGCAACACTTGGGTGCACATGATAAAAAAAAAAACTCACCACGTGATAAAATGCGGAGATGGCAAAGTCATTCTCCACGAATGAGGGGTAGAGAAAGTAGGGCGTCACGGACAGGAGCTGAAAAAACCAGAGAAACAAAAAAAGTTCACGTTAATTATACAATTTTCGTCATCGACGGATCCTTGGCTGTGCTAGTTAGAACATAATGGTAAACTAAAGAACGCCAATCGGCTACATTAAAACGAGGTACGCGCGGAGTCACTAGTTCTGTGGTGTGCGTGTCGTCTATACAGTATCTAATCTGGCGCCGTCCGCTGTAACTGTCACAAAGTGGACAAATTTTCTGATTGCTCCGTAAGCCTTATAGCTCATAGGAACCAAAGCAGCTGACTTTTGTCAAAAGTGCGTTTGACTTTGACTACAGCTGGTAGTGCTTTTTTTTTATTCTTTAGTGCGTTTTAAACAGAAGTAACAAGTTCCGAACCATTCGCGATTATAAAAACTTGGGGAGTCCAGAAGCTTGTCAATTTAGCTGATTGAACCAACATCGATAACGGTTTTTCACTTTATTTGTTTCTTCTATTCCAATCGCAACTAGCTAATTTTTTTTATCCAAGTCGAGCCCAAAGCAAACGCCAACGAATCAGAGACGTAAGCTACCAACGAACATTTCCCGAGCTGATGTTGACAAAAGCGAGCAAAAAAATGGCGGTCAGCAATTATTAAACTTTGGCTAGTTCGCATCACATTATTCGCACCAATCTAAAACCACGAATGAGTAAGGACTCACCTTTGCCGCGTTCTCTCAGTCTTTAGTGAATCGCGCTTTTCGGCGAGTGCAACTACGCAAATGGCGCCAACAAGTCACTACTCACCTTCTGCTGTATGACGTGGCTCGACTTGGGATGGATCCACTGCGACTTCCGTACCACTTCGAGGACGCGCTCACTGAACAGGGCGTACTTCTTTTTCACCTGCGAATCCACAAAGACAGAGGTGTTAAAACAAAATGTTAAAGTGAGTGAGGTGCGACTTGACACAGTCGTTAACGGTTTCCATGCGACCGGTATTTCGAGAATTCCTTCAATCGAAGGCCTTTACACGTACTTAAAGCTTTTGGGCAAAATATGGTTAACCACAACGGTGAAGGCTGCTTATGTAGATGTATGTAAACCATCTGCATATAACTGCTCGTGGACTAAGGGCTGGCTGTGGTTCTCCTACCTTTTATTTTGAGCAATGGCAAATGGATAAACTTTTCCAGTGTGACAAAGTCAGTAAGATCATCTTGTCATTGAATATTTTAGGTAATTGAATACCCGAGCTGAAAGTTTTTACCAAGATCAAAAACACTCTGGTTACACCAGAAAAGCCCCCTGATTCGAATATCCCACACGGATGAGGGATATAGGCGGGATTAATCGCTTCTTCTAGTCTCTTCTCGCCAAAGGCCTTTGTATACGCAGTATGCACATTTCTGTGCACTGCTTGGTTCCTTTTTCAAATTTTTAAAGCGTTGTCTAGCATTGGAAAGTGGGCAATACACCAGCGATGGCTTGCGACCGGGTCCCGAGCCATGCACGTTCAAATCTGGGCGTCAAGAACGTCGGCTGCAAACGTTTCATCCGCTGTGTACGAGGTATTCAGTGTAAACTCAGATGGAGAGCAATGTCGCGTGTTTGTTACTTTGTACATAACTCCTAATATTTATTGGTACATAGCTCTAACGCGTACGTCGTCGCATATCCTAAACAGCAGCCTTATTTGGCGTGCGCCGGGCTATTTGCCAAGAGAATGGGGCATTAGTGTTCACCCCCACCTTTATAAAATCCCATGAGATTTCTCTGTGTGGTGTCGTCGTATACATGACGTAGAGTGTAGAAAGAAACCGCAATGTTCGAGGGGGCTTGTTTCTTTGTTAGACAACCAACATGAAAACAGAAAACAATTGACTTAGCCGAAGAAGGCCTGGCGGATATTATTTATTGTTGTTTACTGGTAGTTTAGTTAACTACGACATATTAAGACAAATTCTAAACCGTCATAGTGGACGAAAAATCACGCATTCCGTCTGTGGGGCCCAGTGATGGGCAACGGCGTTTTGTTGAAGGTCAAATGCTTAAAGGGCCATGCACTTGAATTTAGGCGCAAGTAAAGAACGCCAGGCGGTCGCAATTTGCAGTGCCTTACACTGTAGCAGCCCTGGTAGTCATACTGGAGGGTTAGGACGTATAACTACCCCAGCAATTTTGTGATGGTATGTCAGTGGGTGGGGCCAAACTCATGACCATCGAACGTTGTGGGCTTGGACCCCACTGATGAATGAGGTTGTTTTTTTTTTCTCGTGCGGTATGCTTCATTTTATGTGACATTTACTACGCGTATAGCTAAAACACTTATTGATTGATGGTTTTGTGGGGTTTAACGTCCCAAAACCACTACATGATTATGAGAGGCACCGTAGTGGAGGGCTCCGGAATTTTCGACCACCTGGGGTTCTTTAACGTGCACCCAAATCTGAGCACACGGGCCTACAACAGTAGCGCCTCCATCGGAAATGCAGCCTCCGCAGCCGGGATTTGAGCCCGCGACCTGCGGGTCAGCAGCCGAGTACCTTAGCCACTAGACCACCGGGGCGGGGCTAGCTAAAACACTGGTGAGGAGGTTCTGTGTGTAGTTTTCAAGCTTCATCTACATTGCGTTGTCAGCACGTACGTCCTTGCGCAGTGCGCTCGCCTTGCCGACGAGGAACCGCTGCGCGTAGGCGGCGGCCACGGCGTACTGCATCAGGTCGGCCACGCGGTCGTAGCAGGTACGCCACCTGGGGGGCGTCGCGAACGCGCTGGCAGCGCTCCGGTCCTCTTCGTCAGCGTTCCTGGACAGCCCCACCAGGGGGCGGAAGGCGTCAGGCAGGAAAGGCGCCATGTGCACCAGGAGGCGCCACGCCACGTAGTCTGTGATGGCCTTCCTATTGGCGGTTCACAGGTGCGACGACAGACGGTAACGTTTGTTTAAATGCATTTAGAACATACATTCATGTTCTCTTGGACGTACTTCTATGTTTAGATTATTCTGCTATGCTGATTTATCATATGACTCTCACAGTTGAGACAAACTGTTGCTGCGACAGAGCACGTGCTATTTTGATACGAATAAAACAACCAATTCTATTGGAAGATATTTGGATATTTGATATACGCATGCAAATATGCATAATCTGACTAAGTTTCATCTAAAGATATCACAAAATAAGAATGCAGTTTACTGATCCATGTGCTCTCTTAACGGTATCATGACACACCCACCAACTATTTGCTGTTTTCTGCTGAAAAAGTAAAGAACTATGTGCCTATACTTATTTGAAAATTTCACTGTAAGAATAACTCAGAAACAGCCAGCTACAAATGCCATCCAACTCGGGTGACGGCCAATTTGCCATCGTATGCTTCATGAAGCTGCGCCACCGTCTTGTATTAATTAATGTTCTAGCCGATAGGGCAAAATATTTGTTCCTATGCCAGGTTGAACATAGCTGAGATATCTCAACTGCGCTCGCAGCTGGTCATGGAACATAATTCGTTGCCTCAATGCAGACTCTCGAACAGCGAACACTTTGTGACGTCACGGCACGCGAGTCTGCCAGTGTTACCCGACTCTCGCTGCTCTGATTTCTATAAGAAATATGCAGTTATAAATTGCGCTCTTAAAGAACGACAGCTTGTTTGCGAACGCATGAGGATCACCGTAACACGGATTGTGATAGAAAATTGGGCGTCCTGGCCATTAAGTCAAATTGACTGAAGTATAACAGTGCAGTACGGAGAAATTACTCTAAAGCACTGCGGCGCTTTGCCGCAGTACAGTAAAGCGTGCTGGGCGTATCATTGCATGTACTTCTACCGAATAAGGCGAATGTGTGCACGCCTGATTCCTCGTCTCAGCTATTGTATCAGCCATTGGCTGATTTGAGCATGGCGGGCTCAGTAGGCCGAGAGTTCCACACTTTATTATGTTATATAGGCTGCATAAAATGTTCGGGACAGTGTTACATACTAGAATCGACACGTCAGGGTCAACTCTGGGGGCCCTTTATATGGAAAGAAATACATGAACACGAAAAACGTGCTTTTTTTTTCGTATTCCTCGCAATTTTAATATAAGTTTCAGCTGTAAGTTTGTTTTGTGCTGTTCTTTTCTGCACTTTGTCCATGTTTTTGGCACAGTTTTTTTTTCACAATGAGCCGTTAACTCGCTCAACAGTGCATTCTCCTAAGTTTCATTGAAGTCCAGCGATTCATTTTATCACATAGTTTTAAAATGAGTCCGTTTTTAAAAGTGCTTTCTTAAAATACTTGAGAAAAGGCCTACGTGTGCCGTACTCTATCCTCCTCCTTCACTGTGTGCGTCGTTATTTGTGAAGTCATGCTAGTAACCCTGCCTTCCTTTGAAAGGGCCCTGCAAAACTTGTTGAGCATGGTGAGAAAACGCTGCCAATCGGTAGTCGAGGCTTCCTAAAACACGCAATCCAACTACTACAGCGCCGCACGTGGCCTGGAATCCGCAATATATTCTTAAAGTAACCTAAAAACTAATTCTTATTCTTTCTACAAACGAGAATACAAGATCACAAATTACTCGTCACAACCTTCGTATCAATCATTGGCTGATTTGAGCATGGCAGGCCCAGTCGTTACAGGGGCCGCCGCGAGAGGGCACGACATGTCCACGCGTGCGATTGCCATAAATATCCCCGTATTTAAAGGGAGGTGGGGGGGGGGAGAAAAAAAGCTCAAGGTGACGAGAAGCGGGTGAAGTATTTCTTTACCTTATCTAATCCATCCCTGTTTAGGTTCCAGCGCTTTCCTCGAGACGAGAGAAGAGAGAATGCAATTGCAGCGTGCGACAAACGTTGGTAACTCCACTGCCACTGAACCGATTCTGAAAATACTTGCGGTGCCGGAATCGCGAGGCAATAAGCTCATTTAGTGAATCCACTCAGAGCCCCTTTAAAAGTACGACTTGTTACGTCGTGGCAACGAGCGCACACCTCTATTTTGTGCCAAACTATCTTAGCGATTTCCTGAATGACTGTGTCAACGTTTGCCTGCTCCTTCGTTCACGTCAAGCACACACGCACCTCGAAGCGTTGTTCAGTATGCTCGCTAAGCGAGAGAAGAACTCTGGACTTCGCGAGACCACTTGCGTGTCGTTGCTCACGTCCAGCAGATCTCCAGCGATGGTCTTCATAAAGAGCGCCCAATTCCACTGCAAGCAACACGAGAGTATCACATTTGTAAGGCTCGCAAGTAAATTTAACAGTCCGAGTGCCGTTACATACAGTAAATATAAAACATTGTCACATGTGCACAGAAGGAGATATCAAGGTTTATTCACCCCTACCGCTGTTCGTGGCGAACGTATAAACAACATGAGCAAAAGCCCGATGTGACAGGGCAAACGAACGAAATCGTACGAAATAAACGTGCGCATATACAACAAAACGATGGTCTTCCCAAAAAGTACACGATCAGTTGTTCGTAGTGATTTCAGACGTATTAATCACAGTAAACAATCATCTGTTTCGATCGTTTGGCAGTGACCTTAGCGATAAATATAATATTCTGATAAAAATGAAGTTGGTATTGCCCATTCCAACAAGCCACCACAAATCACGAGGAAAACCGAGTCATTCACAATCACAAATAAGTGTTCACCTAAATTAGGAGGTGTGTTAGCAATTTGTAAACGCGTGGTTACGTGAAACAGGCAGATGAACAAATGCGTTAGCTGTCGCAATCATCATCACTCCTACTCCGGCTAATGCAAAAGTACCCCAATTAAAAGAAAATGCTAAAAATACTCTTTAGGCGTTTTCTAGGATGAAAAGACAGTACACTCCAATGCCTTTGTGTCAGCCATTTCCTCTGTTTAGAGTCAAAGCGTTCAATTTAACAGCAGGAAAATTACTGCTGTAATTGGTATCTTACCTTGTGGGACTTTGGCAAGCTGCCCAGAATAACTCTGACGGCATGCTTGTGTTTCCGCTTCCAAGTGAGATCAGTTGCCTGGAACAAATGATGAACCACCGTCGACCAATTCGGCATACCAAAGAAAACTTGTTCCAGTTCTATGTACCGTAACTGCTGACTAATCAAGAGTAGTGTGTCGAGACAAAGCAGCTGTCGTATCACCGTTTCTAATTAGGCAATTCTTGGACGCCTCGGGTATATAATAATGAATTGTGCCCTTTTATTCAGCAAAGAACACTAACAGTTTATGGGACAAGCGACTTTTATGTTCAAAGCTCCTCATACGGACCAAGTAAATAGCCTTTTGTTTTGTGTAAGCGATAACAATAGCTTTATAATCTATGATGGCGCAGGAAACGCAAATCACTTGTTTATATGATAGCGTGTGTGGAAGTGCGATGCATTTTAATAGGATTCTGAGCCCGTCTAATTCTGAATGTATTTTAACATCTCTGAAAAATTACAACGTTGCGGAATTCGTACAATGTAGCTAGTGCGCTACTCATGAATAGCAATAAGCATTCACTCTTGCGTGCTGAATTCTCATTTCGATATTGAAAACTTGACGTGAATACCGTTAACGTCGTTTAACAGTTTGACTCTCCTACAACGTAATAATACTCATCTAAACTCGGATTTTTATTAAATTCTGACGGATAATCCGGCTTGCAGCTTGGTGTTTCATTAGCTGAAACGGCTCATCAGTCATTATGTAAAAGAAAATTATTATGACACCCTGTGCCAGCACGCCTCGATCGGTGTTTGAAGAAAATACGTCATTAGTGGCAGGAGCACCAAGTGACATTCTTTTTCTTAACAAGCGCTCCCTGACGACCCCTTGCTTCTGGTTTTTGAAATATTTGTAAAAAGTCATGCGAAAAAATATAAAGCAATAGTCACTGTCGAAGCTAACAGTTCGTTGACATACGTCGTCGATATATTTTATGTATCATAAGGGCCAGTTCAATGTCACAAATATTAGTGAAGTTCGTTTTAACGCTCTTCAAGATATTACCAACAGTAACTGCAATCGTCGAGGCACCTGGCGGAGCGCGTGTCAACTAGTGCCTTCTTTCTACATGTGCTCAGTTCTTCGGTGAAGCACGGCAAACACAAAGCTACCAGGGGAAACGCACCAGTACGGAGGAACGCCAACGTGCTAGCAGCACTAACATACACATAAGTGAAGAAATAGGGTTGCCTCCAAGCATAGGGGCATGCACGAGGAGACTGAAAGGGGGGTGGTGCTCTTTCAGACTTCAAGGATGAGGGGGGGAGGGCGAAAGTTCTACCCATACCTAATAGTGGAGAGGAAGGGCACTGCGATAAACCTTCACCCCCTCTAGAGTGGAATTCTGCGCATGCCTTTGCCTCCGAGTATGTTCCTCAGATAATGATAAAGTACCAACAGTCACCAACCATGACGAGTTGTATCTCCATCTGCAGGACGTTGTTCGGTATGTTCTCGTCGCTGTCGGGAAACACGTGCATCATCTTGGTCACGAGCAGGCGATATTTCTCCAGCACGTTCATCTCCAGCAGCATCCCCTTCGATAACAGCGTTTGCGGCTCGTCCAACTGTAAGGTACGCACAAAATACGAGATCCGTTTTAGACCGAACATTTCAGGAGAACGGCACACCGGAAGCTCTCTTCACTGGCGTTTAGACGTCACGATGTGACGTCACAAGTTTTGCCGTTCGGAGCTTTCATGTGGGTAGATGTCACGTGATAATTTGCACCCCTCGTGCTGGCGTCGACTGCCGATGTTTGCGTTTGATTGCGGCTTTTGGCTCAAAAGGACCCCCCCGCAACACTTCTTCAGCATGGTCAGAAAACGCTGCTGATCGGTTGACGAGGTTATATTGAACTCGCGAATGTGTCCGGAAATATACAATGAATTCTCAAAGTCAGCTAGAAATCACTTTCTCTTGTCGTAATAAATGACGCCCTAAACCAAAACGAAGGTGTCGTAAATTCATTGTCCACGGTCAATGGCTCATCTGAGCATCGTGTGTTGCATAGTTACCGCGGACGCCGCAGGGGAGCATGACATGCCCATACGCTTGCTCGCTATCTCCCTGAAAGCTACCTGCGTGTTAACAGAAAAACAAATAACAAGAACACAGAAGGGTGGTTAAGTGGGCTTGCTGGTACACGAATATTGTGGCAGAACGACGCAGAAAACGGGACGATGTACATGCAGGACACGGGATTTGTCCTTTTTGTACAAAGCGAAATCGATCAAGGTCATAACAACTACTCGTTGTTATGAGTATGACCTCCTTGTCATTCTTCATGTATAGAATGTCCGGTAGCTGGCAATAAAGCCAAAAAAACAGCGTGCGCCGACGAATAGAAAGTTTCTTACCATCTCCCCCCCCCCCCCCCACCCCTCTGTGAGTAGCTTTGAGCGCGCTCTCGCGTACGAAAGGAGAGAGAACGTGCTAAATGTATGCGAGAAATCTCTTTCTGTACCACCGCTCTTGCTTGACAACTTCTGAAAATTTGAACGCCAGTCGACTCGTGAGGAAATGATGTGCCCTATTCGATGCCTTCTCGAAAAAGTGGCTCAGGTCTCCTTTATTAGCGAATTTATACCCTCAGAGGTTGAACTCGCATGTATCTTGTACTCGCGTGTTTTCTTTAACAGTCGACCAACCTGTACATGCAGCCAACATTAAATGATTCACATAAATAGCTCATGATTAGTATGCCACATTATGTATGCGTGGAGGACCAGAACTTAAACGCATCGTGGCACGAGAAGTTTTACCCAAATAATTTTTTTTCTTCGTTAGTTTCAAATACCTCAGGTGGGGCACTCTTTTCTGATGCCCCTCAGCTCCAGCCGGAATTGACGTAGGTGAATAAATAAATAAAAAGCGAAAGGTGTGAACAGCTGTATCTGCTAGCAGCCGTCCACACGTTTTTGACCTCCACTGACCAAGCCCGGCCTTTGAGTTCCTTTTTGACGCATGGATGTTCGGTGCAGGGATTCGGTGATGTGCGTGATGTAAATAAAATACAAGAAAATGTAGCCTGATATAGCACAATGTGTTAAGATCATATTACACTGTCTGCGTGTTCAAGCTCTTGCATTTCTTCAGCGCCAACAATACTGCACCGGGTTTCACGACAAGAAGTTATATTTCACTGTTACAATCGATTTGAATGAAGCAGGGACCAACCATCGGCTTCTTTTTCTCCTATGAATCCAGTAGAAGTCTATTGCTGCATTTTGTCTTTGGACGAATTAAAGATTCAGCCATGCATAGTCTCATTATTTTATTTCTTAACCAGGTTACCTAAATAATTAATTGACAATTAGTTAATCATTTCATTCTTGCGGACTTACGTGAATCATACGCCGGGAGACGTCCTTGGGATGTACAGACACTGTGGTCGAAAAGAACGTCTGCAGCCGCAGTCGCCGAGTAAGCTCACCCACAAGCAGCGCCGGTTCGGGAGGCCTCGGGTTCGAGTGCGGCCATCCTGAGAGGCCGTGCCGATCCAGCAGGCGAGCGAAAGGAGCCAAGCCTAGACGGTTCAGTCGGCCTGTTGTGAAAGGAGCCCGTCAGTAAAACGCACATGTTTCTGTTTTTGTACTGTAAAGTTCTTAAGGCGGAGTTATACTAGTACTTGTTCGCACCTGTGACTATAGTCATCATCATCATCATCATCATCATCATCATCATCATCATCATCATCATCAGCCTGTCTACGTTCACTGCAGGACAAAGGCCTCTCCCATGTTCCGCCAGTTAACCTGGTCCTGTGCTTGCTGCTGCTAATTTATACCCGCAAACTTCTTAATCTCATCTGCCCACCTAACCTTCCGTCTCTCCCTAACCCGCTTGCCTTCTCTGGTGATCCAGTAGGTTACCCTTAATGACCAGCGGTTATCCTGTCTACATGCTACATGCCTGGCCCATGTCCATTTCTTCTTGATTTCAGCTATGATATCCTTAACCCCCATTTGTTCCCTAATTCACTCTGCTCTCTTAGTCGCTTAAGGTTACACCTACCATTTTTATTTCCATTGCTCGCTGCAATCATCTATCAATCAATACTATAGGTAATCTGTATGTGACTATAGCATTAAGTCGCAAATGGCCGGTTATGTTGCAGGTATAGACTGCTTTGGCTACAGGGGCGTCGGGGGGGGGGGGGGGGGGTGAAAAAGGCGCACTTGTCTCCATCAAGCCTCACCAGCACTTAACTTCACTCAAGATGCACGAATTCACTCCCTGCCTCAGCTACGATGCAACACTGGTTGGCCCTCCCCGTGAGCAAATCCTGCCGGCGACCACGTTTGGTTGAATCACTTGTTGCTCGGTTTTTAACTCGCTCGACCACTGTCCCAAAACGACCTGTTCCTGCGCATCTGATTGTTTCAAATAGATGCGCAGGAATAGGGCGTCAGCCCACTAAGAGGCGAAATATACCTTATCCATACACTGTCAGCGAAAAATTTTGATTGGTTGGAGCCGTCTGCTCAGACATTTACAAACGCCCTTTTTTTTTTGTCGTATTTAAATGGGTATGAATCTGCACAACTTGCTTCTGCGCTGTTTCACGGGAAATGCATATCATTGCCGCTTAACTCAAATTAATTATGGACCCTGTATCTTCAAAAAGCATATAAATTGTGATCAAGGCAGTTTTGCTTCGGCAACCCTGCCAGTCGCATATCAAGAAGTGTATACCAACCAGCTTACAGCATAGGTTTATTCTTGTATTTACGAACGTTTCAAGATGCTACCACCTGACTTGAAGGGAAGCGAGAACTGCACTCTTCTGCTTTATAGTATGTTGCTTTTCAGACAGCAATCATCAACAGGGACACGCGCCACCACCATGAGATGACGTCACCACTAACCCCTTTAAAACTAACACGCCAAGGATGACACGGGGCCTTTGAAAAAGATAGGTTTTTCAATCGAAACGTCGGCCAGCCAGTGTGAGGAACTTCACCTGTTCATTTTATGATTATCCCACTCCAGATGCTAAATAAGTAATATAAGCCACTCACGTCTATCAATGCAGCCTGCCAGCAGAGCGGCAGCCTTCTGGTTGGGCGTCTGTAGCTCTTCTGGGAGCAGAGTCGCGTTTAGTATGCCTGCAGAAGAGAGACTCATGAAATGTGTGCATGGACTAAACTATTTGGTGGGACACTATAGGACCACTTATTATTCGCAAGAAGACAGAATGAGGCTTACACAATTTGTGAAATCGTGACATCAAAAGTAACGCTCAGTTGTGGTACGGTTCCGTTCGTCGAAAAAGTTACCAAAGTCCGTGCAACCAAATCTCATAGGCGGCACGTACATACGTGTCAAAGCCAGGGACGCTGGCAAAGATGAAACGTTGCACCATAGTTGCGATCTGTATATCTACGTAACGCGACTGAAGAACACACTATGAGAAAACTGTAGAAGGTTTCACTGAGCCGTGTCGGACTCGCTCGCTGGATTCCGTGCCGACTGGTTGTGCCCTCGTGATCTCCTGACGCCGATCTCCGACGACAGTGTAGCTCTGACCAACTGGACTTGCTCTACGCCATCTCCTGACGCCAACAAGAGCTCTCGCAAGTGGTGCCCCGTCCTTGAACTCCTGTGACCGTGTTTCCATCTTTCCTATCTCTCCTATCCCCTTGATATGTCATCGCTCTCTCGCTTAGCGCATCTCTCTTTCTCTCACTCTTTACACCTTTATATCTAACCCTTTAATCCCTCCTCACCCCCATCCCTTGTGAGCTACTGCTGAGGTGTCGCACCCTGATGCAGACAGTTGCGGTGCTCACTTTTCTTTTCCTTCTAAACATAAACACTTCACGCCCCCACACCCCACCGCGAACCGTGTCACGCGTGAAACGGCGAAAGTGTAAGGAGATTCTTAAAACTGGTTGCTTGTAAGGTCGTTTGCTCGCCCTAGATCGTATATAGGGACAAGCATAGGCGGCAGCAGGGTGACCCTTCTTGGGCGGGGGGGGGGGGGGGGGGCAGGAAGTTTTCTCACAGCGCTACAGTCCTTATTATGTCATTGTATAAGGCTCACCCCTCCCTATTAGGTTAATGTACAGAATTGACTTTTCAGCTCCCCCCCCCCCTTTTGGTGACTAGAGAAAGGAGCCACCCACTCCCCCCGCCACCCTTTGTGGCACGCCATTGGAGAGGGCTATGAAAAAAACACTCACTGAGCACGTCCATGTCGAGAGACCGCCTGAGCACGGTGAACAGGGACCGCTCGTCGCTGTAGTTTGGCACGTGGTGGCGTCCTTTCCAGCGGGAGCAGGCGTACTTGTAGAAATCGTCGCATGGATTCAGCGACCAGTCCACGCTCGCGTTCAGGAATCGCGCTGTAACATCAAGGTCATCACAAAAGGTTCGGCCAGGTGCCTTAGCGAATGGTCGGAGCGACCAACTGCGATGCTCTCCAACAGTTCTACATTGCAAAGAGGTTGTGCAGAATCACACAAGGCGGCGTAAAGGTTAGGAAAGAAAAGTATATCATGGCTATGTTCATTGTAGTTTCGTGCTTCGAACAGGTGGCTTTTGAGTACACATTTATAGCAATATACTTACAAAAGGTCTTGCTTTTCGGCCAATTTGTGTTTGCTCATCACCACAGTAGCGCTAAGATACAAATACGAAAAAATCACTGCCCAGGCACTTTCGTACAAATGGTTAACCAGCGAAAGCTGAAGCGTTCGGCCCCATTGTTTAGCTGTGGGTTCAACCTGACGCTTCAATGAAGCCTTTTACAATTACTGGTTACATTCGTGCTTTTAATGAGGTTAGAGATACCTTTGGCTTGGGTTTACCACATTGTTAATTTCACTTGCCGTACATTGTGCCTCGCATAATGACGGTCGCGGAAGAGTGTAATAATCAGTTAAATGCGTTTCGCAATGCGTTATTCGCAGTGGTTGTTCTCGAATAACAGGCGGTCACAGACGTCGAACCCGAAGCCCAAGTGCCGCTGGAGAAACTCCCGCCGAAAGCGAGTATTCACTTCTGCGATCATCAGAATAATGAAGAATAATGGAGCCTATACATGAACACTCGGCGGTCATGTAGGCCCCATAATAAGAATGACGCCACAACGCTGCGTTGCTGTAAGCTTTTGACATCGCGGGCTAACTCACAACGCAGCCAATGGCGTGCGCGCTTAGGTACGACGCTGAGAACGACGTAGCTGATGACACAGCCAATGGAGACCATTTATTACACCGCTGTGGGACGGTTTTTCGTTCCTCCTAGCCATACAGCCTTCGCTGTAAAATGAACGCTGTACATCTTCATGTCATTTTACCAGTGTCTTCTTAGCGCTACACCATGACAATCAGTCGTATATTTATCGACACTAGGGACAAGTAGCACAGACAAATATTTTTTAAGAAACGATAATTATGTCCAGCAAGTATTCGATGTGAGTCACCACCCCACCTTTTATTGCACGTTGGTACTTATACAACAGGATTAAGAATCTGCACATTAAACAGCTTAAAGGGGCCCTGAAACGCGATTTTGAGTAACCATGGATTTAGTTCACTGGGAAAGGGTATTACCTCACAAATTGAACGCCGCAAAAATTTTAGGAATCCGTCCAGTATGAGCGGAGTTACAAAGATTTGTCACATGCTGCAATCACGTTCTCTCTTCTCTCGTCCGGACGAAAGCGCTGGAAGCTGAGCAGGGAGAGATGGGAGAGGCAAACAAAAAAACGTCACTCGCGCCTCGTAACCTTGAGCATTTCGTTTTTTTTTTTTTTTTTTTTTTGAATATGCGGCTTCTCAGTGCGATCGCGTGCGCGCGCGTGGACAAGTGACGGCCTCTCGCGGCGAACTCTGTATTAACCGAGCGCGCCATGTTCAAATCAGCCAATGGTTGATGGATGGCCTTACTGGGCTTAATTCCTTGATTTGTCCAGAGAGGAGAAAGCTATTTTTAGCTGATTTTGATAATTTATTGTGAATTCCAAGCCGCTTGCTGCGCTATATTTCGCTTACGTGTTGTCGGGAGCCATCTACTACCGATCGGCAGCATTTTTTTTTTACCATGCTCGAAAAGTGTTGCAGGGCCCTTTAAAGTATTGATATTTGCGTACAGATTGTAGAAGCTACTATAGATACATTTGCTTATAATCCTGAACTATCAAAGGAGTTACGTCATCTGAAGTCTCATTTTTTAAGGCAAATATAACGATCTATTGTGCATGTCTTTGGTTGATATAACAACGTCTTCTCGAAATATTCAGGTCACGAACTGACAGCTTGACGTGACATTCTTGAAAGCAAAGTGACAATGCGGAAGACACAGAGCTTCAAGCGAAACAAAAAACGCATGCAAACCAGGTATATTATTATTCTTTATTGTATATGAACAAAAAGACTTGCCATATGGTGCAAGCTATCTTAAGCGCATACGCATGCCACGTGGGCTAACCACTTTGCACTTTCTTTTTGCGTCCTTCGTATACTGAGACTAAAAGCTAACACATCAAAGTTTCTGAAGTACGAGCAGCTGGAACGAAATTGTGCAATAGTGAACCATTGTAGGCAGGCAGTCCATGAAATGCAAGACATTGTTCGTGCGAGTACACAGCATATTCCTTTCACATTGAAAATGGGTAGGTCACCTTTATGATACTAATGGTCACAACCACGAGCGAAGGCTAGGCGAAACCGCAGTGAGCCCGTATCACAACAGTAGAAATTGAATCGAGTTGTTGTCACGTGCGGCTATGACCGTATGTTATAGTTTTGATGTTAATCTTTTTTTGACACAATAGGAGGTTTAGTATCACCAATATTCTTATTTGCAAGTGAAAAAGAAAAGATAAGCGCTACGCCTTTACTCACCTTCGTATTCACATTGCTTGGCGTCGCAAAACAACAATCGCTCGGACGTGTGGCTCAGCACTGACACGAACAAAAAGAAAAACAGGTTTATTTGTAACACGTACAAACTCTAACTTATATCAGTGTTTTAGATAAGTTTGAAGTATCCGACGCATGTAAGTTGTTTCTTGCGAAATACCAAATGGTGCAACATAGAGCTCGTGCCCATTCTTTTTTTTTTTTCAGTTAGAGCTATGGCAGTTTAGCACAAAAAACAAAGTAACCAAAACACGATTACAACATAGCTTAAGATTTGAAAAGACAACGTTATTTAAAAACAACATATAATTCATGGCGCATATTTGCTTATCACGCAGGTTAACTGAACTGCATTATGCTTTTAGTTCGTTCACCCTAAAATAGATTGATATGTGGGGTTTAACGTCCTAAAACCACCATACGGTTATGAGAGACGCCGTATTGGAGGGCTCCATGGAATTTCGACCACCTGGGGTTCTTTAACGTGCACCCAAATCTTTTCACACAGGCTTACAGCATTTTCGCCTCCATTGAAAATGCAGCCGCCACAGCCGGGATTCGATCCCGCGACCTGCTAGTCAGCATTCGAGTACCTTGGCCCCTAGACTACAGCGGCGGGGCACCGTAAAATAGAATAGGAAGATTTTGAATAAGGGCCCCTTATTCAAAATCTTCTAAGGGCCCCCTTATTCAAAACCCAAACTGCGTTTGGGTTTTGCGTTAAGTGGCCGCTCTGGGTCAAGACTATGGAGTGATCAAGAATTGAGTGAGTGTACAAAGCGCCATGGACCCTGACATATTCTAAATCTCTTCGCAGCTGCTTGACCGAAGGCGCGCATGCGCAAAAGGTTTTGGGGCTCCTATTCGAGAAGGAATGTCAATCACCTGAACTTGTCTATACTTCTCGAGGCTTCGCGCTTTCGCGACAGCCCTAAAATTCTCGCCTGCAAGTAAAGACCTCCTTGTAACTTCAAGAAGCAAGGAATGAATTAAACTAACTACAAAATGTTTCGTTAAGCCATAGCCGGACAAATATAAATACTTGCGTTCGAACAACTGCCATTACGGTGACGCAGATGCCTTGACGTATCATATTTAAAATCTGAAGCTTGAAGCATACCCCTCATTGTGTAATAAAGGCTTGCTTTTAATGCCGAAAAAATTAAAACGTACTTTCCGAACTAACCATTATCAGTGTTAATTAAGCGTTTCTATTTTCTGCGTATTCATTGACGGCAATCCTGTTCTCGAGGTACAATATTATATGGCACTCACATCCTCGACGTGTCTTGTTGGAGGCTGGAAATCCAATGGCTGGAATGTAAAGAAAAAAAAAAGAAAACAATTAGTGAATCACACGTGCGCGACACTACAGATCCCTTAAAATGATCGATCACTAAATAACTAGTATCCTATATTAGAATACGTTTCATTCTAAATATTAAAAGAACTACCCATGAAGTGTATAGTTTCCAGACTATTTTTTCGTGCTACACTTTTGGTAAAAGTAGCGATGTACCGATCTGTTTACACAAATAACGCAACGCGTCTGTGCTCTCGCCGCAGCCGTTTCAGTCGAGTAAAAAGTTGTGGCCAATCACATTTTAAGAAGTAAGTGCTCTTTGATGATGATGAAGTTCAGAGCTTTCTAGGTAATAGTGAGTGTCTACGACCGACACCTTTGCATTAAAAAAAATTATTCTAGTCATTTGCACCAAGGCCAGCAGCCCACGAATACTACTGAAAGAAACATTGCACTGCATAGATCCACACTGAAAATACGAAAACGCCGAAAAACAGACAAACTTCGAAGACAAAGAGAAGCTAATAAGAATTTGACTGACTAAGCAAAATTATGATAAATAGTGTTAGGCTGACCCTCGGATGACTTCATGTGGTATACTTGAAATATAAGAAAGCGTGAAAGATATCCGTATTTCACACTTTTTTTTTATTTCGAGTACGGAATCTTCTGCATGCGCCAACATGGGATGACCTAGCAAAAACTGTTATCAATGAAAACAACAAATAACGTGGCGGGCGTTCAAAAAGCGCAGAAAACAAGTGAACCTTTAATATTGATTAAGATAAGCGCTACCCCCTTTCTGTTAACGCAACTGACCGTAAACATATGCACCTGTTCCGCATATATATCTTTACTAGCCTCACTTTTTCAAACATCATATCGTCGAGAGGACGCCTATCATGTTTGTTGGAATGATGTGCTGCTTAATTATGCAATTACAACTGTACCATTTGATGTATTGAATATAATGCATCAAAATTTCAACCAAGCTGTAAAAGGCTTGCAGAAAAGCAGTTATTGCATACTCATCACCTTATGATGCAGTTACACTGATTCAACTACTTGACTAAGGTCATTAGATTTAGTCAAAACTAGTTAAGTTATGCCTCAAGTAAAATTTCACTCGTTCTTTTCTTGAACTGTGCTTCACAAGAAGTGTAAGAAAAACCTCCTTTCGTAAGAACTTGTTCTGTAAGAACGATGGGTGTTTTGTCACAATTTTATGAAGGCATTACCTCCTGCATGCATTGCAGCTTTAATATATTATGGAGTTTTGTATGGGTTATTTTTATATACACATATAAAAGGATAATATATTACTGAGTATCGCACTGGTTATTTTTTATATTTACGTATAGAAAGAAAATATATTACGGAATCTCGCGCTGGTTATTTTTTATACTTACATACGTGAAATGTTGTTTTAGAAGAATCTGTTCTATTCTTTTGCACGCCTCTTACGACTAGCTCTCTTTGTGCCCAGTACTTCGTTTCCCGCCAATATCAAACATCCCTGAAGTATGTTAACCACCGACTATTTCATACCCGTGCTCACATCAGAAAACCACAGACATTGGAAGACGCGTATCGTATTTGGTGGTTTAATTTCTTGGCCTTTCGTAATAAAATCTGGCGAAATATACAACTTCAAGCAGTATATATTGAGCGGCGTGACAGCAGAAGTGAGGCGTTCTCTATTGACAAAAAAGAATACTACGCTTGTGAGCTCTTTGCAAAGCAGCGACAGATGGCGACACCGTACTTGTTGCTGGCACTGACGCCGTTTATGTACGGACGGCTCTGGAGCGATACACGGCTCCGTTTCATCACAGTCGAAGCGTAGTACCAGGCCTGTAGCCAGGACAGGATATCATGCCCCCCACTCCCCTATATTTTGGGTGTATAGAGGTGTATTAGCAATAATAAATACAAATACAGGTTTTTCGAATCCTTCAACAGGTGCCCCACCCCCATTGGAAAAAATTCCAGGCTTCAGGCCTGTGTAGTACAGGCTGTTTCTGAATCAAACAGGCAAATCTTCCTCCGCCTTTCTATAATAACGTTTGATTACGCACTGACTTGCTTAAATTCACTGTCGCGCAGAATCCGCGGCTTGCAACTGGCTGAATTTCCTTTTTGTCCGAATTGATAGGGAATTCCTAGGAGTATGCTACTTCTATTTAACTTGAAAGACATCCTTCAGCATAATGACAGTCATCGTCATTCCCATAATTTCTTCTTTTTATTCACTCCTCTTTCTGGTCTAGCATGCGCCACGCTGGTATAGAGGTTATAGCTCTCGACTATTGTCCCGAGGTCGCGGTATCGAATCCCGGCCGCGAAGAGCGCGTCATCGGTGGAGGCGGTAATATTGAGGCCCGTCTACTTGAATTTAGGTACTAAGTTAACCAAGCACAGATTGTCGAGATATCCGAAGCCCTACACCTTGCCGTCTCTCATATTCATACCGTGGTTTTTGGGGACGTTAGACCGCGTCAACACTTATAATTCTTACTGGTAAAGTGATCGCCTAAGACTGCCGCTACAGCTACTTCGATGAGGTCGATGGTAACGAGGGATTTAACGCTGCAAAACCAATGGTTAGTGAAGACGTGGTAGTGGAGGGCTTCGGAATACTCGATCTGGCGTTTTCTTTTTTTTTTTTTGTAACGTGCACTGAGATCGCACAGTACACCGGCCTCTGTCGTTTCGCCGCCTCCGGGATTGAACCAATGGCTTTCGGGTTAGCAGCCGAGAACCACTGCTTAACAGTGGCGGGCTTTTCAAAACTGCCCTGAATATACTTGTCCTCCCGTGAACTTTATACGGTGCTGCGTCTTCCACAACGGCGTTTTAGCTAGCTTCCCAGCACGAGATGAAGTAACATGCCCGCGTATTTTCTAAATTTTTTTTTTATCGACGAGCACTACAGTACACACTGACCTTGCTCGATGCGTGCCATGTTCATGGTGAGCATGGTGGTGAGGAGCAGCACGGTCACGACGAGCACCACGAAGCTGTGGAGCACGAATGCTCGAAGCGTCGACGACGGCGGACGATGGCTCCTGCAAAAGTATAATAATAACAATAGTGGTAAGCCTTTTACGGTCCAGACACACAATATTGTGAGAAATACCATGGCGAAGGGCTCCGACAATTTGGACCACCTTAAGGTTGTTTACCGTGTTTACCGGAATCAGAGTCAACGGACCTCTAGAAAGGTACGGGGATCGATAGCCAGCACTTCCACCAAATATGCTACGAGAGAGAGAGAGACATACTGGAAAAAGCACGCACATGTATACTTACAAATGGTTAGGCAAGCAGCGTTGTCGATACGAACAGTTCAGGCCGGTCTATCTTCTGTCGTCTTTTTCTTTGTATCGTTGATCGCGATGCCTCTGATACGCAGCAATATTGTCACGTGGACGTGACGCTCCAGAATATTCCGGCAAAACTAGGAATTGCGTAGCTCTTTCTTTGGCCGAACTTGTGGATGGGGAAACAGTTGTAGTGGAAGCGAGCAAAGCACGCTGTACGTATACACTCATAGCGGCGAACAGAGCGTCGGAGATCGATAAACTGATGATAATTGGCACGCGCCGTCTTTCATACACTGCGCATCGAAATTTCTAGCCTTATCACTGCTGGTAGTGCAAGCGCCGTGATAAGCTTCACTGTTCGCGTCCTGCACGTAATCTTAAGAAAATGGTCTGCTGAAATCTCGAAGCTTCTCGAACACTGAAGGCGCGGTCTGCGCCGAACATTGCTCACAGTCCTTGTGGGTGTATAACAAATACAGCGAAACAGAAACACGAAACGCTCGTGGCAACATCGACTCCAACAAAATGCACTCGCGCCGAGACAGCGATTCGATCCCGCGAGCATAGGTCAGCACTTAGGCATCGAAATCACCTCTCGCACGTGGTTGTTTTCCGAAATTGCTTGTTCCTTGCAATAACGTTCAGCTGGAAACCAGCGCTCGTCTCCGATCGTGTCGTCATCCCGTGTTTTTTTTTTTTCCTTGTGCTGTATTACTCTATACATATGAAAACCACCAGATCACTATGATGGGTCACCTTCAAAACGGGTGATTCATAAAGGAAAGCCCGAAATTTACTGAAGCAAGGTGGGACACAGAGCGGTAGTTGGTATTCAATGATGACATGCATGGGGCACGAGCACGCCGAAGAACTCAATGAAAAGACTAATTAAGGTACTCGGCTGCTGACCCGCTGGTCGCGGGATCAAATCCCGGCGGTGGTGGCTGTATTTCCGATGGAGGCGGAAATGTTGTAGGCCCGTGTACTCATATTTGTTAGCACGTTATAATAATTCTGAGAAGCCTTTCGACAAGGCTGTCGCTTTTTGCGTACAATTTTCATTATGTTCGTTCTTCGGCTAACAGCTGCGCATGTCGTAATGCCATACAATCTCTTTAATCCAGTGAAATTAGCGCTAATATGCACTGATACTCAATGCGCCCTTTGAAATAACCGTTGACAACACCTATTCTGTACATTGGAAAAAGCAGAATTGACATAAAATTGTTGCAGATTTAAAAGGATATTTCATTATTTCTATATCACCGAAAACTGAGACCTGGGTGCAGACTTTGTGGTTGAGCTAGATGTCTGGCGCTTCCGTACTTCTAACGCCCGTATGATAGATCTCATCTGAAGTACTAGTTTTCACCGCTAGCTACATGTCACGTCTAGTCCTCGTGTTCAATATGCTCAGCAATATACTCGTGTTTAGAGAATATAGTTAACTTGAGATGAACCGAAATATGAAGCTCAGTATGTTTCTTTTGAGCCAGAGTAGGTGTTCTTTGAAAACAGCAGGAATTAAGTGGATGCGAAAAACACTCTAAGAACAAAGCTCTCCCTTGTATTCTGTTCGTGCATGCCACGATTTGTTTTCCGTACGCACAAAGTGATGATGTTACCCGTGAAATGTGATTGTTGCACGTGCTACTGGCTTCACTATTCTTGCTACACCCACCAAAGTTAAGGCGAATGGGCACTAAGACTAAAGTTCGCGATTTCACACGAGACCCTGCATGCCTGAGCTTGTAGCTTTATGCTCGCGACTGGAGAGATGTATCCTTGAACTTGCCAACCAAGGTATATGTGCCCTCACCATATAAAGGCGTCCATGCGTGTTGCTCATGCCACAGGAACACCTCGACGCTGATGTGGCAACGGGACGTGCACCCGAAGACCTCGTGCTGCGCGAAATAGTCAACATGGTTATATAGGGCAGCCGATACACTAACATCACAAAAAAGAAAGGCTTAAGTATATTTGGCAGTAGCCTATACTCTTTTTAACGTTCCTGTAAGGTTCAAGTACATTTCCCATTTATATTGAACTCTGATAAACGTAAGCTCCCGAAGAGATGTAACGAAAACACACACACCGAACTTACGACTTTCTAGGTAGACATATCTCGTGCGCCCGAGTAAAATGACCCTGACTCTATGGTTTTTCCTTGGATGATTGGATTGCGCGCAAATGAGCCCAGGTTATTGCAAACCATATATTTTTAATATCACGCCTGGATTGCGAACTTACAACGTATTGACCTCAATTATCGGTCGCCACGGCCAGAACAAGTGCTGGTGGGAATAAAGTTACGTCATGTCTGTCGTTAGATTGAACGCCGGTGGACACTGAATGTCATAGGCGTGTGACGGAGCAGGGGGGTAGAGCAGGAATGAAACGTTCACTTTATCCATTGACCTAATAAGAAGAAACCGTTGTGAAACGGGGGGGGGGGGGGGCACACAATATTAGCCACAATCATTGGCATACTAGAAGGGGGACACGGCACTGAACCTTCACCCCCACCCCCACCTACAAAGACAAACCCTGAGCACTAATATGCCAAGATCAAAAGGAATTTGCTCCATTGTAATGGCATTTGAATCCCCTTTCCTCCGATTTCTGGGACGTCATAGCAGATGTGAATGCCTTCGATATCGACGGACTCGACGAAATGGTTTTAGTATATCGGTGGTACGTTATGCGTTCAGTTTTCTTTCGCTTGTATATTTCATAGATGCCTAATGCTGATGCATACGCCTAACGTCTGCACTTACCTACTCCTGTTTTGTGGACTGAAAGCGAGTTAGCCCTCGACTCAGGAGTCCCACGTGTAATCTTCACCAAGACCCGTGCCTTTCCAGCAGGAACCGCTTGAGGTGACTGCAAAGAAGAGTGTTCCAGCGTTCCGAAGTCAACAACTAACTCGTCCTTGATCTTGAGGCGAAAATTCGCTGCGCGAACGAGCCTGCAGCTCACCTTGGTCGGTATCTTTTCTTCTTCTGAATTCACGCGACGCACGTGATGACTCGTTCAGCACATCTGCGTTCTTTTCTTCTTCCCTTGTTCATCGCGATTCATTTAGCCCTTGCAGAAATATCGGTACTTCGACATGCCTTGCCCATATTTATTGTAAATGTAGAACATTTACCAGTGAATCAAAAACATTTTTATCTATCTATCTATCTATCTATCTATCTATCTATCTATCTATCTATCTATCTATCTATCTATCTATCTATCTATCTATCTATCTATCTATCTATCTATCTATCTATCTATCTATCTATCTATCTATCTATCTATCTATCTATCTATCTATCTATCTATCTATCTATCTATCTATCTATCTATCTATCTATCTATCTATGTCGCAGACAGCTAAATAGTGTGATCAATGACGTGGCACGCATATGCGTCATGTAAGTTAAGTTAAACAACTCACATAATGCAACAGTGTTCCTAGGCCAGCTAGCCCAAGTGTTGTTGCTTGTGCGATTCGCTTGCGATACATTGGACACTTTTTTTTTACCTTTATGTAAAAACAGCGATACTGAACTATAGCTATCATATTTAGAATGGCCGGGCGCTTGGCGGTGGGCGCTGGCGCTGCTGGAAGCTCCCACTTCGCTTTAGATGCGAGCGCCAGTTCATGCTTGAGTCATAGCACAAGTACCTAACCTACGGTATACTTACGGTGCGTATAACTACGGCGTCTGTCTGTGGCTATCTTTGAAGAACAAAAATGCGGCGACTCAATGGCCGACCGGTCGCTTTACCCAAGTGTGACTCAGACTGTGCATGCCACTACTTTTTGTGTCATGTTATTTGCGCTGCTTCATCAGCAGATCTGGAACCAAGCAGCCTAAAGCATTAAGTCTGCTGGACTATACCGCCACGCGCTCCCTTGTCAGTCTCCAAGGTTGCCTTTTTTTTCGTATAAGTAAACGCTGCGCCAAAAAATACTCCCTCTCCCCTGCGACATTGATTGCGATTTGATAAGAAGACCAACGGGTTTCTTGGCGTCGCTTACCACGGCCAACGTGATAGAAAGGCAACGTGCGATGGTAATTTCAAAATAATGAAGCACCCGCTTGGAATCAAAACCAAGCGTTTCTCTTGCATACGAGTCGGGTGAATTCCGATTCTTTTCTAAAATTCGCAGAAAATGACAAACCAATGTCCGCTACTCGCTGTTTCATAGTCGGTATATGGGCGTTGGAATGTTCTTGTGCGCCGTCTGCGCGTTTGCGAAATGTGCGCCGTATCCATTGCCGTAACGACGCAAAACATCTCGTAGTCACCACGTTATCATCCGCGGCTCTTGAGTATGTGTGAGAACGTTGCCTCGATGAAAAATCAACAGGCAAAAGAAAGCGATTCCCTCAAGGAAAAAGTATCATTCAATAGGAAGGTGTCTAATCAATGCATCCTACCAGTGCCTAGTGAAGAAGGAGAAAGAAAATCGGATGCTTGCAAAGCATTTGATTTAAAAGCAGTTAAGAAAAGTTTAAGAGTTAAGAAGCAGTTAAGAAAATTGGATGCTTGCAAAGTGGGTTTTGTTCAAATTGAAGATGAAGCAGCGAATAATGAAAAAAAATTAATACGTGTAACCTTAAGAGACAAGTACAGAGAAGAGTGGGCCTGGGAACAAACGAATGTTAAGGACAACGTAGGTGAAAAAAAAAAGAAATCTTGGTGGGCAGGGCAAGTAGCCCGTAATCCAAATAACAGCTGGTCATTAAGAGTAAATGCCTAGAATACGAAAAAAAAAAACGCCTCAGGTGTAGACAGAAAATAAGGTTTGCAGGTAAGAAGCTTGCATGTATAGTGGGACAGAAGCAAGAACAGGACAGAGCTGAATGGCGGAACGTGATCGAGGCCTTTGCTCTGCAACGGGCGTAGACAGGATGATTGTGATGATGATGATGAACGCGCTGAGCGTGCTGTACAGACTATTCCTGCAGAAACGCAAACAGTGGTAAGCGAGGAGAGCACTTGCACCGAGACCGTTCTCAGCGTGCACTGCTCAGACGGAAATAAAGCGTTAGCTTTGCAGATATGTTGCCGAGGGCCTGAGTGTCAAGAGAAAAGCAATACCCCTTTAACGTTGCCCAACTAAACTTGTTGCCTTTATTTTTATAACGTGCTAGGGAGAGAATGAACAATGACCACTCTGCAGTTAGCAATGAAGGGGTTCTTTGTTCACGCAAGGTTGTTGTGCTCCTTAGAGCACGCAGCCGATGGCGGTAGGTGCGTCTCGTGTATGATACGGCTACTTTCATTGGTCCTCAAGGCCCGCTTGGAGGAAGGGAAAATTAGGGGGGTAAATCATGTTTGGAGCAAATGAAAGTAGTCCGAAGGGTTATTTGGGTGTTGAACACCTTCCTCCACCCCTCTCTAATCAAGAAAGGATTCCATTTTGTAGGTAAATATGCACGCTTACATACAAATACGAACGTACTTGAAGATGGGTCGTCAGGCACAACAGGCTGCAGACTAGAGTGTCGTAGAGCCTTGTACCCGTGGCACACACCCTCAGACGATCGTGCATTTATTCACGATGATGATAAATTATAACCGAAGCTCTTTGTAATGAGTTGGCAGTTTTCAGCCACCCACTTGTTAAGAAATTCAGATTATGTGACACATAGTGTGCTGGCACTACTTTGCTGTTGTAAACTTCATCTGTTACCGCGATGCATTGCTCAATTTCAAAGGATGTTTAAACTGTTTTCATACGGTGGAGTGACCCCATTGTACAATAGGTGACTTCCACGCCAAACTTACTTCATCCAGCATTCGAAGCCTGATGTTTATGTGATTTTTATTGACATCATGTGGTAATATTTGTTCTGCGAGCCGCGTTTTTCAAGACGAGCTCACAATGAGACTCTTCAGTCTTTCTTTTTAACAGTTTACTGAGTTTTCGCCTACTGAAGATCATTGGCGGTCAGGAAACGGCTCGAAGATCAATAAGACGAAGATCTTGCGACAAGCATCCTAATTTTCCCCTCTTTTAGATGCGGAGCATCTTATACTCGCGCCTTGTAGTGCGCCGTCCGCGCCGTCCGCGCCGTCCGCGCCGTCCGCACCGCTTCTCGAACATTCGACAGCTGACGCGCGCGCATGCGCCGTCGCGCCGTCGCCCACTCTTCCACCATCTGTGCATCCCTTCCTCCTCTACACACCGCGCGCGCTTCACTCCTCCACCATCTGTGCACCCTTCCTCCTCTACACACCGCGTTCGACATCTACAATTCTCCTGATTCTCCAGTGGACGCGCATGTGGCGTCGCGCTTCGAGAACATTCAACAGCTGACAGTGCATGCGCCGTCGTGCTGTATATATACTCAAGGTCGGCGCTCGCTCGCTCAGTTGCCGCTCGTCGGTTGGTTTGTACGGCGCGTCGACGTCCAAGGTCGCGGTGAAATGAATTCCAACGAATCCACAAACACAATGATCGACGTCCCTTCGACCAGCGCCGCCCTTTCGCATACGTGTGTACGTGTTCACTCATTTAACACCCCCTCCTACAACCACGTTAACCAATTTAGCCATCGACCCAAGTAAGTCGCAATTTAACACCCCATTTCACAACCACGTTAACCAATTTAGCCATCGACCCAAGTAAGTCGCACTTTAACACCCCGTTAACCAATTATATGGTCCGCATCCTCCTCAGTGTTCCCCCGAGGGAAGCGGCGGGTAATTTTTTTCTTCTCTTTCTTTAAAACAACTTCTACTGCCGCACGTATTGTGGGTGATCCCCCGTGATGGGTTTTGCCATTCATCCGGAAATGACCATCATCATCGCTCTAGCCTGCAACTCTACAGAGGGGACAAGGGATTAATGGATAGATGGATGGATGGATGGATGGATGGATGGACGGACGGACGGACGGACGGACGGACGGATTGACTGACTGACTGACTGACTGACTGACTGACTGACTGACTGACTGACTGACTGACTGACTGACTGACTGACTGACTGACTGACTGACTGACTGACTTTATTTGGCCTATCGGAACGTGCTTCAGCACGTTGTGGCCTCGGTGGACTGCCCATAGCCGTTGTTCAAGTTCGGAGCTTGCAATAGCACCCTCCCATTTGTACGGCGTGATGACTTCCTCAAAGCGTAACGCGGGGCACCACCAGAGCATATGAACATTGTGTCATAACTTGTGAGCTCGTAATTATCCACCTGTCTCTTGTCAATGAGGAATAGCTGGCAAAGCCTTTAATTTTAAAAAGCGGCACGGTGATTGTTGAAATAGTGCTCCAAAAACCTCGTAGTGCTACCTTAATGCCATGGAAGTGCTAATTGAGAAGTAAAATCGCGTTTTAGTGGTATGTTCCAAGGTAGCTATATCGTGGAAGTAGGGACATTTATTGGTTACCTGTATTTAGGGATACATTTTCTTCAATGGCGCCGGATTAGGGTACGCCCTGATCTCAAGAAGCTGACGTGTCAGAGCCTGAGGTCTGCTTAGTTTTCTGTGTGGTGGAGGGCATGAAAAAAAAAGGAACGAAGGTCGAATATGGGGGCAAGATGAGGTGATGCTTATGTATAGTAGCCACTTGGCACATTACCCCACAGCTTCGTATCTAGTCTAGAGCTTTTTTTTATAAAATCTAGAACAACCCATGTTACACAGTCCACAAATCAGTGATTACATGAACACGCAAAGGGCTTCTCTGCATTGCTTTTAACCGCCTTTTTTTATTTTTTCACCTTACGCTCTCATGCTAAAGGTGGTGCACTCTTTACAGGCGGCACACTTGTCGCGGTGAAAAATGCATGATACTGCCGGGTTCTCACTCGTTGTTGCCATGCTTTAGCATTTGCAATACCCAGTTACCATATTGAAAGGAGAGTCGCCATATGAAGATGTTCTGGCTTAGAAAAGTTAGTCTAAGAGAAGCTGATTTGGGGATGCTAATTAAGCTCCAATTTAGGTAGGGCTTACGTACTATCTAATTATTGCTCCACGCATTCCAAGCCATAGGCAAACTAAGCAAAACCCAGCTGCAAGAGATAATAAATAGCAGCCGTGGGACCAAAAAATAAACATAGGTAAGCTATCCATAAACATACAGGTCAGCGCTAGTGATGACCACACGCAAAAGATACCCAAACAAAACACACAAACACAGATGCAGACGGAGTATTCCGTGCTATCCCGCAACGTCCGAGCGCATCACCACACAACAAATCATGCCGAACACTCCCATCCAATTACATTATGGAGGCCAACGGGAGTGCAAGTGCGAATGACATCGCAACAGGGGAAGCTTTCGCGGAAAGCGAGCAGAGAGCCTTAGGGCGCCGCGCATGGAGCTGGGTAGTGCGTGGAAATGCGAACGCATTAGGTAGGCTACATTGACACCATGACAGGGCGTTGTGAATGGATCCGGCAGTGATGTGGAGGCGGGTGGTGGGAGTCGTTGCAACGTGTGTGTGTGTGTGTGCACTCGACGCCATTAACCTCGTGATCCCTAACGCTCCGACCCTTGGCACCGTACGTGTATCGGGTGCGGTGGCGCTGATAATGCAATAACGTAAAAATGAGGTAGGGTAATAAAACAGTACACAGAAACGGGAATCTCCCCGTCCGAAACTGATTGTGGCCATTTTTCGAGCTGTCAGCGTTCGGTACACCGTCGGCTGGTAGCACCGTTCCTCGCCGTCGATAACGCCGGGGCGAATGTTTCTCGTAGGGTCGGCGTATCTTCGGCAAATGCCGAGCTATACATCAGTGAGGTATCGGTGAAAAATTATTGTTAGAAGAAAGTTGGACCAGTTGAGGGAACTGTGTTTCGATGAAAAAGAACTACAGTTGACCACTAAGAATGTTTTATTTTCTCATATCCCTGTAAGTTCGTAAATCACGGCCATTGTCGTGTAAACCTGTCTGGGGTCGGCTATTTTGGGAATAAGCTGGCACTTGGCTCTGATGTGGGCAGTAACCTAACGCAAACACTGAAAAGTTTATGAAAACGCAATGATTCACGCATGCGTCAGTCATTTTCTTTAATTGCACAAGTACTATGAGTTACAGTACAATTCGTTTTAAGGTAAGATTTTGCTTACTCTTTTGAGAAAATACCTAGAAACTTGAACCAGTTTCTTTTACATGTTACATAACACCACAAATCATTTATTAGAGTGCGGGAAGGGTGTACAGCAGTTTTAAAAAGTGTGAAATCAATCTCTGGCTATGTGTAAGTCGGCTTGCATGAATCCAATCCCAAGTTTTGCATGAAATGACGCATAAAAAATATTGAAGACTTGGGGCACTCATTTTAAAAACACTAACAGAACATTCACTTCATTACAAAAAGGTAAAAGTGTTTTATGTAGTACGTCGGAAGCTCTGTAGCGTCTTTCCATCACAAATACATTGATGTTGTAAGCATACACTCACGTCTAATGCAACTGTGTCTTCTATATTCTAAACTATATTTAACAATATGAACCCTGAACAGTGTTGCATAGTCACCGATGCTCTCTCGTGTCACTCTTTCGTCATATCATCGCCACAAGTATGTCTCCATTTGTTTTCGCTGCTGTGTTTAGCGACATTGACAGAGGATAAGTGAAAACGCGAAGGTCTAGCCACTGGGATGCCTAACATTATAACAATGTCGTTACCTTGGTAAAGAATTGTGCACGCCTCTGTTGTTACCTAAGATATCCTACGATGCATCATTTAGCGGCTTGGAGCGACATTGAAGACCTCATCACAACAGGTATGCTTTACTCTGTTTATTCAGAACTACTAATAATACGGGCATGCATGAATTGGGCTTAAGTTATTTTAATAGCGTTCTTGAGCGACCAGTACGTAATAAATATTAGGACTTATCACCCTTAAACCAAAATATGGTATTGAAGGACGCCGTAGTAAATTGATAAAAAATTCTGACCACATGGGTTTCTTTAACGTCTACTTATATAAATACACATGCCCCAAGCACTTGGGCCACCGCTGTTGGCACGGTATTGTAGACGAATGGAATTCCCTTTTTTAGACTAATTTTCATCTGATAAGAATTCATGTTGGTGTCAAATTCAAGGAACCTTTCATTTACACTGAAATTTTACTCGCCAGAACCTCCCTATGATTATGAGGCATGCCATAGTTACTGACTTGAATTTATTTTCACCTATCAAGGTTCTTTAACGTGCACCCAAACATAAGCACAGGGACGCTTTTCACATTTCGCCCCTAATAAAATGTGACCACCAAGGCTGCAATCAAGTTCAAATAGTAAAAAATGAGTGAAATTCTAATAGCCATTTAAACCACGCGTACTTCTTTTCGATGCCAAGCATCAATTAATCTCCCACGGAGAAAGTTGCGCGAGAACCACCGGGGAAGCACAAGTCACAGTTACTCAATACGAGCGCAGGTTTGGATTTCTTTTGCGCATATCCACTTCACAGTTTCTAAGAAATAAAGAAACGTAACCGTTCAACCCACCCAGCCTTCCAGATTGATTCGGTCGCGCCTCTGTTGGAACAGGCGTGGGCGTGTGATAGTTTCGCTAGTGCGCGAGTAAGGATGACGTAGGTCCGAGTGCTCTTGCTTTCTCGCTAATGATCATTCCGGCCTTTTGTGCAATCGAGAGAGTTAACGTGTTGTTTCTGACTTAATGTTCAACGGGATACATTATGCTGTACTTGTATTATGATTCGCGTGACTCTTTTCTCTCCTTGCACGGAATAAGGAAACGAAGAACAATGCGTATTCATTTCAATACGCCTCCGAATACAATGAACCAGCCGCATTTCTCACGACAACAGTACGATTGTTGTCTCTCAATGCTAGCAACAATGAACGTAGCTCAATTAAACACCTGGCATGGTACAGGCTGGCTTCACACAGAGCTCATGTGGTCATAAGTGAGGTAATCCATATTGTAGTTAATATATTCGCATGTTCGAATGAACAGATGTTGCGTGGAGAGAAGTGTCTTCTTGTTCCAGACACGGCGTCTCATTGACAAAGCTAGACAATAATGTAATTTATTGCACCTAACACGTTCATCAAGAGATTAAAATGCTCTGAACACTTTGACTACATGTGGGGAAAGTTGTTGAAAACGTGGCCCTCAATTGCTGGCAAATGGGAAAATATATTCCATTCTTCAATCCACGAAGAAGCAGAAGCAGCACGATATGCTTTTCAGAACTTATCACAGGAGCAACGGTGACAGCATCGGTTACAATGAAATTTCAAAACATCGATTGCTCAGGTAAGACGCAGCGGCATGCTCATTTACGCTTCAACACCATTTACAGAAGACACTGTAAAATTCGTTCTATATCTTTGCTTGTGCAAAATGTTCCGCAAAGCCTGACGACAAAGAAAGCTAAATATTTGGAAAGCGTAAACGTTTTTTGAATATTGAGTATATGGTAGAAACTTAATTCATATTGATTAGTTACACATTTGATACTCTTACATTCACAGCATAAATCTTGATCGCTGCACCAAAGGATGTGACATCGCGCGATAGTAATATATCCAAAAGCAGCAATTGCTGTTGGTATAGTAGTCCGAAACACTTTCAACCAGCTACGAAACGAAACGAAATTGGTAAAGTCAGTGTACTGGTTTGAACGCATCATTGGGTCCATGGACCAGGAAGTACTGCAGATCAACGTATTCTAGCGTACACTTCAGCATACTTTATACAAAACAGCAGTGCCAGACTTATCCGCCTAAGCAGCTACGTGTAATGGTCCCTGAGGTAACCTAAATAAATAAATAAATAAATAAATAAATAAATAAATAAATAAATAAATAAATAAATAAATCTATAAATAAATAAATAAATAAATAAATAAATACTGCGCGCGATCTGGCATTCGCACTTCGTCGCGCTCTATCTGAAACTGCTGTTGCCGTTCTTTTATTTCCTTCCCTCACTCGACCCTCACCACCACTCTGACAGGATTTGGGATCACCGGAGAGTTCGGAGGGTGCTGCCGCATTCTATCCCCACCCGCCGACCCGTGTTGGTAACTTGTTCTTTTTCTATATTGCTCATCCGTGTGTGTCTTCAGGAACGGCGTCTTCCTGACCAAATCACCCATTTCCGCCGTGTGAGATATATCCCACTCTATCTCTGCGTTGCGCATTCGTGTATGTCACGAGATTGTATTTGTTGGTGCAGATGCGAAAAGTGTTCCCCTGCAAATGCGATGGACAAGCCATCACGCGGCACCAATCGACAGAAGAACCGTTTCTTGGCGTTTGTTTTGTCTTGAGTTCTTTCCTGTCTTCCATGTTTGCGCGCCCGGTCATCTAACGGGAACAGCCATATCTGCTGCGCGTGGAGTCATCGGCGCCCCCCCCCCCCCCTTTTGTTTGTACGTCTAATTTGCTCAGGAATGCCTCAACGCGTGGCTGACACCGAAGTGACTCCCGTAATGGCGTATTCACTCGGCTTTTGTTTTCTTCCGCACCGTATCCGCCAATTGGATTTGGTGGACGCGCATGGACGTGCTACAGAGGTAGCGTCTGTGACAGTACGCGGAAACTATCTGAGCCATATGCGCGGAGTCTGTCTGCTTAGGATGCAACAAACTTTGACGTTCGTTTGTCTATGCGTTACTGCCAAGTTGACACCGTTCGTGTCTATTGATCCCGCCACATTCACGATTATTTTAGACGCCGGACGGCTTGTCATTCTTGTTTTTGCTGTGGAAGCTTGCTGCTGTTTTTTATTTTTGTTGTTGCTGCTGGCCTTAGACTATGGCGCAGGTGGTTGACCTATAGTGGTTGGTGGAGTTTTGCAAGAAAATCTGTAAGAAAACCTTTTTACATGGCTCAATGTTTAATTGAATTTAATCACCAGGTATCAGTAGGGAATATTGAAACCGCCGGAATTTAACAAGGTGTTTTTTACAGCACACCTGTTATGGTAGGGGTTTCCCTTTTGTCAGCGATAGAGTGCTATCCTCAACATGCACCGACGCATCCTCTCTTCACCCTCTTCTTCATCACCACCCTATTCTTGCTCTTCGCCTTCACTCCCTGATCGCATGAGCAGATTTGACGGGCGTGGGATGTAGTAACCATGATGGGCGAGGGAATCGGCAAAGAGAGAGATAAAGAAAAAAGAGACAAAGAGAAAAATTATTTGCAAAAAAATATATCTTTGAGAAGTAAGATGCAAACCCGCGTTCCCATGGTCCACTGGCGAGCGTCGTAATCACTCTGCTATCAGGGCACGCGAGCAGAGCATAACATATTGTATAGCATAACAAGGTGAATAGCACCTTCTATGGAGTGGCGTAATAATAATGATTGTGCGGGATTTAACGCTCCGAAACCGCCAAATGAATATGAGAGACGCCGTAGGGGAAGACTCCAGCAATTTCGACCACATGGGGTTTTTTTTAAGGTACACCTTAATCTGAGTAATCGGGCCTCAAGCATTTTCGCCTGCATCAAAATTTGTGTAGTGTAGTAAAGCAAGGTGTTAGAGTTAGTTATTTTTTGCTAAGCATTATGGTAGTTGGAGTATTTTGTGAGTCTGTAACATTCTGAGTGTTTTTGAAAGATTTTTTTGTGGAAATATAAGGCAAATATAGGGCAAATAGAAACACGCTATGCCGATTCGCAACCAAAAAAAATGGTATCACTGTAATTACGTACCGACTGTTTCACTGCCACGAGAATTCACTTTAAAAGTGACTAGAGTGTGAGAGCTTTCCTTTGATACGGTGCCCGGGTAACTAATATATACGACTGCAAATTTGACCACAGTTAGCTCGGAATGTCGTACATTTTGGCACAAGTTAACACATGTCAGATTCAAAAAAGAAAAAAAAATGCTCCCTTTTTCTTTTTAAGATTTCACTCAACTTACGTGAATGGATTTTCAAGAAATAGATGTTAAGCCCCTTTTGAACCCATTGTCACCATCGTAAGACCCACCTCCTTTTGAAACACAATGGCGGGAACCCGACCAATTATCCAGACACGCTTGACAGAACCGGCATAAGTTCCAGTTCAAGCCTAATTGTCGTTAGAAGCTGCATTTATTCATGCGAAGTTTTATAAGGAAGCAAAGGTATGTTTCGTGCCTAAGTGTGGCCCACCCACCAGTCACAATGGCCGCTTTTCTATGCGCCTCGATATTGGCGTTCATTAAGAATACTTTTCTACGAAGGTCTGCCGGGAACATTTCTTCGCGTGACGTCACTTCAAGGCGACTATAGCAGTGCTACAATAGTAGCCGCCGGTTGAGCTTAATTAGTAGTTTTTATATTCTATGATACCATTCATGCGTAATTAACGTCCCGCCATCAGCGTAGAGGCTTTTAATATTGACAAGTGATATAGAATATGCTACACTTTGGGCCTGTCTAAAGAAAATTGTGCGCCTGAATTTGCCCAATACGGATAAGCACAAGTGAGGCTGCAGCTTAAGAAGTACTGTAGAGTCTTAAATAAGGTTCTCTAATTAAGATATCATCGGTGTATGGTATGTAGCTTTTCTCGACTGTTTAAATTGTACTGCTTCATAGAAAGCGTTTGATAACGATACATTCTTAAACCGAGAAATATTACAAAACTAATCGTGATCATTTGTCCACTTAGGAAAAATATTGTCTTAGCTTGACAACCTGATACAAAATCATCCAAATTGAATAAACATATTGTTAATTTCGACATATAACCTTCATTTTCTGGTGTGCCAGATAACAGATGGAAAACGGCATGTGTACTAACAATGTGAGTTCCACATTACAATGACTTGAAGAAGCAGATGAAGCATTTGAAGCGTGAATAGGAACAACAAACATATTAGCTATATGTAATTGTGGCTGGTGGGTGGCGGTTATTCTACAATCTTTTATTAAAGATTTATGGCCCTCTCCGGAAATGTGGACAAGTATGTGCCTCCGTAGCCAACGTTTTAATTACACCAAGGTGTGAACGCGTCAGTTCACGTTCAAAAAAAGAAAAGAAGACCTAAACTTCCTCTCACATCACCAGACGAGACGCTGTGGACGTCAACACGATGGATGGAGAAAGAAAACAATCCTTGATGATAGAAGTTGATGAAATCATATTAATATACCACACCGTGAGCAAACATTCATTATTTCGTACTTGTGTGATTGGACCGCGCAAGTTAATTTAGTCAGAGCAAATGACACCGCCGCGTGCCGGCTCTACATCGAGTTCAGTGAAATGGAGTGGAAACTTTTGTCTTGATAAATGGAGGCCCCACTTTTTCATCGTATAACTTCCTCCCCTTGTAAGTAAGAAGGGTGCGGCTGCTAGGAAACACGCTCTCTACGTTTCCTCTGCGCGTGATTGACTTCTCTACGCGGCCCGCGGTCCCGCGGAATTTTAATCAGGCAAATGCAAACGCTCCATTTCTCCTGTTTCAAATCCTCGCTTTGGGACGCGCGCCTGGGGAGTACTCTGCGTGAAGACAAATGGAAGAGGATTGTTGAGAGGTGTAACTTCCTTACACTACAGTGGCCAAATAAAATGGCGCGTGTTTGAGTGTAGAGAACAGAACACTAACTCAAAGAGAAAGAAGAATGTCAAGGCTTGAAAGAATTAGATTTGCTCACCCCCTTATTATTTTTTTTCGAGAATGTAGGTTTGAACGAAATACGTAACGCGGATAGGATAGGGCAAGTGGTTCACGTACGACGGATTGTACGGGCTTAAGGGCTTACGGTTGGAATAGGAATATTTTACAACCCTTGAATTGATATTGTAATCTAATCTATAGGATGAAGAGCGAGCTTTAAAACGAGGCGTTGCTCCGAGCTACATGGTAACACATAACTACAAGCTTTATGGCGCGGAATTTCTTGCACGAAAGACAAGGCGACGGCCCAGACACAAACGCTTAATTCCAAATAACTCTTATGCCCAAGAGAAATACTGTTTCTCGATGGCAGCTTGTGAAATCTCAATGTAACGGACATGGGTTCTTTTAATCGGGCATTGAGTGCACTGTTCCTTTTTTGTCTTTGACTCTGCGTATTTCCGAGATCTGATATTGAAAGGTGGTTGGAAGTTAGCGGTCGTGTCTCTCGTGTCTTTTTTTGTTATTCGTGCAAGATGCTTCGCACTCTAAAGCTTGTAGTTATAGACATTAAGGCGTAAGCACGTCAGGAAATGCTAACACAATTGTGACTGTGTATGTGTATGTGACTGGATTTGCATTGATGACAAAGATATAATTTGCACTTTTCTCGAAAATAAGGTATTTAGTCTGACTGAAAGGCTGTTACGAGCCGCAGAAAAATTCCAACACGATTGTTTACCCTTATGAGCCATGCTCATCTGGCAAGTTATTCTAGTTCAAGATAAAAAAAAACTGTAGGTTCCCCTTTTTAAGAAATAGAAGTGGTTTAATTATTTACAGTTACTTGAATCAGATGTGACCAATGAGAACACTGAACGAACTTGGTATATGGTGCGTTCAAAAACATGGTACGCTTTCGTTCATTTCTACATCCGTGCTTGTAGCGCTGCCACCCCACATGTCATTCACCTAAACACGCACAAATAGCGGTTAATTGGGCTCAACGGGTGACTCAGCACAACCTGCCGTCAATTTAAACTTTGCAGTGATGTCATCGCATCAACACCACCACGCTAGCCTCACTAGAGCAATTGATTTAACGAAGTTCAATAAGCAAGCGCAGCTACGGCTTGAACAAGGGGTTGTGAACTGGATAGGGTTAGATGAGCTAAAGTGTATTACGAGAAATTCAGGCCCTACAATGGAAACGGCATATCAGCAACCCTTGTTCGATAAAAAACCACATATGAGACTTGAGCTTTTGAACTGCGAACCGGTGCCAGCTTGCTGAATAAACTGCCGCCAATTGAAGCGGACGTGTGGCGCGTGTTACCCCGTTCCGCTGATTGGAATACAATAGAAGTTTCATTGAATGAAAAGGTTAAAACGCACGCTCGCCTTGTTCAGAACTATGTAGCCAATTTAGAGCTTTATTTTTTTTCAGCTCCCCCCCCCCCCAACCTGCTGATCCTTTAAAAGCGAGGGGTGGCATAAGAAAATTGTGCGTAGATAGAAAGCCCAGCCCAAATACTGTTGTTCTCGCACGGCTGCCGAGGCAGTTAAAGAAGAGATTTTCTGCCATCACATTTCGCAGGGTCCGATATATAAATTTTGTGAAAAGTGTTTATGAAAGTGTTAGGTTGGACATTTTACAAATAAGATCAACTTGGCTAGCTTCACTTCAGGATAGGCGAGATTTTTCTCCGAAACCTATTCCGAATTGTGACCACAAAACCAGACACATTTTCACGAATTCGTTAGACGGCACCTAGACTGTATTAGTAAGAAATAAACTTTTTAAATAACTCCCCCAAGCTAACTGATAAAAAAAACTAACTAACCAACCGGCCATCTAATTATTCAGCTAAATATTGAATGTTTGAGTGATTAACTTGAGTAACTTTTAAAGTAATTATATTCAGTAATAACTAGTGTCTAATTAAAACACTAATCTAAAAACCTTACTTGGGTATACATAGCACAACCATCAGCTATGCAGTGAAGTGTTAGTATATTGTGGTCATCAATAAACGAGTGCCGGTGTTTGCAATCTCTCACTTCCTAATCGACCAATCATTAATCGGTTCCAGTTGAGAGCCGAAAGGCACCCATCTCAAACGAGCTGAGCTTAAAACTTTCGTCCAGTACATGCAACATAGAAACCGCATCCAAAACAAGCGGGCACCCTTACGGATTACTGTCTAATTAAAGGTATACTGCTCCTGTCATTCAGTTCAAATGCATGGAACTTTCTAACATCTTATTTTTTTTTCTTGTTGTTACGTACTTCCTGTGGACATTAACATAGAGGAGAGAATTTTAACTCAGAACATTGGGCTGCGTTCTGCGGTTGCTTCACCAGTCCCTGCGGTGACTAAGGCTCAGGAAACCTGAAACGATTCCTTCGAAGTCAGCCCTGCGTGCGATCAGAACCGCATCCCGACTAATTTAAGTGTGCCACTGTGTTGGTGTTTGTATTGACTCGCAATTTATAAAGGGCCCCGTTATTGAGGCATGAACCGGGAGGTAGGAAACTTGTTACCGCGCACCGCAGCATCGGTCTCCTGCATCATGCGTCCCGCGTTCAGCGTACCGTGAGGTGCATCGCGTGCATCTATCCATCTCTTCGTGTGCCTTTGACGATGCGTAAGACGGGGACGGTAATTAGATGCTCCCCAATGGGGAAATGCCATCACTCTAGGTATATTTCTTTACTTTATCACCCGACTAGATGTTATGTCCGCGTTAATTATAGGTATGTATACGGCGTTCACGCTTCAGGCTTCTGTTCCGGCATTTCGGCTTGGCATGGTAGTTTAACGATAGGTAACACGATATCGTCCAATAAGCCACCTTGCCAGCCGACTCGCTGTTCCCCTTACCAACTTCCGCATCGCCAGTTTTCAGGTTGCTTACGATGCGAGCATGTAAAATTTTTGCAGAGGTGGGGGGGGGGGCATATTGATTGAGAGAGGGAGACAGAGAGATACGAGTGAAAGAAAGGCTGGGAGGCCAACTTAATTAAATAGAAACTTTTTACAGGTGCAACTGGCTAAACTCACAGCAGTTATGTCGGGTAGTACGGCGTTGTTAGGGAGAAACACTGTTCATGTATCTCAGGCGGAGTACTGAGACGAAAGGTTAAAAGCTGGCGAGAGATAGTACTGCTATAACTAAGCTATGCACTGTAAGTGTTGCTGCACATTCATAAACACTAATACGCACAGGGTTCGACTACATTACAGCTAACAGAGAAGCACGTTTCCAACCAAAATCTTTCTAGTGCTTTTGTAGCTGCGTATTGCGACCACGTACATGAATGCATATTGTGAACGATAATTTCTCATGAAACTTGACTACTTACTGCATATAAATATGCATACTACAAGCAGTCTCTGGTGATTGCAAGCACTGCTTACACTGACTGATGTCTATATGATGGCTAACGTTGGGTCGTCATCATCACCATATCACTATATCACCATCATTATCAACACCATCACCTTACTCCACCCACCATGGAAAAAAGACCTATCCTATATTTCTGTGTTGCCTAGCTGCTTAATAGTACTAGCTAGTCTTAGAAAAACATGACATAAATCGTTGCTAATGATACATTGTGCTTGCTAGTGTGTTCTGCTGACGGTTATTGTTGCTTATATTGTTGTCTAAACTCCTTGTGTTCTCTTAATAAGCTATATGTTGGCCAGCTTATGACTACGTCGGCCATTGATGGCTATAATGTGACGTAGTTTTGACTTAATAGGAATCAACAATGGGGCTCCTAGACAAATTATTGACTTAGTTAATTCTAATTGTGTCTATTAGAAAAAGCTTTTTCATTCGTTCTCGGTCCTGTGAAAAAGTTCGCGCCTATTTTCTTTTATAAATTACAGGCAAATATGGGATTGACCGAGATAAGAGTGACGTCACAGACCATTTTCAGATGAGAGCTATAAACATGCAAATATTGCAAATATTGCAATGATATCAATCAAACTCGTGTTAAGAACGTTTCACGCGGACTACTCCGTTGCAAGTGCTCGCTTGCACGTCCAATTGAGTATAGTGTAAACTAGACCCATGAATGTAAGATTGAGATAAATACTATCGCAGTTTCAAGCTTTAGAAAAAGGGCAGAAGTGTACATATTGTCATATTATACGTAATTTGTTCCCAAATACGTCACACAATTTCTCTACAATAAAATCACCTAGCTGTTTATATACACATTTATCACGAAGTGCAATCACACCGCATTTTACTTACTATATATCATCCTATGGAAGTGTGCTTCTACGAAACCGTTATGCGTGTGCTTATCTCTAAGGGGAACGAAGCAGTCCACTTTGTCTTCGGCAAGCCTCCAGCTTAGCTCTAGCGCGTGCCTTATCACCCTATAGAATATTCCACTCACTTTGCCCCGCCCATACGAATTACACTCATAACACTCATTACGCACGGGGGCTTATACGTGCTGTGATCCCTTCCAATAAATCATCATGCATGACGAAACGAAACAAGCAACCTGTCCGTCCCCCTTCTAACCCACGGCAGGATCCGCCTTCGCTTCTGTGTACTCTTTCCTCCCTTTATGTCGGACCCTATCAATCTGCGGGAAAAAGGGGAAACATCCCTGGTTGTTCGGAAATCAACAAGGGGATATCTTCTGAACAATAGCGTCTGTGGTTGGGTTCTCGGATGCCTTTTATGAGGAATGCTCATTCGTGACGCATATGACCTTTCGGAGGAACTGCTAGTCCGATGGAGGGGGTTACGTGGAGAACAGCACAAAAGGAACGGTTGGAATGGATGCAAGGGCTTTGGCGGTAAAGGAATACTCAGTGGGCTCGAAGGTATCGATAGTTGGTCCACGTAATTATGTACGTGCGTGACCGCAAAATGAAAGGCTTAGTTGCTTCTTAGGTGCTTGAATGGGTTTCTCCCGAGGCCGCGTAAGGGGTGGGAAGGGGTTTGGGTGGTGGCTTCGGCATGTTTCCGTGTGGGAAGGGGATGATTCGCGAAAGACGTAGAAGGAAGAGGGTATATGGATGGGTTGTCTGAAGGGGTAATTGCTCATCGGGTGTGGTTTTTGTGTAAGCGGTGGGGCAGCAACAATGGATTAGCTCCGCCCGCAACATTTAGGGAACCCTTGCATAACTATTTCTTCTTTCTTGTCTTTGTTTCTAGAGGTATATGGTATCTGTGCTCTCGGCAGCGTCGCTATAGAAAGGTTTAGAGATAAAAACTGAAAAACAAAAGTTATATCATAACTGCTCAGGAATGCGTCCATAGAAAGATTTGATTCCTTTGGCACCCTAACTGTGAACCACCTGGCTGCCTGCAGAAGCATGCATGAATTCCACAATGTTTGAAAGGCTCTCAAATATGCATATCATTACAAAGCTCTTTATTGAAGAAGAGAGTAGTCTGCTAACGTATAGAAGCATGCTATCCTGTATACGGGAAAAGTAGTGAACACACAAAGGGCCTTGAAGCAGGAATATTAAGAAGAGAAAAGGAAACAATGTATATATATACGTGGTCATGGTACAGCCAAATGGGAACGTTATCGTGTCGATGAATGTCTATTCGCTGTTTATCAGGTGAGTTATTGTTTTCGAAGAACACAGGCTGAAAAAATTTACAAAAAATAAATTTTGACGTTGGTTGCGCTGCATAAAGCATAGCAACAAGTATCAGCATTAGATGGTTGAAATGTGAAAAGGCCAACTTCGCGTTAGCAGTTCACTGCACATGGATGCAGGTGGCAACAAGCTGACATTTACTGCGCATCTTCGAGGTGAATGGTTGAATTATATAACACAGAATTAAATATCTTTCACACACAACGGAGTGACCATTCTTCTTATTCATTATCCAAGTTGGACCAGCACTTCGATTTAACGGGGCACTTTCGTCTGAGGTCGCGGTGCATAAGCTGATTTTTTTTTATTTATATGAACCTCAGCCGACTCATAATAACGTGATACAAATGTGTTAGAGCTAAGTAAGCTCAACTGCGACTGGACGGCCAGCAAGATAAAATCTAATAGGAGCGTCTTCCTATACGCAGGCTGCTACAACTTTGCAGGCCTTATAGTCGTGCAAGCTCATTATTAGGTACCGCGCTGACGGCCACTCTTTAAAACGCTTGTGTGGAGCTTCTGTTAGCGCATCTTGCGTTTCCTACGTGGAGTGACGGGAAATGTGAGCCTCCATTATTTCCGCGCTTCTCTTTTAGATGCTGCCTCAGTTGCTATATATGGCAGGGAATATCGGGAGGAGAGGCATTGTTCCGGTTGACGTCATAGAACATGAAGCAACAAGATCGTGTCACATTGTTCAAAAAATGCGATTGTTTTCGCGCTGCTTTAAACGTCAAGTTTTATTGCAGCAAACCTCAGTAGCGGCCTTATACGGAACATAGTTGGCAAGCGGGATTGGTACGGCATCCTTGTTGTAATTGCCAGCGCCTGCAAACGGCATCACAGGAGGCGCATCCTAGCGCATCGTATACATACTAGCACCGAAATGTTTGTACGGTACCAACGTTTCGCAAAGTCGGAAACCTCCTGGCGGATACAATACTCCATAAGGATTCTATTACGATGGGTACAATGATTTTAATAGGTACACTCCTCCATATTTGTCCTTTCAAAAACTTCAGATTTTAACGATATATCTTGTAATATTGCGCGCACATTCCGGATCTTGAAATTGCTTCACATATATCAGTGTACCTCGGACGTTCTTCTGGATCTATAATGAATGCGAATGAGTACCGCGAAGTTCGTGCGACAAAGACGCTCTGCGATTGAAGACGCTTCGCCGTGGCGAAACGCCCTTATAAAAGGACGTGGACATTAAACTTGTCCAACGTTATATTGCAATCCATTTTTCTTCCGCATAGCAAAACAAAGAACGCGACGTATATCTCCAAAAGGTTAGGCGGTGCTATATGCTCTCTTCGGCACTCATTACGCCCACTCTAATATCACGACGCTGTCCCTCGAATCCATTTGCCTGCAAAACAACGCGCTAACAAACAATACAACCTCCTCCCCCATCCACCACCACCACTTAACATGATCATCCCATTGCATAAAAGCACGTCCTTTCTGCATTCGCCTAAGAACAAAAATACACACAAGGAACATAAAGGACAAGTATAGGTTGGATCACTTCGCGGTTTGGGGGCATCTATGGAACGGAAGCGATTGTGCCTAGAATGATGCGGGGGAGACGTTTCATTATCTTTTTTTTTTTCTTTCATTTTCATAAAGTCTGCGTGCGTAGGACGCTCAGAAATATGCAAATTCATTCGTGTTCACCCCGCGTTATAGGTCATCAGCGTCCCTATCCGCCTGGTCTTTCTCTGAACTTCTGAAACTTAGGAAGGTACGCGTGATTTTGTTGACAAATGGCCGTGACGCATGCTTCATTCTCAGTGCGCCGTCCCCCACTATTGGAGTAAGTTCTCTCTTATTGCTGTGGCATATTTAATCATCTCGCGAAAATCATACCCTGCCCACTCCTAAGAGTGCCGCGAGAAACAAAAGAGAGTAATTGATGTCAGTTGCAGCCAGAGGCCGTAACTTCGGGACAACGGAGTAATAAAATACGGAGGCTGTTCTGAATGCAGATTATGCCCCTTTGTTTTTAGGCGTGCCTAGAGAAGTTTTGGAACTGAGTACGACATCGGGCCCACCTCGCTTTCATGCACGCATATTGTATAGCTGGAGCGGGTACGTAGGCTTGGAAATTAAGTGTGGCCCTGCTTTCCTGAGCACAACATAAACAGCAAAACCAAATAAAAATAGGTAAAAATTAAAGTTAGAGAAAGAGTCACGAGGTATTTGTTTGCAGAAAAAGTTCAGTACATCTCCGTCATCTATGCGGTTGGCGCGTCTACTTCGAGAGGTAGGACTTTTTTTGTTGTTCAGTACAATGTAAGTCGAACATTTATTCCATATTACAGAGAAACACTGTCTTAGTAATAACGTCAGATACTAATGTTTTACAGCTATTGTTACACGTATATGCATAAATGAGGCGCGCAGTCATCACCACCATAGGCAAGCGCTGAGAAAAAAAGGCAAGACCTACCTTCCACCCCTTTAAGCTTGTACGAACACGGTGCATGCTGAAAATACCTATGTAAAATGTCCAGTCACGTAACAAAACTGAAACTGGCAAAGCCCATTCACGGGGAAATAAGATGAGTTTACACAAGAAGCGAAGCATACCTCGACACGGTCAGGTCGAAGGGTATACATTAAATTTCAAAAGAGTTGGCCTAAATGGTTTTCGCGAAAACTTTCAAGTGTACAACTTGTTTGTAGGTCTTAATCTGTAAACGAGAAGTCCCTCAGCAGCCTCCCTGAAACATCTGTAGTTACCGCCCTCCCCTCTTTGTTTCGCTCAAAAGATTTTTACTTGCCAGCCACGAAAAAAAAAAAAAAAAAACGGAAAGGGACTCTGAAGCGAGTCGCTTTTCACTTCAGTCAACCAGCGCCGCACCACAGCGGTGCGTTCTGTGTGGTGGCGCCCCCTCGCGCTGATTCGCCACATCGAGGCACGCGAGCGCGCGGGTCTCCCCACCTTGTTAATTTTAGACCGGCGCTCTTTTTGGCACGTGACCTCCCGAAGTCCGCGCCGCCATCATTGTCTCATCGTTCGCGTGACGTCGAGCTACCAATCACGCTCCACCACGAACACGCCTCCAGACGTTTCTCACCGTGTGCATTCTCACACTTTCAGAGTTCAGAAAGAACCGCGTATACGTACGTCCCGATTTTTCACGCATCCCAAACACCCTCCGAGCACGCCCTGTGGTTGAAACATCGCACAGGCTCGAATTGAATCCTTTGCGTCGTAGTAGCTATTTGATCGCTTTGTACGCTCAGCGACGTGTTGTTAACAAAGACATTTCCATTTGCTACGCTTTTAAAAAAAGGAACTGCAGCAAAATTGTTCATGGCAACGCCGCATGTAGCCTCTTTGTTGCGTTTTCGGTGTCGCACAGAGAATATGGTACGCTTTCACACCTACAGAGGGCACATGCTTCTCCCACCACTGGGCACGTGGCGAACACTGGTGACTGGAAATGTGTCGAGCGTTATGTTTAATGACCTAGGCGAGCTATTTGCTGTGAGCTGTTCGGAAGCTACGTATGGACTCGATGAGGCAGCCTACTTCGTTATGTCTACTGCGTAGCGAAATTTCGTGGCTCGGAATGATGAAGTTCTCACGAGACCCGTTCTTTGAAGTCGTGCCGACTTGGGAAAACACGAAATTAAGCTGTCAATTGGTTTTGCTTCATGCAGTGTAAAAAGAAGCATTCTATTCGAGTAAGCTGTGCGTAAAGAAACAGTAAAGAAAATTACTTTTGAACGAAGTATGAACGAAGTCACTTTTCATTCTAGCTTTAGTGCAGGAAAACAATCTGAGAACCGTTCGGTGAGTGAAATCTAATGCATCTGTTTACCCATGTCAGCAAAGTAAGAATTGAAGAAGGCGATCGTCATGCGAGTTTGTCAAATCTTCTGACAGTTGTCGGATAATTTATTTTGTTCTCGATTTTCTTCACATGAGCACGAACTAATTTTATCTGTATAGAGATAGAATATGTAGCTGCACTTAAATAAGAAACGTGAAGATCACTTCATTGTTTACTTTTGAAAAAAAAAAACGAACACCTAAATGGTATCCTTTTATAATTGCTATCGGACTGCAGTATACGTGTCCCCAACTTGAATGACGTTGTGGTGTTACCTTCTCAAGCAGGTTAATTATGACAAACAGTTCCTGGGTGTAGATTCCATGCAATTTCGCATCTTTGTGTAACTTTCCCTTGTAACAATATTCCATTTGTTATCATAACAGTGTTGTTCCCAGGACCTAGCAAACGCGTTCTCAAACGGGTCTTTATAACGAAGGCAAAGACATATTTACATTGGGCGGAAAATTAAAGATCTTGAAGTGACCCGGGGCCATGATGACGAGGCCCTTCAAGCTGGAGTCCGAAAGCATACGCTCTGCCAGAAAACACAATTTCATATTCAACATCGGTTTGCTCAGAAACGACAGAAATACTGAAAGCGAGAGTCAGAAATAACTTTTTTATACTTAGAAATTTGGCGCAACCTCGACTCACGCAAACACTCACACAAGCACACACACTTACACCAGAGCAACACACACGACACGCAGCGCTCACTACCAACTGTTTATTGCTCCTATCTGACCTTCTTAAATACGTACATCGAAATGCGCAAAGGCACAAACTAACAGAACTGCGCCAGTAGAAAACCAACATGGCGTCACCACACCACTAGGAACATAAAAAAAGTAACAAAAGTAAAAAAAGTAAAAAAAGGGTTAACACAAAAAGGAGATATAATCGCTAAACCCTCGCATCAAGGAAAGATAGTTCTTGTTGATGCAACACCAAAGATGGCTCGCTGACACATATATCTTTATTCTTTTCTATATAATATGCTTCTAACAGCAAACGTGCTGATAAATTTGAGCTTCTCCCAAGAATCCTTCGTCGGTCCTAAACGCGGTCACCGAGTCACTACTGCAGAAGATGAAACGTGGAACACAAAGGGATAGAGCTACTTGGGATCCTTCGGGTTCCAAGCTTCAAGTCGTGCCTTACGTGCACAAGCTCTCCCATAATATTAAGAAGGTTGCTGCAAGGCATGGTGTGGCTGTGGTCTTTTCTGCGCCAGAAAAGCTCGCCAAGTTATGTCCGCGTATTTGCAATGGCAAGAGACGCGGTTGCGTGAAAAAACATGAGAATGCCTTCGTAAAATGTTCCATGGGAGTTGTATACTCCATTCCTTTTTCCTGCGGTAACGTGTACATTGGCATTACCGAGCGATGCCTCAATGACCGGCTTAGGGAGCATGCGCTAAAGGTTAAGAAAAACGAGGACAAGTACGCACATCTTGTGTCGCATATTGCCGCATGTGGGTGTGAACCACGATTTTCTGATACAAGGATTCTTGGGAGAAGCTCAAATTTATCAGCACGTTTGCTGTTAGAAGCATATTATATAGAAAAGAATAAAGATATATGTGTCAGCGAGCCATCTTTGGTGTTGCATCAACAAGAAATATCTTTCCTTGATGCGAGGGTTTAGCGATTATATCTCCTTTTTGTGTTAACCCTTTTTTTTACTTTTTTTACTTTTGTTACTTTTTTTATGTTCCTAGTGGTGTGGTGACGCCATGTTGGTTTTCTACTGGCGCAGTTCTGTTAGTTTGTGCCTTTGCGCATTTCGATGTACGTATTTAAGAAGGTCAGATAGGAGCAATAAACAGTTGGTAGTGAGCGCTGCGTGTCGTGTGTGTTGCTCTGGTGTAAGTGTGTGTGCTTGTGTGAGTGTTTGCGTGAGTCGAGGTTGCGCCAAATTTCTAAGTATATGATGTATAACCAACTAGCCCAACAACAAGTTTTATTAAGAAATAACTTTATTGCAGTCTTAAAAACACCAGCCTTAGAGTACTTAGGTGCTCTAGGGGGCTTAGTTATCAAAGCAAATAGAAAATATCATAACGAAGTTCAAAGGATATTCGAGAGGCTCTGCTTCAAGAAGGCTCAACGAATCGTCGACCTGTGGATACTGTAACCCTTGCGACCACTCTACCCAAAAGAAGGGGCTGAGATACCGTTGAGTGCTTATGTTTCATATGTATGCAGATTTCGCACAGAACTCTGGCGATCCGGAAGGGTTGAGCTAATGAATTCCACAGTTCTCTTTCGGGGAGGGAATGAAATCGATCATGCGGAAGATTAATCTAGCGCGCGTTCAGGAGAGTGGTTCAATGATTTCACAAACAAAGCCGCCTTACTTGGTGCGAGCATTTGATATTGAACAAAGGCTAGTATCTATGCAAGGACGAATTATACTTCGCGTTAATTGAAAGAAATAATGCACACTGTTTCTAATTAGTTTGATGAATGATATAAGCAACAAATCAATATCAGCTTGAAATAATAAATATTGTTAAGAAAAAGTGGTCAACGATTTTGAGTACTTAGCACGCAACTATGAAAGAGCGTAAAGCAATTCCCGTGGTTCTCACAATTGATGAGGCCACGTGGACCAAAATTACTGAACGTAAAAAAAAAAAAAAAACGAGCAGGCACAACGAAGGTTATGGCACACCACCGGATCAGAAAGCCTCTTAGGCCGCGTTCACACTGAGCATTCCGGCCGCCGAAAGTGCTCCGAATCCGGTTCGGCGGCGGCGAGATCCGCCGAAAGGGCCCTCTCCACGCCGATCGCTCTCTGACCGATTTTTGCGGCGTCTGCCGCCGAATCGGTCACCGCGGACCAATCGGAGCGCTAGTGAAGGAATTTTGAAAAATGGCGGCCAAACCCTACTCACTTGTTATGCTGCAGTGCACGTAACTGAATGTTGAAACCAACAGGAGTTTAACCTACTCTGTGCTTACTTCGCCTCCGTATTTCGTGAAAGAGGTGACCGAGCTTGTTGCGGTCTTGCAAAGCAAAACGAACCCACGAACGCCGCTGGCGTCGGTGGTTTTTCTGCTCTTCGTGCATTACAAGACAGCCACTTGCCAGCAAAGTAAGCAGTACTGTCTTTTCTTGCTTCTTGCGTACGAGAATCGTCGAAGTTACACCACTGGATAGCGTAGTAGCGTTTGCAAGCCGCGACAACAACCGGGTGACAGCGCATCCATCCCGCGTTCGTCCCGTAGTAGATGGCATATTCGGCGGCGCGGGGCCAGTGCGAACGACGCTGTGTTTCGGCGGCAGGAAAATTTCGGTCGCTGTAGAAAGCGGATGTTTCAGTGTGAACTGATTAGAAAAAATGTTTAACGATTTCGAGTATTTCGTACTCAACTATGGGAGAGCACAGAGCCGTCCCGTAAACAGCTGCCTTAGGCATTACTCTGATAATGCCTGTGATTATGATTATGAAAGGGGCGCTCGACAAATTTATTAGTCTAATGCACGGAGTTTCTAAAGGGTTCCAGGGGCTGGTTAAAAGTTTACAATTTTCTTTTTTTTAAATTTTATTACAATGGGGTCAGTTATTCAACTGCGCTAGTGTAATCCTAGTGTACAGCAGATGTTTTAAGCTAAATGCATTGGCCTTTCCTTTTGAAGAGAAAAAAAAAGGTTACGCTCCTAATTATTCTGTTTTTTTTCACGTTATGAACAAGCCAAATAACATATTTCATACATTGTGAAACTACTTTGTTAGAAATATTGGGCACTCCTGTTCAAAGATGTCGAGGTTAGACTTACTAACGTGCATGTAAGCATCCTTGTGCTCCTTTTGCGTGATTAGAGTTTGTAATAAATAACAAATAAAGTAGACAAGAAAAATAGTCAGGGTGCATTGATGTTGTTTACTTAGGCATACCTTAAAAAGTACTACCTCAAGATTGTCACGTAACTTGCAGTTTTGCTTGAGGTTCAGCTTGTGTAATTTTTAGCGAAACTTTTCATAGGTGAAAATTTTTTGTCTACGTGAAGTCTACAAAAAAGCGCAATATTTTCTTGTCATCACACATTTTGATTTAATCTCATTGGGCTTATGTTAAACCAATGATGTGCTTCCTAAGAAGGCACTCAATTTAGAGGAAAATAACGTCAAATTTGCTCTAAAGGACACTTGAGTGAAACAGTCTGCAAGTTGAAAGAGATATTTTATTCTCCAAGCGCTTTAGTCATGCTTATTCGACTTTAATTCGTTTATTGTTGAAAGATAAAAGTAGGTTCACGTTTCACTCTTAAATTTATCGTCAACATATGCCCGTGATTGGGAGAGTGACATCACACATGTCGAAGTGTTTTTTCTTTTGTATTAGGCAATATTGTTTCAACAAATTTTCATGAAAAATGGTATCTTAGCCTTCAGTCCCAATAGAAAAGAACGTTTTTCTTTTTATTTTGTTGTTATTAAGATGTATCAAGAGCAACCTTCAGCAGCCATTTACAGGATTGTATGATCCTTAACAGCTAAACTTGCTGTCTGAACTGTGGGGCGTACAGAGCTCACTAAAATTTTCATCAATGGATTAGAACACTTGTCAGTCTGCGCCATCAGCGAAATGTTGCAGTCTTGTTGTTTGCCAGAGTGCATCCTCAAACTTACCCAGCAAACAGAAACTTTTGTAGACAAAACAAAATAAATCCACACATCAGGGCAACCCTGCTGCTGCCACCTTCTTCACTAAAACAACCAACCAAATAAAAAGAATGCGCCCCACGTCAACAGCATAAAGGAGAGCTAGTCTATGAAATAAAATACTACGCCTGAGCATAGGGAGCACTTCTGAATGTCAGCCACCTCCCGTTACCAAACGCAAGCCTCCCTCCGAAAGGGAACAGAAGAAAGCAGCGCGACGCCCAAAACCCACCGCGGGTGCTCTCTCTAAAGCACCGCGCAAATAAACACACACGCACGGCAATTTATACACGCGTACGCGGACCAGCCGCACGCGTTGCACACGCCAACCGGCACGCCACATTGAAACGTACAGTGGCACATACGATGAGATCAGATCTGTAGAGAGGATGCGGGGACGAACGGAACGTAGAATTGGAAAGGGCGCGGAGGTGTTTCCTGGTTGGCCAGTTTCGCGGGTAGGGCGCATGCGTATTATATGCCCAGAGCGGAGTGGTCTACGAGTGTGGACGAAGCGATATGAAGTGGCAGTGTGCTGTTTTGCACATTTACTTAAAACCGCTGTTGGCGATCGGGGCAGCCGGGGTAGTCTAGGGGTTTAGACGTTTGACTGCTTCCCCGAAGACCGCTGGATGGAACTGTGACCTCGCCCTCCAGAGAAGCAATGAAGCCCATCGTGCTATTTTAGTGCACGCTAAAGAACTCCAGGCTGTGAAAATCAGCAGGAACATCCATTGCGGTGCCTCTTATCATCGCAGCGAGGTTTAGGGACGTGAAAACGCTAGAATCATTGCATTACTGACCAAGGAACGCATCTTCTCATCTGCTTCAAATTTAGTCTTTTTGCTTTGTTTGCCTGAAAACGTGTCTAAATATTACCGACGTTGACGGCATGTTAAGGTCGCGTGTTTGTTCTATTTACTAATAAATCAACTGGTGTGAAACATGTGCAGATCACAACGTTTTGTTCTATGTATGACCACCACCGACGGTTGCATGAAAGGCAAGCTGAGCTCGTCTTCACCATAAAGGTGAAGTTATCTCTGCTGGGTAGCACCCTGCTGATTCATTGAGAGACACACAAATGTTAGCTACGTTTTTTTTTTTACTACACCATAAGGAGTGTTATTTTTCAGTACGTGGCGCTTTAGGGGCCCTGTTGGTCATCCACACATAGATCTGAAATGCGTGATTGCTCTCGTAATCCAGTGGTCAGTAATGCAAAAACAAAACAAGCAAAATTTAAAAAGCATGTTCCGAATAAGCTAAATATGCCTGCAAATGTTATTAACAAAAATAACCGAGACGTGATCGCAACAATTAACTTCAAATCGCTGAAGACCATTGGGAAATACGCAGCAGACTCTCGCATGGCCGAAGAGAGGGCGCCACGACCTCGTTACAAGTAGAGTTACTGCATATGCTATCTTTAGGTAGCTTAAGGCAGCATATACAGTAACTCTAGTCACAAGCGCGATCGCTCCGCTTATAGGAACTTCTCCGATGACACATTCCATCGGTTTGAGATGTGGCATCGAAGTGGCATCTGAAAGAGTCACCTCACGGAACTAGCTGCATATTTGCAAGATGTTTCAGCGCGCGAACAAAGGAAAAAGGACAGGGTAGACAGAAAGAGCGCTGACTTCCAACTAACTTTATTTGACAGAGTGGCAAGAATATATACTGCTAAAAAAGATGATAACAGAGCATGAAGGTAAAAGGCACGCCTAATCTACACATCAGTAACAAAACATCTTGCAAATATGAAACATCTTGAAACATCTTGCAAATATGACTACGCCCCAACTAGTCCAAGTTTCCACTCTTGTTAGCTGCATATAACACGTATCTTTGATTACCGCTTATTACACGTATCTTTCATTACCGCATATACACGCATCTTTGACTACCGGCTCGTCACGTAGCCATGACGAGCCGGTAATCAATAAAGTGCGCCAAGAAGTAGCGCGCACGTGGCACACCGAGTTCGCCAATCTCCCAATCAAGGTTCAACTCGGGTCAAAAGAACACCTATAGTGTTTACTTCAAATGTTGACGTCATCGACGATTTTGTCAATGGAGCAATGGGAACCCAATGAAGGGGAATCGCCGGGCATCCGTGGTATTTAGGTCTTCAGAATGATGAGCTGCATTTGGCGCAGTATCTTGAGCTGCACCAATAACTACAGAAAAAAAAAGAAAAACGGGATTCTAATACAATCTTCGTTGACGCTTCCGCTGTCTTCGATGAGCGAGGTGTGTAATTTTATTCATATAAGCCACGGACAGTATATAATTTATCTGGTGTTGGCACCCATTTTCTGTAGAGTGGTGGACTGTTCCTTACAGAAGAGACACCTGATCTTTCAATTATGTTTCTAAAATATATTTCAGACTTTATGTTTGCCCTTCAATTTCCCAACGCAGCTCTGCATCTGAGAAAGTTGGATTGAAAACACTCCATTTTAGTTCCGGCCAGGTAGGGGGCTTCATTGTGGACAAGGAAATAGTGTCATCGTTTCGGAAGACGGTGACTTGGTTCCATATTTAGATAATCAATAATTGCTTCTTGATCTATTTAGAGCGGAAAAATTACTGTTCTTTTGGCAGGAGTATGATATTTCGTACTTTTTAATCATCAGCATTTTGAAACATCAACCTAAACGTTGATTGATTGATTGCTATGCCAAGCTTAACGTCCCCAAACCGCCATATGATTAGGAGGGATGCCGTAGTGGAGGGCTTCGGAAATTTCGACCACCTGGGGTTCTTTAACGTGCACCCGAATCCGAGCACACGGGCCTATGGCAGTTCCGCCTCCATCGGAAATGCAGCAGCCACTGCCGGGATTCGATCCCGCGACCTGCGGGTGAGAAGCCGAGTACCTTAGCCACTAGACCACTGCGGCAGGGCCTCAACCTAAACGTATGCGTGATACGTTGATTATTACAGCAAAAAAAAAAACTCCGTTAATGTTGGGATTTGCTTTAAGAATTCTTCAGCACTCAAGTTTTGATCTTGCACGAATTTTTTTCCCTAGATAAGTATTGCAACGTTTTAATCATTTGAATCGTTGACCTGGGCTAAACCTACGAAGAGAAAGTGTGACTGCCTCTTGCCAGCTCACAATTTTGCACCAGCGCTGGTCGGAGAGCCGCTCCAGTGTTGTAACATTGACCTCCCGGCGTTTGTGGGGAAACCGGGAGAGCGCGAGCCTTCCTCCTCTCCGCGACGGGCGTTTCCTTTCCCGGAGCGGGAACAGCGTGATGTCACTCGAGAACGGCGCATGGCTCCCCTCACAGCGCTCGCGGTTACAATCGAGATCGGATCGCCCTTGCCTGCGTCGTGGTGCCGCCGTACGTGATCGAGTTAGAGCGATGCGAGCGTGCTCCTCCCGGTGAAGCGAGGACTGTGTGACGGCCTCGGCGTGGTGTTGGCAGCGTGAACTCAAAATGGGATACGTGAAGATATGCAACGTGTGTGCTGCTCGTGTGACAGAAGGTGCCGCCACTGATGCTAGTTTTTTCGCAATGGAGAGCTGTGTCGCCGGAGAACAAATTGAAGGTAAACAATGTCTTCACTCTTAGATGGCTGACCAGACTAGAGTAGAAAGTTCATGTAGGTTATGTGCAGATACCATCAATGGGAAAACTACTTCGTCAGAATTTCAGGGCTGCGGTGCGCACAATGCTAATTAACAAGTCTGATATTGTGTTTCGTCTTGCTCGTGCGCGCGCGTGTGTGTGTGTGTGTGTGCGCGTGTGTGTGCGTGTGTCTGTCTGTCTGTCTGTCTGTCTGTCTGCCACGTCACGATCAGCAAAACTAGAGCAAGTCAACATTTGGACTACACATGAGCAATGAGTCATCAGCAAGTCCTGTTTATGTTTTAGAATGCACTAGCTAAAAGGTGAGCCTTGCAGTCACTGATTTGCAAAATTAAACGGAATATTTATTAAAGCTAGTGGATATCTTTCTTGTATAGTAATATGTGATAAGTTTGTGAGCGTTCCCTTGAAATTTTGTGCGTCTAGTAGTAAAGACAACTATCGGGAAGGTATCATAAAATGCTTCCGGTTCGTGACTGCAATTACGACAATACACAATATTTGGTGTGATTAGGTATTTTATTAAGCGCTACTAAATAACAGAGGCACGTACTAAACAAGGGTTTAGTGAAGTGGGTTCCTCTGAGAAGAGTCGGACCAGCGCTGCAGTCGTTAATGTTTGGGATGCTTTGATAAAAAGTGCAAGCAGGCAATACAAGATGTCTCGTTCAGCAAGGCATTACTCAAATTGGTGTTGATAGAGTTACTTCTCGTGGAATAATTCAACTTACTTATTGACACATGGTTAACATGAAATGCGTTGTTACAAGTGATCGTAAGCCGACCTACAATGACAAAATGTTAGAACCTTTTAGTCCACGACAAAAACAGAGAGGCGTACTGTATTAGCAAGTGACAATAACATTGATACGTATTGCTGTTGCCTCTGACGCTTCTCGTTGATCACACGTGGTTGCAATATTTGTACGTCAAATAACCGGAGCGAGGTGATATTCACGTGTTTCATTCATTTCACGACAGTTAGTTATGGCTTGCAAATATTCGAAGGAGGGTTGGGGATTCTTTTTTTTGACGAGTCTTCACTGCCTAAGCATGAATCAAGTCACATAACGTCTACTTTTCTAGTAGGCTTATCACGCGTAAGTTAGGTGTAAATTGAATACGACGTGCGAATTATTGCGCAAGTAGAACCACTCACAATGCAGGACGACATTCGCATTTGTACTTCGTTGTTGTCGCCAAGGCAAATGCATTCTCTTCGTATGTAGCAACTATGTTACCCTAGTGGCTTCCGAGGCTAAAGCAAAAAAGGTATTCAAGCCTCCTCAGCACAAAAAATGAAAAATATTACGCCAATAATCACGAATTCTCTCAGAATAATTGAATGAAGCAGGTGTAGCGTGGAACTTCTAGAGTTTCGGAATTAACAATGGCAAATATTTACGGAAAATTACGCTACAATCAACTGGATGCGAAACCTCTTTGTGATCCTGAATAAAAAGTCTAGGTGACTAGTTTACTAAGCGTTCGTCGCAATGTTTTGCGGGCCTTTGTGAAGCATTTGCCATTTTTTCAAGTCAGTGAAATTGCGATTGCAGAACTTTCAAGAAAAGTGCTTAAAAGGTTTCAACGCATGCACTGAGATTTCGTATTTTGTAGCATGATAACGAACTTTACTACATGTTATAAAGTATGCTTGGATATAAAAGAAAAGTATTGTTCAGGCATGTTGCATAATGCTAAAAGAGTTCAGAGCACATCTGTGTGATTTGTAACGGGGTTGTGTTACTTCGTGTTTCCATGATCACGAGAAAAAAAAACACGTCATAGTAAAACTTTGCTCAGAAAGGGTGTGAAGATTTGAAGTGCATTTTGGGGAGGGGGGAGGCTGCTTTTAACCAGATAGTTTGAGCACTCAAGAACAAAAAAGGAAATGTTCACCAGCAGTTAGCTAATAAACCAACCAACCTGAGTAAATCTGTAACCACTTGTAAATTGTCCTTATTTCTTAAAATGTCAGTGTATTTCTTTTACCTCGGACCACTATTAATTTTCTGTAAACAAAACAAATTATACGTTATTTCTCGATGCAATGGCTGATCATCATCATAATCATCCTTGCTATGCTTGTTGAACAATCCAAAACTGTATCACTGCTGGCATACCGTTATGGTTTTAAACGCAGTAACAAATTATTACAAGCTGTTTTCTTTATTATCTCAATTATCATTAGTGCAGCAGCCACTGTACTGTCATTTGTAACCCCGGCAATTCACAAGTTGAAAGAACTGGGACTTTTTTTTTTTGTGTCGTCCTTTCTTTGCTTTGCCCTAAAATTGATCGATCAATCGATCGATTCAATATTTGATTGCGCAAACTAATTGCACTCTTCCGCCGTCATATGTAGTCCTATTTATGTTGTTTGTGGCTGAATGAATTCCTGAACTGTTCAACTCTATAGAAAGACTTACCGTTTACAGGCGTATACCCCACCACTGCGCCTGCCAGCTTGCCAGATCTGGTGGCGTCATGTCGCGGAGCTACGAGCCCCGCTTCCAACGACAACTCAACCCAGTGTGACCCTCTCGTAAGCCCGGAGGATGTCAAACTCATCGGTCGAAGGCTTCGCTACATCTCGGACAGCTTCGACTGGAGAAGTGTACGTGCTTTCAAAGCTCATTCAAGTTAGACATCACGATTTCAATGTATAGTTTATCAGGTAGCTCAAAGTCCCTAAACCACAGTTAAAATACAAAAAAATTGGCTTCTTTCTCGCCTTCAATGCCCTCTCTACAGAGAGGATCTTCTTTTCGCCACTTATTTTGTCATGAAACACGTAGTTGAGTTTATCAGTATTTCGCGCTTTGTGTCTTAACGCTGTCATCTTCCCATGCGCAGTCACAAACGCACAAAATGAGGTGAAATAGGTTGATCTCTAACGATTGTCTTGCTAGACGAAACGCAAATCGCGTGGGATGGGACGGCAGATCAGGGTTGAAGACATTGCACAACTGATATTCACCGCATATGGAGCAGTCGCGAGGTTATTTGCTCATGACGTTATGACAACAGACTGCTGGTGTCACGAATTGCGTCGAAAGCACACATGGCTAGGAGAGATCAAATCAATCGCTTTTGACATTTCAAGACGTTGTGTGTAGGGGCTCTTTAAACGTGTCAGAGGTGCTGGTACACACAAGAGCTTTTGGGTAATACAGGGTCACGGGACCCGTGTGAGCGACAATTCGCGACGCTTCCTTTTACCACAGTTATGGAGACGTTTGCTTGTGAGTGCGCAATAGGCGAGTGCTTTTGTCGATGAAAAGTCTATACGATGGGTAACATGTTCACAATTTTGCCGCATACAAAAATTTTCCCTGGCGGCTAAGTTGCTGCAGCTAGCACTTCGAAAAAAAAATTTTATTCACTTTCGGGCCATAATGTGACACCACCATTTCTGATCATTCGCGTTTGCACTTTTGGTAACTTTGTGGTATGCAAGCTAGTGAAGTCAGTTGGCAAGGTATACCTGTTCTAAAAGGTAACGTGTTTCGTGGGCACACAAATACATATTTTCCAATACTTATACGCTTCGCAAGAGCTAAGCGGTAAACAGCTGACACAATCCTACTATGTTTTTTTTAGTAACAGAATCACCTCTTTCATAAATAGTAGAGGCTTGGCGATATAGGAGATTAAGGATACTGTCTATGTCCTAAAGCTCAAACTAAAACAAAAAGACTACTGTAGGTTTTGGCACCCTCAGTGCTCCAGTCCCCCCACAAATTCATTATTTCCGCTCTACAGAAATACTAAATATGACATAGCAACCAAGATCAAGAGTAATTATGTCTCTGAGAACGAAAAAAAAAGACATATGTATGTACTTGATATGACATGGCAGCGTTGTTAACTCTGAGAATGTGTAATTTCAGTCTGACGCTAATGACGCCTTTTTATTCTGCATTTTCAGAGGGTGAGCAGGAGAGGCAATCAGGTGGTCGTTCACGACTGGTTCACAGATTTCCTCACGGCTTGCGTCTACTCCGTGATGGAGTGGTGGAAGACGGCCACGTGAGACGGACCATCGCCAGTGTCGCGAACTCTGGTCGCACGAACAGTCGGAGACCGTTTTCTGGTCAATGGACGTTATCGCCAATGCAAGCGAACGCCGTGCCACGTGGACTTCACACGCTGCGCGCGGGCCTCCAGTTGTGACGACCGCAGCCAGCATTTCATCATTAGCGAGAACGTCGGCAAGCGACTGCAAGAAACTGTACCGGACGCCTCGGCACGTGACCGGCGTCAGTGAATTAATGTACCGTTACTATATAATAAGCAATCGTAAATACTATTTTTTGTACATATTTAGTCCATGATTTCTCTCGAAAATTTCAAGGACGTTTCGAGATTCCGCAATAAAACAAAATAAAGTGAACTGATGCTTCTTTGTTGCTATATTCACGCCGGAAAAAGCACTAACACCGCACTGTAAGAAAAATAAAACATTTGAGCCTTTTTTTTGTTACTTCTAGCAAGCAATGCTTATACTACTCTCTTTAGAGATTTGATTGATAAGTGGGGTTTAACGTCCCAAAACCACCATATGATTATGAGAGACGCCGTAGTGGAGGGCTCCGCAAATTTCGACCACCTGGGGTTCTTTAACGTGCACCCAAATCTGAGCACACGGGCCTACAACATTTCCGCCTCCATCGGAAATGCAGCCGCCGCAGCCGGGATGCGAACCCGTGACCTGCGGGTCAGCAGCCGAGTACCTTAGCCGCTAGACCACCGCGGCGGGGCACTCTCTTTAGAGATATCCGTGAACTCACTTTGGATAGGATCACATATCTCGTCTAAGAGTCATGGGATCCAAAGGAGAGTTTACGTGACTATTTTGAAAGAGTCATGTATGGGGCAAGTCTACAAGCTCTGAAAGGAGTTACATTGTTTTCTTTGTTTTCCTACAGTGTACAACATGTGTGCCATATAGAGCGCACTTTATTTTTCAATGGGTTGATTGTCTAGAGATGTCCATTGTCCCAAAACGTTAAGTTAATCTGCAATGACGGACTGCTGGAGAGTTGCGACCGAATTACCAATATACCTAGTTCCCGTCACTTGCCAAGGCAACCAATAACACATGTCTACTCTGCATTGACCTTTATTGAAACTTATCGCAAAATGAGAAGCCTTGAGTAATAAAATGGGCACTCTACGTAGGGAGGTAAAAAAACATAATGTGAAATACCATTCCTATCCTGATGTTGAATGAGCTAGCGTAAACAGAAAATGAGTGAGCACGATCGAATACTTGTGGCATTCTCAATTCATACAAGCCAATGTAGTTGTCAGCGTAAAAAAATAAAAAAAAAGTTGCATGAAGAAGACCAAAATTGAAATTGCCCAAGCACACAGGCTGAGCTTAGTGCCTGTGTCCCCTTCACCCCTGGGTGTCTAGGGCTAAACTTCTTTATTCCGAAGGAGTCCAGGACGCCTTAGGCTGAGGCGACGTCCTGGGCCCTCGCCTTGAGCCTTCGGTGGTTCTCTTCTACGCCACCGCGGTGATACAGCGGTTACGATGCTTGAGTGCTGTCCCAAAGGTCAAGGGTCCCATTCAGGCTGCAGCAGTCGCATTTAGATGGAGCTCAGATGCTAGACACCCATGGCCTCAAGTTTAGGTGCAGGTTAAAGAACACCATGTGGTCAGAATTTTCCGAGTCCTGTACTGCGATGGGCCTCATAGTACTGGTATTGTGGTTTTGGAACGTGAGAAACGGGACATATGTTGGTAATGATTAAAACGTTATCTTGGTCCAGAGAAGACACGGGGGGGGGGGGGGGGGGGGACCCCGCGCCACCCGGCTAATCCCACGTAGTGATCGTCAAGCCGAGCTTGGCGGCCCGCTCACGGGCACTAAGGAAGGCCAGGGTTTGATCGTCAGGTTCGGGGCTGCGTAAGAGCACTGCCCACCTGTCTTGAAGGCTCTGGTTTTAGCAAATACCCCATTCTGTTATTAAGTGCGAAGCATCTCTTAGCGAACTTCGGCGACTTTGTGCGCATCTATCTATCTATCTATCTATCTATCTATCTATCTATCTATCTATCTATCTATCTATCTATCTATCTATCTATCTATCTATCTATCTATCTATCTATCTATCTATCTATCTATCTATCTATCGATCTATCTATCTATCTATCTATCTATCTATCTATCTATCTATCTATCTATCTATCTATCTATCTATCTATCTATCCATCTATCTATCTATCTATCTATCTATCTATCTATCTATCTATCTATCTATCTATCTATCTATCTATCTATCTATCTATCTATCTATCTATCTTGCCACCTACGACTTTTCGCTCTCCGGGTCGTTTCAATAACGGTATCGATACCAAACTTGGTATGGCATAACATGACTGTATGAGGAACATACCTGACTAGTCATAAGATGGAAATCATGACATATTTGTCATGAATGTCATGGTTTACATTTAATGATCCTGCAGCTCTAGCGCTGGTTTCGTTCACATGTTGCAAAGTTTGTATGTTATGGCATGATTGCATGAAGAACACAAGCGAGAGACCCTATCATGAAAATCATGACATGCGTGACATGTAACAACATGACTACATGCCACGCTCATGATGCGCTCGCGGCCGTTTCGCTAGCATCACATATACCAAATTTGGCATTACAGTACGTGAATGGATGACGAAGGTATCTGACTGGTGCAAACGTGATAATCATGAGATTATCACGATTAACAGGACCGGTGCCTGGCGTTGCCACGCCGGGCGCCGGTCCTGTTATATACTCGCAGGCGTGCGCCGCGCTGCGTTGCTTTGACGCATGCGCGTTTCAGCGTGTCCGGCGTCCCTCCGTCACGAAAATAGAAAGACGCAGTGCTGTCTGGGTAACGCATCGGCGCGAAATTCAGCACGTCGCATTTCGCGCCGGTTGCCGTCGGGCCGCGCCGACAGAGGCTGGTCGCACCGGTCGCGCCTAGCGTCAGGCACAGATTGCTCGGGCTTTGCTAACGTAGCGTCGCTGTAACCAGCGTGCGCGTTCTCAAGCGCTACATCGGAATATATTGGGCCCTTCATGATGACCTCGCGGCCGTTTTGCTATCTTCACACATACCAAATTTAGTGTTACGTGACGTCAACGAATGACAAAATATATGACTGGTGCAAACATGATAATCTTGACACGCGTGTCATGTAAGAACATGACAACATACCACACTCATAGTGCTTTCGCGACCATTTCGCTAGCTCCACATATACTAAATAAGGTATCACGTGACGCGAATGGATGACGAAGGTAAACGACACATCCAAACATGATAATCATGACATGGAAGTCATGTACGGCATCATTTACCTCCACCTCGTAACTTTGTGTTGATTTTAAAGTGACATATGAATATTTCTCATTCGTGCTTCGCATTACATCAATTCCCACTGTACGTGGCATCTGCCAATTCATTATTATTATTATTATTATTATTATTATTATTATTATTATTATTATTATTATTAACAGTATCTATTTCTCGATGATGGAGCTCACCAAGTTTTTTTACGGAAGCTCGTTGATGTGGTTAGGCTTGGGGGGGTTTCACTGGTGATATGGTATGAGGCACCATGTGTCGAAGAGCAAAACTGCAGCGCTGAGTGTAGGCTGGCCAGTTCATTCGTATCTGAGCGGGAAAACAGTGCGCGAAAACGGGAGAACGAAATGAGGCACACAAGCACATCGCAAGCAACTAAACACGCCTTGATAGTGTCTCCCGATAACCAATCAATGGGAACACAACACACACGGGTCGTCCGCGCGTTCATCGATATTGAAGGGAGCCTAGTTCCCCTCAAGTGCGCCATGAATCGCGTTCCCGCTGTACTGTTAGCTCCAATCGTCCAGAGCCATGACAACCCGATCACCCGCCGTCTAAGGACTCAACGGCACTCCGCATCGTTAGTGACTTGTTAGCGGGCCTATGGGCACAACATATTTGCTGGTGCCGGGGTGGACCACTGACGCGTGACAACAAAGGAGCGGTCGGGTTGTCGCGTCCAGTTCGCTGCACGGATAGTGGGTCGCGTCGCATGGGAAACGGGGAATGATGCGGCCGAAGGAATACGGGCTCCCTTCTTTCCGTGGAAATCGGCGCGTGGCTCTGAGTCAGAAATCGGCGCGCGGGTTGCAGCCTCATGCGTGCGTGTTTACGAGTGTTTTGTGCCCGCTTCGATGAGCACTGACCCGAGTGCGTCTTTCGGAGTAACGCGTGGACAGGAAATGGGTGTGGCGAAGGAAAAATAATACCGGCGAGGGATATTGTCGGATGGTTGTGAGGGTGGACAGCAAAGCAAGGCAGTAAAAAGCTATAAATATTCAGTTGTTTATTTGGTGAACTTGTGCGCAGCTGGAGTTCAACACTCCGAGCACAGGCAAACAAAGGCGCGCCGAGATCTGAATCAATGGGAGGCCAAGTTCTCGACCACTCAAAAAGGTAGCCATACAAAAAATTACCATTCCATCGATTCGAGTGCGAATGAAAATGAATGAAAAAAAAAATTGGTGAAGCTTGTATTGAGCCACGATCGGCTTGAAACAGCAAAACTAGGCGATTTCGAAGACTAATATGGTTGCTGCTACTGGTTGTGTATATAGGGTTTAGCTAAGTGATGCTAGGCTGTTTATACGATTATTCTCTGCGCAAGGAGGTTCGAGTTTAACCACACACAGTCGCAGACGCCACGCGCGCACGTTGTTTGTAGCGTAAGCCTTCCATCACTTCGGGGTCTTTCCGCAGCCGTAGTTGCTTTTCCGTTTCCTTGTATATATATTCTCATTTGGACGTACCCGAAGTCTGCATCGCCGCGCTTGCTTTGCAATGATCTTTTGGGCCAACTGCTGCCTTCTTCATTTTTGAGTGAACCAGTGGATACTAGCGGGATTTACCCAATTTCTATGGCAAATACCCGTTTACGATGATGACAGTTTTCGCGAAGGCCACACAAAGTACGGCTATGCAGTATAGAGCACTTCACCGTTAAGCCTTCATGGACATAACTCTATGCTCTAAAGAAAGGCGCTGCAAGTCCTACTGGATAATGGTGTTGGGCATGCCTGGTGCCCGTGTTAGAGGATTACTGTGGGCTGGAAAATTTTCTTTCCAGCAGCTGGTGAATGTGGTATGACGTTACGATACGCCAACCAACGCCACGCTGAAACAAAAATGAGGAGTGGACACGAGACTGCGATGGCTGAGGAATCGACACACGGAGAAATCGACCCGAAAGGTGGTTTCGCCATGGGTTCGTGAAAGATTTTCAGCTATAGGCTCACGTGAAATGCACAAGGAATCCCGTCACGCAGTCCAACATTTTTTGTCGTTCGGCTAGACGGGTTCCGCGTATAAAAGTACCGGATCCATGCTAGAGCTACACTCGTGGAGAGCTTTCTGTGGCAATGAAAGGAAAGCTACGGGGTGGAGCTAAAGCACATGTGCTCTTCCGCCAAGTAGTCCGGCTCGACTCGCTTTTCAAATGCTGACCGTGCTCGAATAATACAACTGCATAGAACTGGCTGCGTCTGTTTACACAGCCATTCGTAAGTGAAATTCAAAACAGCTTCTTCGGCGAGTCATCGGAACAGCTGGAGGGTGACGAGCACTCACCTGAAGACGGAGAAACCATTTTGAGTGTGAGGGGCACCTAAAATGTGCGACGCTTTCAGAAGTGCAAGAACGAGAAATGACACTTCATGAAGTAAAATTCATATCATCATCTCCTTGGTTTTTCAGTGTCTCTTTATTACCAGCATCCCGTAGGAAATAAAGCAATATTGTTCTTTATTAGCTTCACGTGGAAAACACGGACGTATTTGTGGGACTACATTCTTCAGCGGAGGCACACGCCCACTTTGTTTCCGTAGCCTTTTCTTCATTGCCACAGAAAGTTGTCCCCGACTATACAGTAGGCGTAGCTGAGACGCGGTGGGTATGAAACTTATCAGCACTTCTCGAATTACTCTCCTTTGATGACGTGCCGCTCCAAGATGATCAAAGAAAAGGGAGAACAGAAACATTTTCCCATCAAGAACAAAAATCACTTTCGTTGGTACGCAGCTCCCTGGGACCTTGAAATTAAAAGTGGAAACGAGTTGTTCGTCAGAAATGTCTCTTTCTGCAAATCAATGAAATCACCATGCCCTGAAATGAACGCGGTAAAAGGGGGAAAGAGCAAAAAGAAGCAAGAAAAGTGGAGAGGGCGTGGAGAGGGCGTCGGGTAGGCGTCTGTTTCAACCCAACGCGGCCAGATTCGAACAAAGTTTCACCGACTAATTTTCTCTGCTTTTACCGAGTGCTCGTTCACTTTTGGGAGTATAACGCTTTCATCGAAGCGCTTTCCGCGAAAAGACAAATTCTTTTTCAAATAGCCGGAGGAAATTAGAGATTAGCGGGGAGTGGTGAGGCTCGCTTCCACGATCGTGTTTTGTCCTTTTGATGGAAAGGAACGTGGTGGTACTTGGTCTTCGAAAACCTGAGAACCAAAGAAGGGCTTGAGTTGCTCGGCATAGTTGAAATTATCAGCCAGATTGGGAAGTTCCGATGCAGAGGAAGGGAAGAAACGCAACAAGTTTTCGTGCAGTATACGCGTGTATAACAACGTGTTTCCATGCACTTTCCAATTTGGAGACATCTCCTGTGCAATAAACTTTAATACGATCGTCTCCCTTGTATTTCGATGGCCTCCTGATTATGGCTTCACTCAATCTCGTCTTTTTTTTCGTTCCTGACACAGAGTAATTCATTTCATGTTTAGGTTCGGAAAAACTGGCTGAAACGGATCCGATGCGGAAAAGAAAGGGCGACAGGCCGTGGATTGACAGCCCTGGAGGTCATCATCATCCCTCTATGCAGTTAGCGATATATCGAAACGTGAAGTACAGCCTTTTTGTTTTTTATTTTCTCTGAGCTCCTCGATATGCTTTTTGTGACCAGGGAGCATGATACTCGTGCCAGCTCTCTCAATTAAACGCACGCTGAACACGTGGCCAAGACCACCACACCATCACACTTTTGTGACATCGTAAAGGAACCCTTTCGGGGTTTCCATTAGACTGCAGGCGATTGTGGTGAAACAAATAGAAGTTGTCGAAAGAAGCTGGATATATAATTTCTTTGTAATACTTCTTATACACTCGGCGCATCGATGGGCACACAGCATGATAGAACCTTGCAAGGATACATGATACGAGTGAACCTAACGGTAATAAAAAGAGATGGCTACTTCTGTGCTAAGGCATACCCTGCTCTTCTCCTGTGATCTCAAAAACCTGAACTCTGTTCACAGTATTAGTCCCTTTATGAAAGCCATTTCAATTACAACTCAAAAGCAAAAATTATGGCTCTTCACATGCAGCCATAAAATTTTACAACGTACGCGACCACTATAAGCAGTAAAAATGGGGGCGGGGGGTGTTGTTTCGAAGAGTCTAAAAAAATCCACAGGATTTAAGCTTGATGTTGAAACTGCGGAATTAGAAAACAAAATGAATATGTTCGATATGAGCCCTGCAGTTCACAAAAGCCTTCCAAATAGCGCGTAGTGTAAAGAGAGAAAGTTCGGGAATTCTATAGATATAGCTAAAGTTCAAGCTTTTAAAAGCGCAGTTCGCTTTCCAGCGAAGTGCTGTATACTTCCATCTCCCTATTCATAACAGTTCAGGCAGGGATCGGAGTAGCGCGCAGAACACTGGTGTGGGGCTTCAGTCATTAAAGCTGGCCAGCTGTAAAATGTGAGAGCCTCGGCAAGGAAGCAATGACGTCATTTCCCATCACCATCGATGGACACAGTGTCTGCTACGCCAGGACCCACAGGTTTTTGGGGGTCACGATCGATCGAAATCTCTGCTGGAGTCCCCACGTGGCCACTCTAAAGAAGCGCCTAACGGCCATCGCACAATTTTTCAAGTTCCTCGGAGGCAAAACGTGGGGCACATCAGTGCACGCGATGTTGCATTTGTACAAAACGCTGTTTCTGGGGTACCTGCGGTATAGCTTGCCGGTTCTGACGAACGCTTGCAAAAGCAGTATACGCACAATAGAAAACGCCCAGGGCCAGGCACTCAGAGTTTGTCTTGGATTACCACGCTGTACATCAACAGCGGAAACCATCGCAATCGCCAAAGATCATCCGGCCACAGTGCACATTACTTTGGAGGTGCTTAGAGCTCATATTAGACACCTTGCTCGCGCCCCTGCCCACCACCTAGCTTCGCTTCCAGAAGATCGACCGAGTGCCTCCTTCTGTAAGAGAGTATTGACTTTCCGTGAGTGCCTTCCAACAGTCTACACGCCTCCGGAACGGATACTAACACCTCCTTGGTGCTTGGACCGACCAGAACTGCGCTTGACAGTGCCGGGGATTCGCAAGAAGGCGGAGCTCTCGGCGCCAGCTTTAAAGCAGATGATTCTACTCATGCTACACGAAGAATACAAAGATCATGTCAAACTTTACACGGATGGCTCGACAACTGTTGGAGGATCTGCAGGAGCTGTGATCTTCCCAGCAAGAGCCGAAACCATCCAGTTCAGAACGTCACACAAGACGACATCGACAGCCGTGGAGCTCGCGGCACTCCGCAGCGCACTCCGCAGGATTGACCAAGAGACACCACAAAAATGGAGCATTTTTACTGATTCGAAACCAGCACTCCAATGTCTACACAATGCTCTACGTCGTGGACCTCAAGACCAATTGGCGCTCGAAATACGACAACTGTACCATCACCTAATAGACGAAGGACATGACATATCTTTTCAGTGGTTACCAGGCCATTGCGGCATCATCGGTAACGAACATGCCGACAATGCAGCTAAGAATGCTCACGAAAATGGAGTGATGGAACCTATTCCACTATCAAGAAGCGACGCAGCAGCAAAGATTAATACGCTTGCGCAGGATGTCGCAAGGTCTATGCGGAATACGCCCGGTTTTCTCCACACCCGTCTTCACCGCCTGGACCCATGCCTACGACTTACTATTCCATCTGGCCTACCCCGATCCGAGACGACCCTTCTCTGCCGTATGTGGCTTGGGGTGTCTTTCACGAACGCTTTTGCCTGCCGCATCGGAATGAGAGACAGCGCTACATGCGACCATTGCGACAATGACGAAACAATTGAACATATTTTATGTCAGTGCCCCCAGTACAGCTCTCAGCGACAGTCCCTCTCAGCAGTGTTTGCTCGCCTCGACGACCAGCCGTTTTCTGAGCAGTCAATCTTGGAATGTCGGAAAGATCGAGCCTCACGCCAGAAAGCAACGAAGGCACTGATGAAGTTTCTGCGAGCGACCCGCCTCGTTGAACGATTGTGACACTACTGTGTGCGAGTGTGTGTGTGTGTGTTTGTGCTTCTCTTCCTCCCTTTCCCCTTTTTTTTCCCCTTACCCCTTCCCCAGTGCAGGGTAGCAAACCGGATATGTTTTCTGGTTAACCTCCCTGCCTTTCCGCATTAAATTTTCTCTCTCTCTCTCTCTCGGCAAGGAAACCTATAAACTCTAACCCTTTACTGCGGGTTCCGACGTAAATTATTACGGTGTTCATCATGATGAGAAAAATTCTCGAAAGAATGTGGCAGCACTCCTGATAACGACGAGTTTAACACACAAGCTCTATAGCGACGGAATGGAATGCTCGCAGATACCAAGGGGTACTCAATTTATTCAAAAAACACCGCGCGTTAACACAGCCATCTCATTTATATTGGGGACCGTAGAACACGCAATTACAATGTGACAGTGAACAGTTTTTTGTACGACACTTTGTCGTCTCGAAAATAACGAAAAGAGAAAGTTGGAGTTTTTTTGTCGGTTGAACCTGCTATCAACCATCTTTACGTGTGAACTGTTGTGTGTGTGTGTGTGTGTGTGTGTGTGTGTGTGTGTGTGTGTGCGTGCGTGCGCGTGCATGCGTGCGTGTGTGTGTGTGTGTGTGTGTGTGTATGTAGCTTACATTCAATTTAGCCATCGTTTTAAGGGTATACACAATACTTTAGTGAACTTTCGAGGACATATATTTTATTCGTGCAGTTTGTCATTATGTAACTACCTGTCTGTCCTTCCATGTATATCTTCCTCCTACCCTTCCAATTTGAACACGTCGTAGCAGCAATTTCTCTATACCGTTTTGCATTCTACACCAGGAATCTCCCTCGCTAAGTAGGGAAGGCCCCGCTACCAGAATACCACAGCGCCACCTTTCCAGTCAGAACAACGGTGAACACAACATGGTCGAGCGAGTGCCATGGAACTGGGTAAGTTCATGCCGCACTAAAGTATGCATTACGGAGGTGGTGCTATTACATCTTTCGTTGGAGTAAATATTGCTTTACAGAAAGATGAAAAAATCGAAATCTTTAAATGGGGCGACTTTCCTAGCAAGAATAAATGAATATGGCGGACGGATGGCGCTGAACGACAGGGTGGTCAAGCTGCGCAGAAACTACTGTTTCTTTTGTACGCTACTGAAATTATCCGGCTCGGCGCGCAGTTACGCGTATGTATGGGAGAAATTCGGTAAACAAGAACACGAAAATAGGCCTAATATGAGGAAAGTATATATAATACCATGATCTCATGGAAGTGTCGGACTCTATCTTTCAGAAAGAACATGAGGTGAGAGAAGAAAAGTTGGGATGTTAACCAGTCCAGAATAACCCAAATGCTCCGCTACACTATAGGGAAACGAAGGTAGAAGTTTAAAAGTTAGAACAGTAACGAAAGTGAGACAAACAGAGAGCACAAATAACCAAAATTTCTGTTCTGGCCTCCCTGCAAGAAGCTCCACTACTTCAAAACATTCGCTCTTTCAAAGCAATTAACGTATGAAGTAAGCTCTGTATATGTATAGGTTTAAAGGCAAATCGAATTTTTAAAGTTGTTCAAACTGAAGCACTAGATAGATACAGTTTACTCGCCAGGATGTTTTACCTAAACGACGGGAAAAGCTTTGTTGTGATATTGCGTCAGTCCTATTTGATAAGAGAAATATTAAATGAAACTTTATTGTTTGTCATTTCACCGCAAACTGAGGCGCTATTTTGAATGCACTTCCTGCATCTGATCTCTTTGACACCACGAGAATGCTTCTTCGTTGAAAGTATGCCTAATACCACGCTTTCATAGGCGTCTCTGAAGTTTTATTTGGGACCCAGGGAAGTATAGTTCCAGCCTGACCCGAAATGCCTGAGCACTTCACTTAACCAGCTTCTTTGATAAAACATTGAAGACAGCGCCAGAGGCAGAATAAAAAACGGCGTGGAAAAATGTAGCCTATTTTGCAAAGCACTTCGAAACCTCCATATCCATAAGCGTGCGTATGGTTTTCCTTCGGGTGGGGAAGGGGGGCGCGAAGACTTATCAAAACGTCCCCTTTTCCTACTAAGTCAATGTATGGGCCAGACTTGCCCCTCCCCCCTTCCCCAACCTCCCTCTCAGGTCACTATAGGGGGCCACCGCCCCCTTATCCGCCCTCCCCTCTGTGCGCACTCTTATCCTTCTATCTCTGTTTCACGCTGAAAGGATGGTGTATTAGTCTAGTCGTACTTCTGAAACGGAATGGCGCATTTTTGAATGAATTTGCAAATAGCGCAACACCCTAGCATCCGTCCCCCCCTTTTTTTCAACTTATTTATTGTTAAATGAAGACCCACCCAGCAGCATTGCATAAGAAAAAGTGTGCATCCCAAAGCCGCATTCGAGGAGATAGAGGCAAGCTTTTAGGCATAAACGACGTCATTAAAACCCCTTTTCGGGGTTGAGATGAGGCGAGGATTTGCCGCAGCGAAATGCGGCTTGAAACGGGAAATCTATATTGCCGCAGTGACACTCGGATAGGCGATAATAGATACACTTGCGTAGCTCCCTTTGTACACACGATTGCTTCACGCAACAGTTTCTCCGTCACGTGATATTAGCATGGATTCGCAAGCAGAGAAAATCCGCATGGATAAATCACCCCTCGCTTTGTCGGGGTTTCACCGCCTCTTCTTAGAAAACTGGGATAGCACCAAGGAGTTTTATTTTTTCATGTAGGTGTGTTGCTGTGATAAGAATAAAGACCAGTAAAAATAACATATGGCCGTTTGAGTGACACGAGGACCGGTGTTACCCTCATTTTTCTTCCGAGCAGTGCTAGTCAAACGTTTTCTTCCGGTTTTATTAGTATTCGTAAAGCACCACTTTCAAAATAAAAAAAAAATCAATGGTTACGGTTGAAGCTAAGAGTGAATAGCGCTCATACCACCCTATATATACAGTTCGTGAATAATGTTCACCTTTAAAAACATGTTTACTTACGATCAAACATCACTGAAAGCCAGGATCATATGTCTTTGTGTATTGGCACGAAAAACGGATTGCCTTGCCACGACGTACAGTATAGCAGCTGCTGGGACATTGAATGGTAATTAAGCAGCCGGCTCACTGCACACCCAACGCAGGGGGCAACACGAAATGATAGAGGAACTGGTTATTCCACGCTTACCTGTCTCATGGAACGCTGGCCACACGATGCATGATGCGAGCGGGGACAAGCTCGCTAGCCTTCGAAAAAGCAAGAAGAAGTGGAGACGCCGTCCATAAATAACACACTGACGCTAATTAAGGTTGTGAGGCAGTCCGTTTTTATCAGCTAGGTGTGATTCAGAATTGTAATGTGATCGCGTGCCGTTGCATATTCGACGCAAGCCGTGGCCAGGCTTGGGTACAAAGGAACAACAACAACAACAACAACAACAACAACAACAACAACAACAACAACAACAACAACAACAACAGCAACAACAACAAAGAAAACATCGCGTCACAGCTCTCTTTTATTCAGTTGCGGAGTTTTTTCTCGTGGAAGACAGAGGCGGGCCGCAACTCTTAAAAAGGAGGCATTCACTTAATATCGAGGTATGGTGGAACACTTATGGGTTGTTTCAAATGAAACTTGATTCGTATTTCAGTCAAGCTGTGTTACTCATGTACTGATCGCGTGCTTTTTTTGTTTTGATGTTTCTCTTCTACTCGCTCTCCTCTTACACAGATGTATTTTAGTCAAGCTGTGTCACTCATGTACTGATCTTGTGGTTGTGTTTGTGCCCCTCCTGCTTGGGCCTTTTTGGCCTGCAGTATTCCACAAATAAATAAATAAATAAATAAATAAATAAATAATCTATCCCGATCAAGGGCTGTGTGGTTTACTGTTGTTCCTATTCTTGTTTTTTTTTCTTTTACAATAAAGATACAATTCTTGTGAAGGGTTTCAAGACCTCAGAAATTTTACGAATTAGACTATAATTGCGGTCTAGCTAGGTGTGCATGAGGTGCTACAGACTATACTGCACAAAAACTCCAACTGGTGTGCACTGAAAATCAATAAATCAAATCAATCAATCAATAAATTTTAATTAAAGTCCGGCTTGGATATACAAAGGGAGATCTTGAAGTATTAACTCAATTGGGACTGACTCGTGATTTACTGTTATGAAATCTTAGAACTGAAGCTTATCCTATAATTTCCGTGGGTTATTACACATGTACAGCAGCACAGTATGCGAAAGATTCTTTGCGTAGCGTCATTCACTTAGTACAACGACATATCAATCAATCAATCCATCAATCAATCAATCAATCAATCAATCAATGTGTCTTTATTATAATCAGAAATGTAAATTGTGAGCAAGTATGCAGGAGGAGGTCCCAGGGTAGTAAACCGCAGGCGGGACCTCCTGTGTTAATACAATGAAAAAGCTAAAATATGAATAACGAAAGAGCAAGTCACGGAACAGTTCGAACTTTTTTTTTACAAACAAAGCAAGATATCGAAAATTAACAAAATCTAGCAGCTATACATTTAATAGAGATTCTTTCAATTTTCTCTTAAAAACATGAATATGCATTAAGTTTTTCACATTGTGTGATAAAGAATTCCATAATGAAATTGATGAGAAAACAATGCTCATTTTTTTCATAATTAGTGCGAACTTCAGGTAATAACAGGTTATGGGCGACCGCGAATCTAGTATTATTGGAATTATCCAACAAGGTAATAGGAAATACGTCGATAGTGAGGGTGTGGTGGAAAATTTTGAAAAACAAAACACACACATTATAAACGTACATTTGGGAGATGGGTAATACGTCAAGCTGGCGAAAAATCGCATGTGATGGCGCTTGACGTGAAGCGAAAGTTATGAGTCGAATTGCTTATTTTTGCAATACCTTTAACGGCCAAATGTGCACCGAATATGAATTACCCTATGATGCTGGTGCATCTGCACTCGAGGCGTTAGTGTTTAGAAATATTTGCCGTCTTTCTAAGATAAAGACTGGACCTTTGTCCGAAATATAAGTACACGAAAATAGAACTGATTTTTCTTCGCACAATAGCCAAGTTGTCCCTTCAAGTACATTCGCATTTCGATTAACTGCCTCTTTTCACAACAATGTCGGCATTCTTTTCGAGCGAAGTTCCTCTAGGCAACAGTGCGACTCGAAGAAAGCCGGTAGGATTGATGAGGATTAGGGTATAAGCGCGCCCGTGCGTGTGAGTGCACGTGGAGAAGAGGCCAGGGAGGAGAGAAATTATGGGCTGTGTGAAGGCGAGCGTGAAATATGCGGCTGAGTTACAGAGCTCCGCATCGGGAAGCACCGAGAGGAAAGGGTTGTCTGCCTCGGTGCACCACCACCGTCCAAGTGCCGCCGAATGTTACCCCACTCTTCGGCGGTCATAAAAACATAGGTGCCGCCAGCCGTATAATAACTTCAGCCACCGCTCATGCCTCACAGCCCACCGCCCACTTCCCCCTTCAGTCTCAATCCTTCGAACCCCGGCGCCTGCTTGCTCGCTATCTCACAAGTTGGCGGCTCCCTCTCTAATGAACGCGACGCAGAAAAGCCCGTTGCGCCCACCAGATGGCGCGTCACCCACCCTGCTGCGCCCCTCCCGTTTTGCTTCAAGCCTATGCCGACTCGGTACTTGTCTAATGCGCTTTCTCTCTTTCTTTCTGATACCGTTTCGAATGAAAACTAGAGGTCGTACATCGATTCACCACGCGTAGCGTAACACGTGGTCCAGTGCGTGCTGTGAGAATGCCCGGACGAGTTGTCGACATATTGCCCGCTACTATTTGCGACGAAGACGAAAAAGAGAGCAGTCCGGGTGTGAACGCCTGCTGTTTTCAATTAGTACAGGCCGTAGCTCGCACGCGTTGCAGTCGTAAACAACGATGAAGCCAGAACTGCGCACGACGTGGCCGCTTGGTGGAAAAGTTCTGGATTAGAATGCGAACATCTGTTTCACTGGCTTGCTGCGCCTTTGTGCTCCTTTAGCGCACGCTTGGAACAGCCATAAGCTGCTGGTGTGTATCTTTTCATAGTGTACCATCGAACAAACGTCGCAAGTGCCTTGGTTATATGAATCATGGGTAGAGTGAAATTCTTTCCAGGGTTAGCACTGAGTTATGCGCAATTGCCATTTAACTGGCCGATGGATGATTTGAGACTACTGAAAGAGAGATAACAATCACAAGCATCTTATTAGGCCATGTTGGATCCAATGCAGCCATTTCTTTAACGTACTTTCCCACTCGATTTCAGTCCTTTTTTTTTTTTCATATATTGTTTCATATACAGTCAGTGTTTACGACTCAAGCACGTAGACGCAGTGCTTCTGCGGTGCGTGCATCGAAAGAATACCACGAAATGGGAGAGGCCTTTGAAATAACATGCGTGCCTTCGTTTTTGTTTTTATTTAACCATGACAAGATCTGACACATCACATGCGGTATATAAAAATTGAAACAAAAACGTACGTGCCCTCGACAAAACCAAGCCGCGTTGGCCAAAGAATCAAAAGGCAAAACATATCAATGCATCCGGTGCTGACGTCACTTTGAGCATTACGCACCACGGGGATCGCTCATCAATAGCCTCTTGGACGAGTGACCACGCCGCGGGGGCCGAGTCACAAAAGGGTTAGAACGCCGCCCTGCACTTGACCTCCCGAACGGATGCCAATTGGCATGTGCCCGAACTGTTCTCGTTTGCTTCCAATTACCTGACGTCAGTTAGATGTTTCCACCACTTGATCCCAGCAACCCCCCTCCCCCCCGGCGTGTCCCAAGCCCCCAACTCGCCAGTCTATGGTCACTGCTCTCATTATAGTTGCTATTGCAGTGTATATATTAGTTATCTAACGCCTGTTCATTCATCTTTTATTTATGTTGTTTATAAATGTTTTTTTTTTAATTTTCGGTGGTATATTTTCTTGTACTTAAATAGGCTGCGAGCGTTTTCGAGTCTGCGCTCACGAATCACTCGAAGTAAAAGAACCGAACACGCTGCGATGACACATAGCCTGAATCAATCAATTAGTTTATTGCGTGTGATATACATAGAATTGGTTGTTGTTAATATACAAATAGGACCACAGAGCCTATTGAAGAGCAGCTGCAGGGGTCCGTTTTTAAGCGGTAGTAGTTTGCTGAGCTACAGGGAAAATATGGAGTAGATACAAGTGCAATGAAATACAATAAATACATACTATATTTACATAGCAATTAAAAAGGCATATTATTACAACAATTCGTAATGATATTCATGATTTTAGGTATAACTGCTATAAGTTTTGTATATAGATGGTTGCGAAGAAATCGCTTATACGGAAGAAATGATGCGGATGCTTGGATGGTAGCCAGCATCCGCATAAGCGCGTGGTCTGCCTTGTTCACAAAAGTTATGTCGCAGCCGTACACAACCGTGCAGGCGGTGGTAGATTTCGTATTTGGCTCCTTCACGTTCTCTCGGACATTGAACACGACCACGATTTTTTAATATTCCTGCTGTCTTTTTTCTCATCGTCTCAGAACAGTGCCCGTATGCTGACTTCCCCGCATGTCTCATGCTATTTATCGATCACTCGATCGAAGCTTCTTGTGCACACAACATGCAGGTATAAGAGTACACACAAACATGTACAGAAATTCTTTTTCCCAGACACAGAAGCTATTGCATAGTTTAAAATCCAAAACTGCATTTTGAGACAAGTACTGCTGACTGGGCGAGTTTGTGCATGATGAAATGATATCGCTTTAGCGCAGCTCAGTTTGAGCGTGAAGAAAAGATGCTATGCAAAGAAGGGGAATGTGAAGAAGGGGGAAAATACAGACGACAGTGTGAGCGCTGTAGAATGGAAACTTTGAGGAATAGAAACTGCTTTTTGATCGACCGAAACTAGATTTTGATCGAATCCGGCGTTCTCTCGTCGTATTGACCACTTTGATGTGATCATAGACTCGTATTCAGGCACTGCCATCCTCGTTCTAAGCTTTACCAATGCCAGCTGACAACTTGCTGTTCTGCCGCAATCACGATGCTGTGTAAGCTAGCCGCAAAGAGTTTGGTGCGTATAAATGCTACCGTCATTACGAATGGCTAGGTTGCACAGGAATTGGGCAAATTGAACTACTACCCACCGGTCCACTAAAATATACAGCGAAACACGCGGTCAGCCAGCACCAATTAGGGTTTCTAGACAGATGCAACCAGTGATTGAAAAAAGCTTTAAAGGGGTCGTGAAACGCTCGCTCTAAAGCGACAATGAGAAGCCATAGGCGTCCACACGCACTAACTAGGTGACGTCATCATAAGTAATGCTTTGCCTATCGAGGAGCGCGGAACTCTTCGGTACTTGCGAGTGCGTGAAAACGGGACACCCATCAGCGTCTTTGTCATAGGAAATCGGCACTACCTTGAACTCTGACGCCATATTAAGCAGCGTTCTTGTGGGACGCTGATCGCGTATGGCAGACGCCGATGAGCGCCTCTTCCGCGCGCTCGATATGCCATATATAGTTCCGCGTTCCTTTATAGGCAAAGCGTCTATGCAGGTCCACTCGGGCTGATGATATAGTAAGCGCATGTGGATGCCGATAGGGTTGCATTGTCGTCGTAAAGCGACCGTTTCACGACCCCTGTAACAAACCGTCGGGATTAACCCAATGACAAACACCATTGCAGAACGCTTCAGCATCGCTCAAGTACGTAGACGCAGTGCTTCTGCCGTACGTATGTCGAAAGAATACCACGGAACGGGGAAAGGCAATGTAAACAGCGACAAGACTCCGAAGCGATGGAAAGGCTATACAAAAGACCACGTGACCATGTATCTATGGAAAGTATACGAATGCTCGCTTTCAGCGCGTGTTTCTGGCCCTATAGAGCTTGTACCTTCGTCTTGTGCACCGTGTAAGAAGTTTGTATCTTACACCGAGGCCTTGTGCCAGTGGCAGTCTGTGGTTTACCTCGAAGCTTTTGTGCGCTAAGAGGCAACCTAGAAACAACTAGCACAACCTAGTTGAAGGGACAACAACCTTGAAGCAGCCAGAAGAGAATTCGCAATCGTCCAGCTGCGCTGTTTCGTTCTTTGCACGAATTAGTGCAAGTATTGCCACTTTCTTTTTTAATATTTTAACGCCTTGTTTTGAGGAACAGTAAAGTCGCACAACATTCTAATGTGACAAACCACACACTTCTTTCCACCCCAGGGATCTCGAAGAGAAGAAAGATATGTTCGCGTTTGTCGGAGGTTGTAACACGTCCGAAAACACAGCATGGTTGTATAGCAAGGGCGGTCTTCGTGAGAAACTAGCCTGGCCACTGTAATACCGTCCTTCCCGCTAAAAAACAGGCTCACCGCTGAAATGTCCCTTCTTGGTGGTAGCGCCGGCCACGGGCAGGGACAATAGAAAAGGCCCACTCGACACAACACAGCTCTTTCGGTTCTCCCTGTCCTTAGCCGGCGCAACCGCGAAGTAGAATTGAATGCGAACAAACGAACATTGCCAACCTCATTTGTAATACGGCTGTTTTCACCACAGTAAAACTTTCCTTCATTACATCCTGATCTCGATCAGCACGCATTCACAAAGACAACGGTGGTTCGATCAAACATGACCAATATCCTTTCCCAAGCAACCGAAAACGGATCGTTAAACGAACATGGTAATGCACTTAGCAGTGACGTGCGCATATCCCGACCGGAAACTGTAATTGATATCCAAATTCAAAACAAAACCGTACCATCTTTAAATTCACTTTGAATCGCTATTTGCGTTAATGACAGTCGAATCGGTCAGTGGTCGAGTCTGCTGAGCTGCAGCCCAGAAATAAACGCACAGGCACGGCCGCCACGCCGAAAGCTTCTTTTGTTTACAGAGCGCACTTTGTTCGTGTTCCGGTTCTCCTTGCAGACTCTTCGCACGCAGGCCTGCTCATTAAAAGTGAATCTCATTGTTAGACGGCGGTGGCTGAAAGCGTTTGCTCTTTACAGGAAATAGGCTTCGAGCATGTTCCCCTGTAGCTGCGTTGGAAAGAATGCCGTGTTACTTCGATCTAGAGCAGCACAATAGTTCGGCTGCCACGATCGACTTTTCCCTCCCGTTCAATTATGCGCTCATGGTGTCGCATGTTTGATTTGGCTCAGCAGAGTGGTTGTGGAGCGCTCGTACGCGTCACGTAGCGTGCCTGCAAGTAATTTTCCACACTCGTTTTGCTATTATTTACCAGTAATTCCATGGTCTGACTCACATATCTCCTTTTAGCGTCCGTATTGCACAGAGCCGTAAGGCGGTAAATACGTTTGTTGGGCCAGTTGGTTGGGATCCATCGTGAACTTGTTAAGAGCGCAACACTTGAAACGCAAGACAGGCAAGGAGCAAAAGAGAAAAATAAAAGACGGTGCCGTCTTTTTTTTTCTCTTTTTTTTCCTTCTCTGTCTTGTGTTTCAAGTGTTGCGCTGTTAACACGTTGCATAGAGCCCTTGAGTCAGCCTTGGGGAAGCATTCTTGTGATTTTGGTAATGATCCGTGAAATTGTTAAAACGTGAGGTTCAAAAGGAAGATTTCTATACGGGAACTGATGTCTTACCATTCTTTCCGTAACGACAGAGCTCAACGCTCAATAAAATAAACTTGCTGTGGACGAACGTAATTCATGTCTATAATTAAGGTGTTCAAGTAATAGCTGTTATTTGTACTCTGCAAGAGAAAAAAACGAGTCATTCGGCTCTTTTTGTAAAGTCAGGACTTGCCGAATAACGAGTATTTGTCACCACTTCCGGCGACACGTTAACGTGTCTCTGAAGAGACACGTTAACATCTCTCCGGTAGTAGTGACACATTTCACTTTTTTTTTTATTTTTGAAATTCATTGTTCCTTTCAAATGTTTTAAAGGTGTGTCAGGGATGACGTAGATGGTCAAATAACCAAGTGAACACATCTTGCGAGCGATAAGGAATGTTTGGGCGAACGAAACAACAAAGCTTGTAGAAACAAAACTTCGGCTCTGATTGTGTGCTACTCTGTTGACGTTCAAGCAAGCCAAGCGTTCCCTATTAAAACAACAATCCACAAATAAACGTATTTTCTGGCGCTTCATATTTACCTCCAAGCAAAAAAAAATGAATTTGATGTGCTTTTAATTGCCTGGGAGTCCTTACGAAGTTAAAAAATAGAGTGCTGGGTGTTTCTAATATGTACCCGTACAGCCGTCAGCAAGCTTAACGCGAACGCTCCGAATCATGTCTCGAAATGGTTTGATTGACGCCAGATTTGGGCTCTGCTGCCGAGATGTCAACTGTGCATGCCGACATACTATCCGTGCAGACCAAGGAATCGCCTCGGTAACCACATCCAGCGCTTCGCGGCTGGCATCATCCAGAGACGTCTAGGTCCTGCAGTGGTACGAGTTAAACTCGCCGATGTTTGCCCGTCGTATCACACTGCTGGTATCGCTAAGCTATCTCAGCTGGGTGAACTATGCGGTCTTACAGAGGATTCGCTCTTGTCTCAAGGGAAGCAATAGTAAACTTGTCGACTCACACGCTTTAATTGGTCCCGCTTGCTAAGCTAGGAGATTGAAAGCAGCCTTAAACATACAGCCGGCAAGATGGTGATACATTACAGACTTTGGGCGCAAGCGCCCAGCCTGCCTCAGAGAAAATGGGAGCAAAAGCGCACTTCAGTGTCTGATTTCTGTTTTGGAAACCAGAAGCTTTTGCCACAGCAGCTCATTAAGAGCGTCGGAACATACTACACTGTGCTTGGTCGTGCGCAAAGGAGCTCAATTAATTACGGTATTCGGATAAACCTTTCTCGTCATGAGAAGCGCATTAGAACAAAACGCCGCACTGCCTTCCTTTCAAAGGTATTTGCATCTCTTTTAGAGTTTATAGAGACTTGGGGCGTAATTAGGCGGAATTAATTGCAGCACTAAATGAGTAGACAACTCATTATGTCTCTCGTCACATTGTTGCAACTCTCCTTACACTCAAACTTCACACTGCCACGCGCAGGCGATATTCACCCCACCTATACACTACTATGTATCTACACATCATTTTTCTATAGCCTCTTAATAACTTAACAGAACAATTTCTACATGTTAGGTGCGCATCGAAAGTGTTGAAAGGGATGACACAAACAGAGGTAAGAAGCGCCGTTTCTTGCGTCTTTTTCTCCGTGTTTTATGCGCTATCAAATTCAGAAATGGATTCCTAATAACTTGCATAAGTGTCAACCCTTTCGAACTGCACAAAAAATAAGATGATTATGTGATATTGATTCATGGCGTAGTGGGTACCATAGCTGTTGAACACGAGCCTTCATTACTCAAACAAAGGGTGTCCATGTCTTTGTTTTCCCATAAGGAAATTAACGCACCCCGACGTTCACTGAGCATATAAATGTTTTTCATTCCTCGTGGAGGGGCGCTGTGCACCTTCTTTTTTTGTTTTACTTTCAAAACATCTCAACGTTACCTTTTGGACTCATCTGAGCATGTTTTCTTTCAAAATGACGCCGATATAATGCACCTGCAAAAGTGTTTTCTATGGGTCCTACGTGATATGTCATACATATATGCATAGGTATAAATGTAAGGTGCAGTTGCAGCTAAGCATCAACAAATAAACGCCTAACAAACATGCACTCTCTAAGTGTAGCAGAAATAAAGCCTCCGAAATAAACGAAGCGAGGCTTTGTTCTTCCTACAAAAGGTGGTCACGTTGTAGTCCACAGTCATTCACACCATTCGTATAAATTGACTACAGTTTTTTTTTCAGCACGATCCAGATTAAACTGGGAACCACCGCATGTGCATAAAAAACAAACGAAGTGGTGCAGGTAAACAATAGGTGCCACCCAGCGACAGGTTAGATTTAGGTATAGCACGTGGATCCTATAGTGTCTCTTCTTTATTCCGTTGTGCATGAATGCGGACGCATAACAAAAGCTTAGGGTTAGGTCTTACAGACGAAAGAGCCAGAAGAAAGGCGCCCCCTTTAGTGTGGGTACTATAGACGAATGTACAGAGGCGATGAAATAAAAACCGCTACCAGAGCGGTGACTTAGTGCTTCGCTGTTTGCATTCGTTTTCATGGCGGTATTACTCCGGGGGCAATAAAAAGATAGCAGAGTAGCTCACGAACCTATTATGCATAACACTTCAGTCTTTTGTATTATAGCCACGATATACACCCACCTGACGAAAAAAAATGCTAACAGCGGAGCGCATAAGCACCCTACAGTTCCCTTTTCTTTCCATCATGTTAGTACAAGTAAATGAAAAAAAAAAGAACGAACACTTGGAGTGCAGACAAGTACGCAACGAAACACAACTACGCACTAGATGAATGAACATGATAGCAAAAACGACAGAAGAGGGTTTCTGTCGCTCTGATTTTATCTCTTGTGTCCGGGCTTGCACGTCAACATGGTTTATCACGAACGCGTTCCTACAAGCTCAACGCTTCGTGGTTCTAATCAATAACACGAAACCATGTTTTTCTCGCGGTGTTTTTTTCTTTACTATAGATGCCACACATAGGGTTACCGAAGCGGTTGCAATCCGAGTATATGCACGTTATTGTAAAACTAGGATTGAGGAGGTGAATAAACAAGAGGGTTGTCAAGATGAAACAGAGAGCACTGGCAGTGGAAGATAGTAATAGTTTGCCTTAGTGTCACGTAGCACTAATGAACACTATGTTCTACCATAAAAACGCACCAACAGCACCATAGAGGCACAACATCAAGTTCACAGCGATTTGTTTTAACGTTGTCTGATGCATAAAAACAAGACTTTAGATTGCCTTGTTTCAAGCAGGAATAAGATTTGATGCATTCAAAACACACAAGCTGGAAAGGCTAGTACAAGTAAAAGACCAAAGGACCGATGTACAGGGGTAATGGTGCATGATATGTAACGAAATTTCACGTTGGGGATTTTGATGTAACATCCACTCTAGTTGCCAATATGCAGCAAAAAGGAGCAATTTTAGGTGGAGCTTCATTTTTCAGCGTTCTTCAGAGTTGTGAAGCCATAAGCATGCATAAATACATATGCTATTTACTGTGTGTGGGGCTCACCTCTTTACGAACCACTGAAGCGCTGAAAACTGGTGTTTTTCACCATTCTGGATTTTATCACTTCACTGAAGACGAAAATAGTTATTTCACTGATTGATCAATTGATTTATTACTTCATTTCTTTTGTTCAATGGCCTACGCAGACTTTTCTTGCTCGTGCCTTGATCATTTCGCGCAGTTTATGAACGTTTAGCAGCAGCAAACCAATTTGCCTGCCAGAATGCCCTATGCCGCAAAACACCACGTAGGCTTCAAATCAGGTACGAATGAAGTGTAATTACACGCATTTTTTTATCAACCAAGATTGCTTCACGTGCACACCAGTTCACTGTCGCATGAAGGTAGTGTTCCCATATAAATACTAAAGAATCTTGAATTTGAACATGAGATAAAATTTCAGTAGCAGCAGGCTACACATGCGTAGTCACCGGACAAAACGGCATAGATTCCATGGTGGCAATAAGTGCGATGAGGCAGAACCTATCGCTCGGTTGCATAGAAGCTGCATTCAATTCTAGATATATACGCGAAACTTCCTGCAAGCCGGACTTCACTGCGATGAAATAACGAGCTTTGACAGCTTGATACATGATAACAGATTTCACAAGGCACTGCTTCATTTCAGGCACAATACGGGTTCTGCGGCACAAATCTAATACAGATATACAATGGTACGCAAATAAAAAAAGGATGCACACGTTTTTGTGCTAGAAACTGTTATGCACCAGTCATTTCGCTTTTGCACTTATCCCCAAATGCGTGAAAGAACTTGGACAATGCAACGACGTAAGTGCATTGCGTTCCATTAGGCGAGGGGTCCTAACGAGCCGTGCCAATAATTGATGCTTCCTTTGCAAACGACCTGAGAAGCAGCAAACAGCACAATGACGTGAACGTTATTCAGTGCCGACAGGGTGCCAGAGGGCTAGGACCAAGTGGATAAAAGGTCTCCTTTTTACTCCTTCCTGTGGTAACATTGAGAGCCACGTAATCAGGGCGCCAATTGTCGTGGGCGGTATAGACGGGTCAGTGCCTCAATTGAACTGGTCGATTGCCTCGCGCATTAGTCGGTGGCGAGACGCTTAGCTCAGGGTTTAGTACATAGCTAGTTGCAATGAGACGTGAAGGAAGCGGGACCTCCTCCAGTTAAGGTGTACAGCCGCATTTCTTTTGCGACCAACAAGGATCTGCCACGAAATACTGATTTATTGTGTGCGCAATACAGCCAGTTATGTAATAAAATGTGTACGCCAGTATAACAATGTGGTTGCTCTAGGAAACAGCTGCATTCAACTCATTAACTTATGTATACACCTGTATTCAACCACACCTTTACAAGCTTCCTTTTCAAGCCGTGCAAGACCAGAGTTCTCAGGATGGAGTGCTTTCGGTGATAAAGGTGGGACACTGCGGCCGAATCCGTCTTTTGAGAAAAGAGTAAATCGAAAGCTACATGCTTACAGAGTGTAGCGGCCTGTGCAACTGTCACTTTCAAGTTTTACGTTCGAGAAGCTGCTTCAGGTTTTGGGAAGCATATATTCCTTTTATGGGATCGATTTGTCTTCAATTAGTTGATGGAATAGGTTTGTGAGAATAGTATTGTTGATTGTAACTTGTAAACTGCTACATCTGTCATTTCACAAAGATAGGTAGAGGCTTATCCCCGAACATTACGACCCCCCTTACATTAGAGGTAAACGCTGTGTAATATAGCTCAAGTATAGCAGACGTTAACGGCCGCGTCATATTGTTTTCTATCCCGCTACTCGTTAAGCCTTGTGGGGCATAGCAAGTAAGCATAGCATGCGATTAAACCCCCCACCTCATTTGACTGTGGAGAATAGAGGGCACCCGTGACCACTTTACGAAATTGGCGTATGAATCCTTCAGCTCCCGGACAGCACCTGATCTAAGCGTCAGAGCCCCGTACTTATCCGGGAAACATCGTCGGCTCCGAAGTGCCGAGCCTTACCGAAATCGCATAATGCTCGCACTCAAGGGGGAGCGAGAATGCACGAGAACCACGAGAAGCGACAGATATCTGAGAGCCCACGTTGACACAGTCATTTATTTAGGCCGCGCCGTGCTACAAGCGATGTGTGGGCCTATTTTTCAAGCACTTACTGGTGCGAACACTCTATGGCCTCACCGACTTCACGTGACGAGCGAGTATACGTAGTCGCATTATAGAGACGTATAGCTGAGTCGTAGAAATGTAAGGCGAATGCTCTGATAGCCCGCCTCGTCTTCAAGTGATGAGGTTTCGGATGCGATCCCACTTAAGCATGAACGACGTCGTTACAACCCCTTCTGGGGGTTCAGATGAGGTCGGGATTTAGCGCGCTGCTCTACTGAAAGCAGACAATGAGACTGAAAGGAGAAACGAGTGCCACGCGTACTACGAAAGAGAACTAGTTCGTCAGAAGCGTCACTGATTGGGCCAATTCGTATGAATCCTCCGGGAAAAAAAAAAGCGCACTAGAGCAGACATGTACAAAGACTGGGAAACTGTGGCTTTCTGTGGGCACGCGTCTCCGTTTTTACGGTCCTTTCACGGTGTAAAGTTCAGGATGGTGCTTTCTTTTGCTGCCTTTTTTTCTCTACATCGTTTTCGTGTAGTATATGGCGGCATGAAAAAAAGTGGCAGTAGAAACGTTATAATAGAGTGTTTATTGTATTTTCATTGATGGATCATTAATTACTCATCACATAGTAAAAACAGGTACAAATACTTTTTCCCGTTACACTGCATTTCCAGAACTAAATATGCATGGCATTTCGTTCTATACGAAAGAATACGATTTCGGTTTCGAAAGGGCCGCCAATGTTCCCCGTGTTGCCTATAATTGTGAGGAGACGATAGGCCACATAATGTGTGACTGTCCGGTCCACAATGTGCAGATAAAATCACTGCCGTTCATTATAGTGCGCCTTGACAATAGCCAAATGGTAGTTTAATATACTCTAAACATGTTGTTGACAAAAGGCATTGCAGCTGAAAGTGACCAAGGAACTGCTGAGGTTATTGAGGAAGAAGAACCTGGTCAAGTGGCTGTGCGGGTGATGTCGCGTTCCATGCCAGATTATTGAACTTACAATAGGTGCTTGTGGACGTGCTATCTTTCTGTCCCTTTTCTCTGTTCCTTTCAACTTCCCCCATCCCTTTCCCAAGTGTAGCGTAGCAAACCGATTATCCAGGACTGGTTGACCTCCCTAACTTTTCTTCTCTACCATTTCGTTCACTCTTCTCGTTCTATGAAAGAAGTTGTGAAAGTATAACGCAATATTTCTGGTACAAAAGCTTTTTTTTTTGTTTTTTTCGTAGTATACCTTAGTGACTCGTGTTTAACGTGGAAGTTTAATGTACGTTATCTGACTGTCACCGAAACAAGAATGTTAACTTCCTTCTTCTGTCTTTTCTTCCCACCACGAATATTCACGAGTAAGCTTGGTGGCTAATCATCCTTGCGTTATAGAATACTTTTACAATCTTCGAGAATCTAAATGCAGGCTGTGTACGTCCACTGAAAATTGCGACATTGCGATTTGAAAACATCGGCATACTTGTGGTGCGAAAAGTCAGCGAATTCAGATTTACATGGGTTAGTAGTAAATGTGACACGTGAGTTTTGTACCCTGTGCGCAACGTGCATATCCTTCTCTCTCTTTCACTTCCTTACTCCCCTCTCCCCACGTGTATTGTAGCAAAGTGGACTTGGTCTTGTTAGCCTCCCTACCTTTCTTATATTCACTTTCTCTGTGCCATGTCGTACATCATACATGTCTTTTCCTCACTTGAGATTGGCTTCCCCTGTATAATACCCTCAGTGCACTGATGAATGCTCTAAAGGCAATCACGCGTTGCCCAATGTTATTGATTTCGTAACGGCATAAGTAAAGGCTTCATTGTTCACTTACATACAATTTCTCTGCGTCTGTCTCAGCATTCGCTCGTCTTAGTTTGGCTTTTTTTTTTTTGCCATTCTCTTTATATTGCCTCAGAAGTGGTTAATGCCTATCCAGTATATTTGTAGCTCCAGCTGTAAGGTTCAGCTAGAGACTAATTAGCCAGGCAGCCTAGTAAAACGTCTATATATCTATACTATAGTTCCTTTCATTAATCAAGTGCAACGCTGTGAAGACCAGTCAGACGTCCTGGAATAGATTCGTTCACACAAAGAAATAGTAATATCATTTTACACCGGGGATACAATTTCTTTTCATCCTCGGGCGGAGTATAAATGAAGATGCTTTGTGCCTCGATGATAAAGGAGCCCCATTCTACGGCTGCCTTAAGTTGTTCTGGATCATTTAGTATCTATCTATCTATCTATCTATCTATCTATCTATCTATCTATCTATCTATCTATCTATCTATCTATCTATCTATCTATCTATCTATCTATCTATCTATCTATCTATCTATCTATCTATCTATCTATCTATCTATCTATCTATCTATCTATCTATCTATCTATCTATCTATCTATCTCAGGACCGCAAAAGACCAGTAGCTTTTTATGCTAGGTGCATTTAAGCAGTGATGTTGATATGAAACTTTGTACCTTTTCTTGAACTCAGTCTTTCTGTTTTGTGGTAAGGTGCCAGGTTTTTGGCCTGTAGAGTTTCATTGTTATGCAGCAGCACGACGAGCGCTAACGAAAACGAGATTTGGAAGCTCGAATGGTGCTCCAACATTGTGATAATTTATTGACATTAAATGTTCTGTTGATACAGCGCCTGCGTGTGACTACGTGACGTGTTTGGCCCCGCAGATGGGAATCACATCGAGTGATTCGCTTATTCTGGCTTCAGGGACATGAGTGACTTATCATGCTACATGCGGTGCATAAAACTATGCGGTGGCCACAAGGGGCACGGAAGTATGTAGCCTTGGTGCGAGTGTTAAGCTGTATTCTGCTTTTCCTGATCTACTCCGGGCGATGTGCCGCCAGCTGTGTTTTATGAATGATCCTTGTGAGTGTGCGTGAATGTTTGAGTTCATGGGCCGGAAAAAAAATTGCTTTTGCCCTCTCAAGCAAGATGAGTAAGCATGACGTGTGCCTTCCAGACATTGTGCTTCCCCGTATTTCTGTCTCACTTTGATTGTGCCTCTTTCATTGCCACAGGTCGGCAAACTCAATCTTGAGTCCACTCATGAGTCCACTAATGATACGACTCCCTCAGGATCAGATCTAGCCATCAGTCTGAGTCTGAGTGACGTCAGGTGAGTAATATCTATCTGACGAGTGGCGAATATTGTGACGAGTTTGTGTCCCAGTGGGCAAAGTTTATCAAAGCGTTTGCGAGTGTGAGTCTGAGGAACTCTGCCACAGGAAAAGTTTGTTCAGTCTGAGTCAGAGTGGGTCCAAAGCACAAGATGTATGTCATGAGTGAGTCTGAGTTAGTTCTGCAATTTTTGACGGCCAGCGCTCATTGCACAATGCTACTTCCGGAAGGCTTCCATGTTCTGTGACGGAAGTTTGACCTAAGTGCACCAAAATTTACTTCTTGCAGTCAGTAACGACAGTCATGCGTTGCCCATAAAATGTTGAAACCAGATTCTGGCTGAATAATTTATATCTTCAACAAATTCTCGGGAAGTTGGCACATAACTTCATAATTTTATGGGAAGGAAGAAGCAGGAGAGAAAGGAAATGCAGAGATGTTAACAAGGCCAGAAAAAACGGTGTGCCATCCCATGGCTTTGTTTTTAATAGTATGCGTGAACGTTTGTACTGATAAGCAGTTTTGGTAAGGCACCACCGCTTTTCTTTAGTTAGCTTAACTACCACTCGACTGTTTCCTTGAAAGCGTTCGTTCTTGATAGCATTGTACACTTCTGCTACCAAGAGTGTCCTAGCTAGTGAGGGCGCCTCACGTCTAAAGCTTGGCGAATCTCCTCAAACGGCATTGGTGATGGCGAGCGCTAACTTTCGTCTGAATTCGAGTAATATTAAAAATATAATATCAGGAGATAGGCAGCCTTTACAGCAGCCATGAGAGGCATTTCGTTTGCTAATATGCGAGGCAACGTTTTTCCAAGAGCTCAAGCACGTGGCATATTTTGATTGGCTAAAGCATCTGCCACATTTCATATCTGGTCAGATAATAGCTGTTTTTTTGTGTCAATTGATTTGCAATGGCTATGGTAGATTTACACTATTCTATTGTTTCTGAAGCTGAAGTATTTTGTTTCCTTCTATCTAAAGAAGGACTAGCTTCGAAATCTCATCTGCTATACTACGCGAGAGAGTTTGTTCAGTCACCACACTTTCAGATATAATAGAAGAGCAAGTGAACATAATCTGGACACTCCCACTCGGGTCTTTCGGCAAGCCACGTCGAACCGATGCGTTCACTATCGGCCCCGAGACAAGTTGCAGCCGTTGTTAGCCAAGCACACAAGGCTAAAACGTCTTTCCCGACAGGACGGAAACGCAGATAGGGTGGCGTCAATGGAGGCAGGAAAGACCTTTTCGACATCTACTTCTCAGACAAGAAAAAGAACCAAAGGCTGGAAAACTTTCCCTGTATTGTTGGGTCTTCCAAACTACCCTGCCTTCGTTCTTTATTACTCCTTACCGTTAGGCTGATAGCCTCGCTCACTTCGGGATGAATCGAATACAACCCGACCCCGCGGGCCACACTAAGTTACATGGACTTCCCCGCAATCGTTCGGGACAGTGTCTAGGTCTCTGTGACTTTGTCTCGTGTATGCAGAAGGGAAAAAGCGCATAACATGGCACGACTGTCGTTCGTTCTGGGCGGTTACTTTCAGGATACCTTTAAGTACCACACTTCCTTCGATTCACTGCTTTGCAACGGGGTGGTGTGCTCTGTAGATCTCATCGCGGTGCAACTATAGGGAAACGCAAGCCCTGCTCGACACGAGGCTCGGGGATTTTACGCGCTGTTCCGGTCTCCCGTTGCGGTGCTCCGAAGGCGACGAGCGCAGCTATGGTGGCGATGGTCGCAGACTGGTGGGATCGTTGGCATATAGCGCAATTCGCGGGGGTTGCATGCGGTTCCCTTGGGACGCAATTACGTTCCTGTATCATTCTCTCCCCAGGCCAGCTGGAAAGGGATGTCTTTGTAGTGTGTGTGTGTGCGTGGGTGTGTGTGCTTGTGTGTGCGTGCGTGTCAATGCGTGCGCATATGTATATGTGTGCATGCGTGTGCGCGCGTGTCGGTGTGTGTGTGCGCACATTTGTGTGCTTTTGTACGTGTGCACGTGTGTGTGTGTATGTGCGGGTGGATGTGCGCATGCTCAAATTTTCGCTCATGGAAAACTGATCTCTCGTTCGCAACCGAAGTCAAATTGGCGCAGCCGACAAAATCACACCGGAACGTCAACAAAATGAGCTTTTGAATGCTATCGCGTCAAAGCGTTCTCGGTTTCTTGAGCGCTGTTAAGTTTTCTCGTGCAGTATTGTGCGACGCTTTTCAATGCGCTATCTGTAGTATATATTATCAAACGCCTCGTGTTCGAGATATAAAATTTATAGTTAACATTTTGCCTCTCATAGCATAGAGGACACGCATTTGGTGAAGTTGTTTGTTTGTTCACTGATACGTTGTTTTGGTAACCACTTAGAATTCGTTCAACGTATGACATGTGACGTTCTTAGTAAACGTGGCAACTACGTTTGAAAGCATTCACAAATGAAGCTTCCCTTCAATTCTTCCTCTGGCACTCATCAATGAGAAACGATATCTATACGGCGGGGTTTGGCGAATGACGCGACAAATGATTTATCGTGCTCTCTGCAATATCACGGCTTGCGAAGGAAGTCTCCATGAAACACAGAGGCTCAACCACAACCGAATGTGCGTTGCCGTGTACACTTCAGCCTTGCTCAATGAATCATCATATAAAACGACTATTTGGCACCGTTTCATGTTTCGACCCCTTTTTTGGTATGCATCATTCAAGCTCAATAAGCGACGGTATTAGCTTTGTGTGCTTAATTAATGTTCGCCTAAAGTAATAGGTTACAGTGTAAGTCGACCTTGGCGCAAGTAAAGAAGCGTTGAATTAATTATTTCGCCGACCATTCGCAGGAGGATATATTAAACCGGCCCGCCAATGTTAATGGACGACTAATGTTTCCTTGAGCAATGGCAGCGGTGGCTTTCCCGCTCTCTCGTTATCGCTTTTCTTAGCGCTCTGAGTGTCCGTTAACGCTGCGGCAACATCTCCTTGAAGGTGTAAAGAGAAAACATATCCACTTAGTGAGTGATGATATATTGGTGAAGCTCCCAAGGTACATCGGAAACCGTTTATCATCATCGTCATAATCATCGTTATCGTCATCATCATCATCTTCATATTCATCATCATCGTCATAAGCCTTACAACATCCACTGTAGGACAAAATCCTCTCCCATGTTCCGCCAGTTAACTCGGTCCGGTGCTTGCTGCTGCCAATTTATACCCGCAAACTGCTTAATCTCATCTGCCATCCTAACCTTCTGTCTCCCCCTAACCCGCTTGCCTTCTCTGTGAATGTAGTTAGTTACCCTTAATGACCAGTGGAAACCATTACTACTTCGTAAATCTTGCCCAGTCGATCATCATGTAAAGAGGGCGAGCACGCGTTGCAGCCATTTTTCAAGCCCTCTGCCCCACCTCCTTGTCTTCGCCGCTCCTACTCGAAGCACCCAGACTGCCGACGAAAGAGGAAGCGCGCCAAGAGCGAACGCCTTTTAACGCAAGAGCGAACGCGGTGTCCTATCACACCATAGCACAAATAGAAGTGCGGTGTAAGTGTCGCAGCGGCATCTAGTGAGCAATGCGAGTATTAGCAGTGTAAGTGCCACAGCGCTCTCTATTGAGCGCTCTGAATACTAGCGGTGGCTACTACGCCACAAAAAGCTTCGGCCCTAAAAACTGCGCGAAAAAAAAAAGATTAACATTATTCTGCAATAAAAATCACGTTTCGTTATAATGTGATGCTCATCAAAATATAAAATGACATGATAACACGAAACAGAGGCATATATTGGCCAGAGCGATGAATATCTGAGGGAGGTATGAGTGACCAGCGAAATATTAGCAATGATGGAGAACTTTACGCAAATATATAGCATGTGTGGAAATGTTCCAAAAATAAGTCGTGTGCGATTACGACATATGGAAAAGCTTAGCTCAAACGGCAAAAAAAAAAAACAGCAATACACGCAGTAGAACTTTAGAAAGTGACGCAAATTATGATCTCGCCAAAATAAATGTAAGCTTCATCCTTATTCCTTCATCTATGAAAGCTTGCGTTGTAACCCCTCTTATACAGTTGCGTTAAGACGCTAGAATAGGTCCACGAAGATACCAGCAGACAGTAACGCAGCATATAAACGAAAATTAAACTTAACTTCAATGTTCAGTTACAGCAAGCTCATTCATCAGTATGATCTACTTTTATTTGCACAATGCTCGTGTCACAATTTAAAAAGTTATACGAGTGTATTGCAGCAATTACAAGCGTGTACGCTGATAACCTGGTACTTTGCTGAACAGCAATGTGCGTTAACCATGGCCGTCACCGCTGCTTTATTAACTCACAATTGCCCGCAACGTTACAACAATTTACCCTAGTTTTATCAGAAGCACGTAATAGTAGCTTGAGCTTCGAAGCTACAAATCCTATCCCAGCCGTAGCAATTTGAGGTGCACTCGGGTGGGCTACGTCTTTCAGAAATGTCCATTTAATGCCTTTTGTCGAAGCCGCGATAGATTGAGTCGGTTATTATTTCTATTGTGTTTACGCAAACAAACCACTATTGGACATCGTCAGAGACTGAGTTTTCTGGAAACAAGCTCTCTAGAGTAGAGACTCTTTGTGCCCATGGAAGACAATAATTGGCTGCTTCATAAATGGATTACTGTTAGATCGGTTAACGAATCAGTTAACGAAAGAACGAAGGCCCAACGCATGGCACTACGGTCTCTGCGTGAAACAAGAACATGCGTTTCCAAACCGCTGAATGGAAAAGTGGCAAAAAAGGCACGCTAAGTACACTTCATAAAGTTTGTTTTCGTTTCTGCCACTGTTTACTTCACGAAACGTGCTTCCGCCAATAGGAATATTGAGAGGGCGGCAAACGTTGATCCCGGTGTAAACAAAACAGCGTGCCGCGGATGTCAATTCCACGAACTCCCTTTCCGAAGTTCTCAGCAAACAAGTCGTGCGTGCTCTATTATTTCGTTTCCACCCAGCGAACGACACGTCCCACCACTCAACGTTAACGTCAGACGAACAAGAAGCAAGACAGGATTTTGCTGGGACGCGTTTGACGTCCCTCTGCTCCACTTCGAAGCCGAAACGAAAATAGTAGCTTCTGTTTTGAGCAAACAACTCTCGATCTGGTCGTAACGTTTCGGTTTGGCCGCCGTCGCAGCCACAAAAGTCTCGAGCGTGTGTCAGCGCTTTCGTGACGGGAAAGGGGCAAAATAAGAACCAACGCGGCATCGATTGTGGCTTATTAAAGCAAGCGTGCTTGCCGTTTCGTGACGCTGTAGAGGACACATATGCACACGCGAAAGCTGAGTGCTTTACCGTGTCTGTTTCAAAGCCCTGTTAACAGTTTTGTGGCTTTTGTTTACTCAGAGAAATGGTTGTTGCTCCACTCTTCACATCAATAAGGCAGGTAGATCAATATTTTGGACTAACCAGCACATGAAACGTCGCGGCGAAGTTAGGGTACAGATTACGGGTTGTCCTACTTCAAATAACAAGCTCAGAACTTTCCAGCAGAAAGAAGAGACTGATTTTCAAAATTTGCTTGCTCCCATCTCCCAATCTTCTTTATATTAAAGAATAACTTGAGCTGCGATGATACCCTACTTCGTTGGTTAGTATTCAAACAATTGCAGTTGTATAGCATCCTTCCTTAATTTTCTCTCGTCTTAATGGCGCTAGCACTTAGCGATTGCCTTTCAAGGAGCTCACAGAAAGTACGACCTAAAATAAGCGGAAGTCGGGCATTGGCTCGGTTGGGACATTACAACTATGAAAAAAAAAAAAAACCTGTGACTAGGTTGAAAGTGAACCACTCCACAATCAAGGTCCATGACTATTGGACTGGGCTGTGCGACATACGAGAGTTTATTTGTAACATTTAAACGTGATTTGAAAATATAAACAGAATTCAGATTTTGGTGAGGATGCTTGAATCTCTCATTATAACTAATTTCCGATACAGGCGGAAATGTTGTAGGCCCGTGTGCTCAGATTTGGGCGCACGTTAAAGAACCCCAGGTGGTCGAAAGCTCCGGAGCTCTCCACTACGGTATCTCTCATATTCATATGGTGGTTTTGGGACGTTAAACCCCACATATCAATCATCATCAAATCTTTATAACTAACAATTGCTTCAGCCAGAATTTATTGACATGTTCTGGCTTATTGTCAGCAACTTTAAACGACAGAAACAGAAAATAAGAAACGTCCGTAAGCATCCAGGACGAATATTATACGTTGTTAAGTCGAGTATTGCAGTCTAAACGTTCGAGTACTCTGCTGCTGTACCACTGCAAATCAGTTAAACTCATCATGGGAGTGAAAGCCAAGCCATTGAGTGGGCCAACGCTCCTGCAGTCGCAGCTATGAGGATAACAAAACCGTTGCGTACTTCTCTGCTACTCTCCCCACTAAATACAGAAGCGTGCAGGGACACACACTAACAAGTTAACCCTCACTAGCTTTTTGCCAGAGTATCAGTGAAGCCTTCCCCTTTCTGGGATTTAGAAGAAATTGTATACGGTGGCTTGGCTTTCGAGAGCTTACCTGCCCAGTTATGGTCATGCGCTCTGATTTACGAACACATTTGACGCAACATTTTCTGTGTGTGTGTGTGTGCGTGCGTGCGTGCGTGTGTGTGTGTGTGTGTGTGTGTGTGTGTGTGCGTGTGTGCTTTTTACTCACCATTTCGTTATTGGAGATTGTTTTTGCACACTGCAGAAGCCAGTTCTCATGACGATAGTTATAGCGCGAAAACAAAATGACGACACAGAGACAAGAATGACACTAAAGACACGACTGTGTCGTCGTTTTCTTTTCGCGCTATAACTATTGTCATGCCATACCAACTAGCCCAAGCTGCCACAGTTCCCACGTCTTCTCACTTGCTCTACTTGAAAAAAAAAATTAATTAAACTACGTGTTCATCTCACCCAGCTAGGTGCCGCACCATTGAATATATGTCGGAAGTTGTAGTAACTGGGCTTCTATCTGAATGAGATACGCAAAACTGCTTTAAGACTTCCATTGCCCCGAGCAATGGAGCGTGCAGGTTGGCCTCTCGCTGAAGTGAAGCGCGAAATGCAATTCGCCGTTTGTCACACCTGTCCCGTTATTAGGGAGGCGATCGCCGGGCTAATTCCAAGAGCCGAAGTATCGGCCCCCCGAACCGCACCACGAAAGCGTGGACAATTTAGAAGTGGTCCTTATTGGTGCGCCAGCGGACGCCGGCTGTGGCCCAAAGAACAAGACAGAGCCGAGAGTTGATAAACAAACAAAATTATATTCTCATTAACGGCAGATCAAAACACAATACACACGTATGCACACTCCACAATAGTTACATACAATACGTCACCAAACAAACAATGTACTACACAGTACAATCAACCACACTTGAAACAACGGACACAGACAACAATACGCACTACAATGCAGTCGCATGCATTGAACAACCAAGACACTTAAAGACCAAAGAGATATAAAACCTATTCAGTCCAAAGTCCTTGGAACAAAAGTCTGAATGATACTCTTCCGAGAATCACTCACTCAAAGTCCAGCGTTGTTGTCGTTCCGCAGCTCTCGAAGTTCTCTTCCAGGAAACCTCCCGTCCTCAATTGGCCACTCTTCCAACTTCAACTTCTTCGCCGGAACACGTCGGCTCCACACTCGCAGCGGTTGCCACGGGTCTTCGCTCGATAGCGGTAAACACACACTCTTGCCTGTAGCTCGAGCCGTCCCTACGGACCAAAAACTTCGCCGACTACACGGCGGACTCTCTACGCACTCTGGCGCTCACTTCCGTCTCCTCCTGTTCTGTCACTACGGGCAGAACCTTCGCCGACTACACGGCGGAATTCCTACGCGCTCTGGCGTTAACTTCCGTCACCTCCTGATTTCTCGTCTCGGCTGCTCGGTTAAATACCTTGCGCGCGACTTTCCAGATCTTTCTCGTCATTTCGTCGGCGCGATACGCAGCGAAGGCTGGGGAGAGGCGAGACGGTTTGTCTGCCCTCCGCGTCGGATGACTCAGCTCGGTCTGACCCCGCCCCGTTCGTTCGAGAAAAATCGCGGTCTTGCTGGGCCGCCGATGTGGGGTGAGGAGGATCGTCTGCGAAGCCGTGCTTCTGCGGGGAGAGCGCGCGCCCGGGAGCCCTGGATGTTTGCTTTCTTTTTTTTTCTTTTTACCCCGCGGCGTTTCTGCCGCCCGTTGTCGCAAGGATTTGGCGGCGCGCTCTTTTTTAGCGCTCGTTCTGTGACACTGCCCCCCACTTTAAGAATATTATCTCATAATATTCAAAACCACACAAACGAGCGCGAACAGTCACCACACATTCTCACAGACTGTAACACAATCCGTCGCTCATGACACTTCACATTCACAATATATCACTCAATACAATCGTACATTGTAGTTCAATTCCACAACACATGAAATATAGCCACAGGTACATGCCTACAACACTTCATCACACATTCTAAACAATACAAACGTACAAAGTTCTGTCTATACAACAATTATACAACACTATACGTCACACCATCGCACAGAACACTGACTCGCTCGACATACACTTGAGACACAGGATAACAAGAACAATAACACAACATATGGCACTCAGCACTGCCCAACACATTCTGATTCGACCTCAGCACTTATCCTGAATACTTCGAACAGCGCTTGCGCCCCTTTTTGCGGTGCTCGCTCGATCTCTTCTTGTGCTTCCACGTTCTTTTTCGGCGAGCCCTTTCCAACGACGATATCTGAGGCGTCGTCTCAGCCATCGTTGTCTCTTCCGACACCGTTAACGCGTCATTACATTCGACGGGTCCTGTCTGTTTATTTACTCGCTTGATCATGCCTCTACATCTCGCCCGGCTGGCCAACTCCGTCTCCTTTACACTGTCGGTCGGTTGAGGTCGTGCCGACGTAAGTCCGGTTGCTCGGCCCGCGAACTTATTCGACACGATCGTCTTCTCCTTCGCTGTCTCTTGCGCCGCAGCTTCACCTTGTGCTCTAGTGAGATCCGTCACGGGATGCTCCTCCCTTGTATCTCGCGGCCGCTGTGTTGGCGAGGGCTCTATCTTCGGGTCTTCTCCCAAACATTCTGGATCACTTGGCCCTCGCGCCCCGTCGATGTTTCCGATGACAAGGTCGTACAGGGGGTCGTCATGCATAAAGCAGTAACCTTCCCGCTGAAGTACGGGGTTTCAACCTCAATTTCTGCTTCGGGAAGCATCCGGACCGTACGGTCAATTAGGCAAACCGGTTTCGTTCTGCCTGTCAACTCTCTTTCCCGTACCAAATTTCTCCTCACGATAACCGTGGAGCTACCGGTGTCTCTTAGAACCGTAATCTTCTTGCCTGCAATCTTTCCAGGAAGCGTCGGCATTCCCTTCGTAACACCGGTTGGCTGTTTTGACATTACAGCCCCCACAATAGGAATTTTCTCCCCATTTTTCAGTTCTACGAATCCATCGGTGACGGCATTATTATCAGATTTCGGTGCCGCTTGCACACAAGATACCTGGTGAGTTTGACTCACTCCGTTACGACAAGCGTCTGCTTTGTGCCCAGTCTGACCACATTTGAAACATTTGACTGCCGTAGGGCTCGTAAAGATCGTTCGACAGTTTTTCGCGCGATGACCCACTCGGTTGCACAGAAAACATCGCGGAATGCTCTCTGGTGCACGCTTCTTTTCTTCGGGAGCCAATTTCTTCGAATCATCAGAACACTCCTTCTTGACCCTGGCCAAATTAGTGCCACCTTGCGCTTCCAAGAATTGATCAGCCAATTCAAGCATGTTTTCAAGTGAGTCAGCCTTCCTCTCTTTTAAGTACAGTGACAGGCTTGGGTGGCAACTAGTAAGAAATTGTTCTCTAATTAGCAGCTCTCTAAGCTCATCGTACTCCTGCGCTGTCCCTGAAAGTTCAATCCATCTGTCGAAATAATGGCACAGTCGGGCGGCATACTGCGTAGCCGTCTCACCATCAGCTGGCTTTCCTGTCCGAAATCTGTCCCGGAATCCTTCCACAGTGAATCTAAATCGCTTCAACAAAGCAGCTTTCACCTTTGCATAGTTGGCTGCATCGGTCGGCGTCAGCCTACCGTACACACTGAGCGCTTCACCACTCAAGCAAGTACTCAAAGCAGTTGCCCATTGCTGTTCCGGCCAATTCTGGCTCCTCGCAATCGTCTCAAATCTGTGGAGGTACGCGTCTAGGTCGTCCTTCCTTTCATCAAACGCTACGAGCAGCTTGCTTGGGTTCAAGCGGAAGCCGTGATCTTCCCGTTCGCTGCTTTCAACTCTAGCTTGGACGGGAGTTTCGTTTCGCTGTTGCAAACGGAGCCGCTCGAGTTCAATTTCGTGCTGCCGCTGCCGTTCCCTTTCAGCCATCTCCGCTTCTCTTTCTTCTTTCAGCTGGCGCTCCCTCGCTTCTCTTTCTTCTCTCGCCCTTTCGGCTGCCAACTTCTCTCTCTCCAGCTCCAACTTCAATTGCTGCTCTCTTTCTTCCTTCAGCTGTCGCTCTTTTGCCTCTCTTTCTTCTTTCAGCTGTCGCTCCTTTGCTTCTCTTTCTTCTCTCGCCCTTTCAGCGGCCAGCCTTTCTCTCTCCAACTCAGCTGCCTTTTCTTCCTTGGCCCTCTCTTTTTCTTCTTTTTCCTTCTGGGTGACCCACTTCCGTAGTTCGGCGCCAGAAAGACCCATCTTTTCACCAAGAGCAACTAACTTTTCGAGATCCATTGTGTCTCGCAACTCGCAACTAAAACCTTGCCGCGTGCAAAAAGTATCTGCCTAAATCAGTCTACCGGAGCACTCCCCTGCACTCGTTAACGAGAACACGGAACAACACACAAAATCGTTCCGATAGCACTATCAACAACTCGAGGCTCTTTCTCACTACTTTGGACACACTGTGCACCAAAAGGTCCTGTTTCGCGGACACCAGATTAATTGTCACACCTGTCCCGTTATTAGGGAGGCGATCGCCGGGCTAATTCCAAGAGCCGAAGTATCGGCCCCCCGAACCGCACCACGAAAGCGTGGACAATTTAGAAGTGGTCCTTATTGGTGCGCCAGCGGACGCCGGCTGTGGCCCAAAGAACAAGACAGAGCCGAGAGTTGATAAACAAACAAAATTATATTCTCATTAACGGCAGATCAAAACACAATACACACGTATGCACACTCCACAATAGTTACATACAATACGTCACCAAACAAACAATGTACTACACAGTACAATCAACCACACTTGAAACAACGGACACAGACAACAATACGCACTACAATGCAGTCGCATGCATTGAACAACCAAGACACTTAAAGACCAAAGAGATATAAAACCTATTCAGTCCAAAGTCCTTGGAACAAAAGTCTGAATGATACTCTTCCGAGAATCACTCACTCAAAGTCCAGCGTTGTTGTCGTTCCGCAGCTCTCGAAGTTCTCTTCCAGGAAACCTCCCGTCCTCAATTGGCCACTCTTCCAACTTCAACTTCTTCGCCGGAACACGTCGGCTCCACACTCGCAGCGGTTGCCACGGGTCTTCGCTCGATAGCGGTAAACACACACTCTTGCCTGTAGCTCGAGCCGTCCCTACGGACCAAAAACTTCGCCGACTACACGGCGGACTCTCTACGCACTCTGGCGCTCACTTCCGTCTCCTCCTGTTCTGTCACTACGGGCAGAACCTTCGCCGACTACACGGCGGAATTCCTACGCGCTCTGGCGTTAACTTCCGTCACCTCCTGATTTCTCGTCTCGGCTGCTCGGTTAAATACCTTGCGCGCGACTTTCCAGATCTTTCTCGTCATTTCGTCGGCGCGATACGCAGCGAAGGCTGGGGAGAGGCGAGACGGTTTGTCTGCCCTCCGCGTCGGATGACTCAGCTCGGTCTGACCCCGCCCCGTTCGTTCGAGAAAAATCGCGGTCTTGCTGGGCCGCCGATGTGGGGTGAGGAGGATCGTCTGCGAAGCCGTGCTTCTGCGGGGAGAGCGCGCGCCCGGGAGCCCTGGATGTTTGCTTTCTTTTTTTTTCTTTTTACCCCGCGGCGTTTCTGCCACCCGTTGTCGCAAGGATTTGGCGGCGCGCTCTTTTTTTGCGCTCGTTCTGTGACACCGTTTCTTATCGACGTTGTTTCGAACACGACAGGCGTGACGACATTAGCCGCTCTCGAGACTCGGACAAGCAGCCGGACTTGCTTTTTGTTGTACACAAATCCAGCGACAAGCTTTCGTGAGGACCGAGAAAAACGCGACGTCAGGATATTCAGAGATACGGTCGCACGAGAGTGACGTACGCGTGGCCTGATGTTAGCTTGAGTGACAGCCGTTCACGTGGGTGGGAGATGACGTCACTGATAGCAGCGTATGAGGCACATAGTATGCTATAGTTTTACTATCTTAACACCGTAGCACTTCACAGAAGCGTTGGCTGAGTCTGCCAGGTTCACGCCAGCCCCGTTCTTCTTGAACAGGTGAAGCACGTACATCCACCGCTGTTTGCTGATGAATGTATTCATTCCCTGCTTACTTTTAGTCGTGAGATATATCTGAAGGTTATTACTTTGGGAGCTCGCGTTCTTCACCTATAAAAAATTTACTCTGATGTATCGCATAGTAAACATATACCAATCAATCAATAAAGCTCTTTGCGGTGAATATACTCGGCCGCTTTAAGTGTTGCGGGATACTCGGAAAGTGCCTTAGTCAGAATGATCTTGCAGTATCATAAAAGACTCCCTTTTTCGTTCATTCTTTCATACCCTCTTTTTCCTTCCCAAGTACGTGAAAGATCATTAGCTGAAAATCTGTAGATAGCATTCGCATCTTGCCTTCATTCTTCTGTCTCTCTGCTAAATATGACGCAGAGCTTCGGGGCTTCCAGGCGTCGTGCTATTTGGAAGCAATGTGCGAAGGCGCACAGCATGTTTTTCAACCACTTATCAGAATAAATGAAAAAAAAAAATCAATGAGAGCTTTTTTACCCCACATATATGCCCCTAGAATGACAGCATGTTTATTACTGTCCCTGCTTGCCCCTGTTGGCACAAGACGTCCTGTGTGCCTAACCAAGCGGAATATATATCTAACTTGATTATAATAAAATGATCATTTTGTATTCATTAGCGTCAGCACCAACGGTATAAAAAATACGGTTGAATGACTTCTATGCTAAAGAAATGTGAACATTACATTCGCCACATCACACACTGCGTGCAAATGAGCATAGTATTCTTGCACTCCAATGAAGAAGGAATGTGTTTGTGCGGCGCAGTGACTCTACGAACAACTCGCGTTAATTCATGGGCGTCAAAGAAAGCGACAGTGGTAAAGTCATTTGCTACACTACGTTGAAATGCGTATTAAAATACAGGTTGGCGTGCTGGTAAATGTGCGCATTGTATTATTATTGCACAGAAACGTACTCAATTTTAAACTAAATTTGCTTCCAGTTTCCCATGGCATCATAAAGAAACATCGTTTGGCAAATCGGTAATGCCTTACACCGAATACGAGCGCACCACAAAGATAAAGGAAGGAATAGAAGACATAGCGCTCACTATACAGTGGCTCAATTAGGGGAAACAACTATATCTACATAAACTTTTCCTTCTTAGGCGCCACCTAGATCTGTGAAACCTTGATGTACTTGTCAGCCTGAAATATGCACCTAATCATAAGTTTCAAATCCTGTTATAGGCACTTCTTCGTTGCTTTGATCAAATAATAGGTAGCCCTATACCTTCTGCAAGCTTGTCCATCATATGTTTTCACAAAGAGTCGAAACGGCCAGAAATGGCATATATATCAAAACATAAGCAATCATCTCTTTTGTTACATCTGCAACATTTAGTTTTTTTTTTGTTATCGCACGTGCTGGGCAGCTGCGGAAACTTCTTTTTGTGCATTAGACAGTCGTACACACGACAAAAACCTGCACGTTGAAACTGGACAGGCGTCACGCAAACAGTACTAGAAGGATACAGATTACTCGATCACAAGTGTCAAAATATTTTGACAATGCGAGTCTCTAACTGACCATTGAAGCGCGGCGTCCAGTCGTCGCACCAACAACGTAATGTCACTAAAACGTTCTGCGAAGGGCAGTTGTTGATCGACTGACCGTTAGACGGGCGTCCAAGTTGTCAGCTACGCAAGGTTGCGTGGACGGCCGGACATGGGTCAGCTGCGGCCCGTGCGCAGTTGTTTGGTCCATTATTGGGCTGTCGGGTTATATCTTTTCACCGCTTTTCATCATCTATAGTACACGCATGAACACAAAAACTCAAGCAGAAACACCCAATGACATCAAATATATCGAGGAACGGGTGCATACGTGCCCAGGAATACCCCGGTAACTTCAACTGGACAAGCTGCACAGAAGTTTGTTGCAACATTTGTCTGTGACATGGCACGATGCAAGTCATAAGCCTTCGAATGAGGCAGAATAAAAAAAAAGCCCCCAAGTTCTGCGGGCCTTAACGATTATTGTCACGCGTTGCCGGCATGCGTGTTACCGTGCATAGTTTCTTTCGATGGACATGCACACCATTGCCATGGTCCAGTGACATATTGTGGGGTCTGGCCACGCAAGTGTCAGAGTTGATCGCCCCGACTAAACGAGTGTCAGCAGTATACGAGTCCCACCTCCTAATGGGTTTTGCGGCCGTGTGCCGCGCGATTTGCTCCAACGCATGAATTTAGCGTTGCGTGACGGTCGCCACACCTTTGTGTAGATAACTGCAAACGTTTGTTCACACGAACAATATGTACTTCGACGGCGGCGCTGCATTTTGTTTGCCCTGCCTTTTAATTCTGAGTGTCTATAGTTGCTTGCTGGGTGCGCCCAACCCAAAGCGGACGTCAGTGGCTGGAGTTCAATAAGCTTGAGAACTGGCTGAGTTGTGATTGACAATGAGTTGGTGACCGAGCACATCACTCGGTGAAGTGCGCTACTTCACCCATACACTGCAATGGTCACTGACTGGCATCTCCAGCAGTGCCAATCACAGTTAACATCATAAGTTGATTTGATTGATATGTGGGATTTAACGTCCCAAAACCACCATATGATTATGAGAGACGCCAACAACATAAGTTGAGCTGCATGTTGCAAGATATTGTCACATTTAAGCCAAACCACCTCTTTAGAACATGAACACAATGAAAACTACGAATGTAGTTTAAGCATGTTTGATGAAGCCATTTTCTTTTTTCACTAATGAAGAAATCTGCAGCCTCGTCAAGGTGTCGAAATAGCAGTGGTTTCCGCCAATCCCCTCGAAACATTACTGTACTGACGGGAAAAAGTGTCCTTGCTATTGTTGTCTTGTTAAGATGTAATAAAAACTTGGGGGTGACCTTACCCATTAACTTAAATGCCTGGTGAAGGCACGTGCACCTCGGAGGAAGTGTTTTGTCACACATTCGAAGGGTATCTCGGAGGCCATGTATAGAAGGAAGCACTCTGTTGAGACCTAAAGTGCGTCATCAAGACTTGGGGGCATGACAAATTGCAAGAAATTTTCGAAAAAGTTCTAATGCTGCGGGAAAAGTAGTGTACAGAACCTCACTAGGCGTCAAAGCATGTCAACCGCTCAGTGAGTGGCAGCTTAAAGAGTGCGAACCAATTTCAACGGGCTCATCTACGTTCACTCATGATGTACAGCCACAACATCAACACAGTGCAGACAGCTACGTACGTGTGCGTATTGCTTTGCGGGGAGCAGCGAGTACTTCGCTAATTCACAAAAATACAAATTATGACATATAGTGAGGACATCGAAACTATCCTTGCAGTATGCATGACTTCTAAAAGACTTCAAGTAGCCAACGACAGCCAGCGTTAGCTAGCGATACGTGCGCGGGTAGCATCGCTTCACTAGCAAATGAGAAGACGATGCAGACTGTGCCAGATTGCACTGTCACGCTTCACTATAGAATCCTTCAAGTATTCGTTTATCTTTAAATAGCTGACTTTACGGATTGCATTGTTTTTCTGTGACCACAGCTCGCACCAAATGCAGTAGATCGGCCAAGTATTCGGTGGACACTAATATGTTTTCTACAAAAACAATACTCGATGGTGCAGTTAATTAATGTACCCAAATGAATAGCTTATTATGAGCAATTATTACCTAAATTCAGCAGATTTTACCTAGCCTTTTATCCCGTATTAATGATAAATCCCTCAATAGTGATGAAAAGCCCATTCTGATTGTATCCCAAAGTGTGGCCTCAAACCAATTGAAAGTAAGCGGCTACAACTCATCTGCTCTTGTTCACATAAACAGGAGCTTTCAGCTTCTCCCCCACTTTTCCCGAAAGTTGCTCGCGGAAGCAATACACAAGACTCTTCTTCCGAGCGTCTCGGCCACTCGCTGATCGAACTGCTCGTCCTTTTTTCCACATCGACAAGCATTGTCGCATGGTGGCCATATGGCGCACGCTTCTCATAACAGCTCGATCCCCAACAGAAATGGAATAGTGGCTTTGTGACATCACCACTTCTCTCTTTCATTCGTTCCCTACCCGGGCGCGCTCTATTTCGTGCAGTTTCCGATACGAACAAATTGCTCAGTGTCAGTATAGAACATCGTGTGACTACGACTACAGGATGGGCAGGCAGTGTGCTGTAAACCTACTGTAGAGGTCACTGCTTGCGATGATTGCAATGTTCCTGCTCTCCCGGCCAGCTTCGTTGTGTTTTGTATAGGGGCAAACGCTTCCCATTGGAGTGTGTGATCGTCGCGGGCCCCGCACGCCTGCCTACTCCTCGTTCGTAGCGCCCTCTAGCGGCCAACATCCGATCGGTCTCTGAAAGATGAAGTGTGCTGACGGTTGGGTGGGTGGGTCATTGTTAAAACGCGGAACGTATGTACGCTTTTCTGTTCCTTGCTCGACACTCAGCGGGCCCGCTAGAGAAAGCGGAAACGTCGTGCGATACTTGCTAGTTGTCCAGCAATAGCGGAAATCGAGAGTCCCTCGGGAAAAAAAAAAAGAGGGGAGGGGATGGAGATTGGTGACATCCGCATAAAATAATGCCTTACAAGAGGTGGCGGCGTTCTGTAAGAAACGCTAGGAGTGGGTCTCCCGGGAACTAACTGCTTTCTGTGACAGGATTTATTGATGTCTCTGTTGAATTTCTTTCGTTGCAACTTGGTGAGATAGAAGCTTTGGCGCAATACGCCTAAAGGCTTATGAGCGTCTCTATGCTTGTGAATCGCCCCGTCGCGGTGGTCTAGTAGCTAAGGTACTCGGCTGCTGACCCGCAGGTCACGGGATCAAATCCCGGCTGCGGCGGCTGCATTTCCGATGGAGGCGGAAATGTTGTAGGCCCGTGTTCTCAAATTTCGGTGCACGTTAAAGAACCCCAGATGGTCGAAATTTCCGGAGCCCTCCACTAAAGCGTCTCTCATAATCATATGGTGGGTTTTAGGACGTTAAACCCCGCATATCAATCAATTATGCCTATGAATCTTCCTTCACCGCATAACTTAGCTATTTATTGGTTTGGGCAACTTGTTAGTTCCTATTATTTGCTGTTTTTGCTTAAACTGTGAACAACGCAAACGCGCACATGCACTACGGCATTTGGTATCTGAGCATGCTGTCGTCACATCTCGTGCCCTTAAGAACATCACGCGTTCACAAACTTTCACGCTACTGTCATGTAGTGTACGGTACTTTTGTGTGGTGCGTTGTGGTTGTGGTCTTTGTGCTCTGTGGTGCGTCGAGAAAAACGACGACAAGACAAGCTGGAAGACAGCCAGGCAGAGAGAGAAGTGAAAGAAGAAAACGAGAGTTGGAGAACGTGACGGGGAGGCAGTCGCAGGCCGAGGCGCTTGTCAGGTCCCGGTCCCGAAGCACACCACTGCCTTCAGTCCTTCTGTGCGTCGTTCCCCTCGACTGGTGTTTCTGTAGCCGGCGCCGGTCCGTTGTGCTTGGACCCAAGCGCATTCAAGACCGGCGCCTACCATTGGCCATGAGACGAGTTCTCACCATGACATCGATTCAACTGGATTTTAACCACGCTTGGCCTGTCCCTGCTGTCGGAGTGAGACTCCACGCAGCGACTCGTCGACCAAGCAGCCTTGCACCCACATATTGTGAAACCTTGCCAGCTTTGTTCAGTGTAGTGGGAAACTGCGTTAACTGACATGAAAACAGTGGTCGTCATTGTAGTCTTTTTGCATCGCTTCATTACCGCTAACTCCTACGTCATCTCTTGCGTTATGAACATCTTTTCACCCTCGCGCAAATGTCTTCGTCAATCTCGGCAACGAGTATTTGAGTCGCCGTAATTACACACACCTGCCCTCAAAGGAGTACCAGGAGTAACAGAATCCAGGAGTACCAGAAGAACCCAGGAGTACTGTAAGAATGCATCAATTATCTTAGTACACGCAACCTCCCGCAACATGCACACGCCTCAAAGCGCGAAAAATGTTTTTTTCTGAGTTTTTTGATAGCACGCTGACATCTCACGCTGTTCCGAAAACCTGCCACTTGAAGAAGAGTGTAAAACCGAACGAGATCATAGCATATCAGCGCAATGGCTTACTTGCTATTCGTTTGAGCACCTACACTCTTTCTCGAACACTGCCGATTCTAGTTTGCAAGCAGTCGCCCATTGCTGTTGCCCCCTTAGAGCGATATCCAAGCGCCACTCGCTGTTCTGAGTGTACTTACATCCCCACGTGGCTGAGTCAGGAATAGTCGCCCACAGAGCACATATTCAAGAGCGCTTCGAAATCCTCTCCTCAGTCCGGTTAGCCTGTCGGATCTCCATCGTGCAGTGAACCAGCTTTTCACACATCTGAACTTGGCTCATGAAGTCTTTAGTGTACAGGAAGGCACTGCGGAGAGGCGCCTCTATAGAGAACTACGTTTATAGAGCCACGGACGGGCACCTGCAGTGTCGCTCTCATCGCGTGCGGAATACATTCCCTACGTGGTGGGAGCGACACTCCAGAACAACTGTTTCCCCTTCAGTTGGCATTGATGGGACCTGTGTCGCGGTGTAACAGATGACCAGGAAACAAGTTAATATGCATTCAGTTCCTTTCGATCGGTTGTGTTAAGTGCTCGAATAAGAGGGGTATACTGTGCAGATCACAGCAACGAATGGTGTTGTTAATATAGAGTTTTAATTTAGCGCGCGCAAAGGTCTAGCGCACGCATCGCCCGAGAGGGAGCACGGCTGCGCATGCGCTGTACGTAAGAGAGAAGCGTGCGTTCGCACACGCGAGGGTTGCCTACCCTAGATCTCGGCTCTTACATTGCGCACAGTACAGCCGTGGGTACCTTAGCAGAGGCTCTCGTGAGATCTCCCCCTGGTGAGAGCACGAAAACAAAGATGGCCGCGACCAAGAGTAGCACGAGTAGCCACGCGATCATGGCTGCGAATAAATCCTACGTGCATCCCCCTCGATTTGGAGATCCTTGCTTACGTGCGGAGCTTAACTCCATTCATGGACCCCATGCAATGGACAGTTATCGCTGAGAGAGAGGGAGAGAGAGAGAGAGAATTTATTAGAAAGCAGAGAGGTTGGCCTGAGCTAGTTCGCTCTAACGTGCTACTCTACACAGGGGATAAGGAAAAGGGGAAGGAAAGAGTGATGAAGAGGGATGATGAAGACAAGAAGAGGTGGTGCGTATGTACAGTAGCCACTTAGCATAGTACCCTACAGTCTTCTAGTCCAGCGCTTTTTGTAAAGTCTATAACAGCCTTTGTAGCAGTTTTTGACGCTGTTTGGTCCTTCATTGCTGAAAATATGTGGATTTCACTTAATGACGTTCGTCCTATGCTTGCCAACGTTGCAGTTAGCATTTTTCTTTGCGCCACGTATAGTACACAGTCACAAAATATGTTAGCTAAAGTTTCGCGCACTTGGCAGCGTTCACGATTCGGGCTGTCCGCACGGCCCATTAGGTGGGTGTAGTGGCGAGTGAAGGCGACGCCCAGGCGAATTCGGTGCTGTATATTAGCATGTATTCGGCTGATTTTATGTGGAAGACGAAAAGTCATACTGGGGTCTGTTTCTCTGTGAAAATACAGGAGCTGACGGGGATGTATTTCAACGCCCGGAATGTCCGCAGTTTCATGTCTTATGTCTTGACTCGTGTCAACTATGGTTGGCTATTGTAGTTTATTGCCTAGTCACTAGGTGGCACCAAGTAGCATTCCACGAAGAAGGTGTTGACGCTTAGATGGAGTCCATTTGTCCGTTGTCGCGTACGCTAAGCTATATGCTGTAGGGATGCAGCCTCAGCTGTAACGTGCGTAGCACGCTAGCCGTTGCGCACGTACCGTCTTGCGTGCGCTAAAATTAAACTCTCTGAAAAAAATGGCAGCATATCCACGGAGTGAATGATGGGGAGTGGGGCGAAGCATTCGTCCGTCCATTCGTTCTTGCTTCCGTCCGTTCCTGCGTACGTCTGTGTAACCGTCCATGCGTCCATCCACCCGTCCGTGCGTGCGTCTGTTCGTGCGTCCGTCCCTGCGTTCGTTCATGCATCCGCGCCTGCGTCCGTTCATGCGTCCATCCATGCATCTGTCTGTGTATCCGTTCGTCCATCTATTCAGCACTCCAAGTACCACCATCTCGCATCTTTTCATCATATATTCTCCATATAGAAGCACCGCCATCCAGCGGACATTTCAAGGACTAAACGGGAGGTGGCACATGCACACTTTCTTAGGCTTGCGCTTCGGGTTTACTTCCCACCTTTAACCGCCTCGAGTTCATGGTATATACTAGTTCACTGTATTCATGGCTATGCGGCCCAACGCTCGCTAAACCTTTCTAAAACCAAGGAGGTTACACCCAGCGAGTATAACGTAGCAACCCTTTCTTGTCAGATCGGGCTCAATGTACATGCCAATAGCTGCTAATGGGGATCGCAGCGTGCGCGTTACCTAAAGGCCGAATGCTCCTGTCTCTCATTCCCCCTTAGCAGCCATTAACATGTGCTTCGAGCACTATCTTTTATTATTCAACAACGCACAGAAGAAATCTCTCACCGGAACCACCTTGGAGGTCAAAATCGTAAGGACCGCTGTTTCGGGTATGTGCCGCTGGTGGTTACGTACTATGAGGGACGCACAAGCCACGCCATAAGGAGCTTCGCCCCTAAAAACAGAGTAAGAACTATTCCGCCTCGTTGTAAGCCATAGAGGCACACCGTTTTTGTGTTTTACGACCATGTTCTGGTTTGTGATGTTACTGACAAGACTTCATATACGAATTCGGTCAAGCAAAAGGAACGTTTGGGAGATCTCATTATCAAAATTTTCTTATCTAATCTGGAACAACAGAGAACTTTTCCATTTGCACTGGAGGGTAGTGCAAAATAGCAGTAACCACCCGCAGAAAATGATCAAACTCCTACAGAGTTTCTCCGAAAAATTTGTGGCCCGATGAACTTTGCTTTCTGGGCTGTGTATTGCATTCCTCTGAGCTCTAGAAAAAACGCTGGAAAAATGTTATAGTATTATATGTTATTAGGACCCCATCATATCCTGAGCCGAAACGCGATGCTTCTGTCTCTCTATACGTAGAAGCCACCTGCCTGTAGATATATGCTGCAGAACAACTTGTGCCAAAAGAACGCGGTTTTTCTGCATTCCTGCCATTGCATTCCTGCATTCCGCTGTAGTGCCTTAAAGCTAACATAGACAGGTTTCTGTTAAATTGAATGATAACCGAACAAAGCCTATTCACTGCCTAAAGGAACACTTAACAGAAACAATGATTTTTTTATATTCATAAACTACACTCTGAAAATTCTAATGTCCTAAGTTTCACGGTCATAGGTTCATTGTTTGAGTTTGAGTTTGAGTTTATTCAACCACGGGACAAGTACAAGAAAATACAATGTATACGTGGTTTCGTGCGAAGGGAAAAAAGCTGCATTTCACAGCTTGACTGGCCCCTTCACCCAGAAAAAAAATCTAAACTACAAAATTACAAAAAATTACAAACGTTACAGGCAGCGGAAAGCGACAATACAAAAAGAAACACGCATGTGACCCATGACAGCAAATAATAGAATCACAACTCTAAAATACATACAAAAAATATTCATAACAAAGCAATGCATGAAAGAATAAAAACTGAATAACTATTACGAAAATCACCCAACATTCATTTACAACATAATCAGCACATCCGATTTAACATTTCAGTTTTAGACAATATACGCCGATTATCAGTTGTTAGTTTCCATTTGTTCATCACACTTGGAAGGCGGTAACGTAGTGTTTCAAATCCATAGTTTGTGCGAGGACAAGGTACGTGCCAAGTTAGCGGGACAAATGAAGGTCCAAGTTTCATGTTTACATTTCCCACCATGATCTTCGCGTGGGACGTAAAAAAACTGCACAATGTATTTTTCATATTTTTGCGACGTTCGCACAACGAAATTTTCTGAGCCTTCATATGCTAAGCCTATACATGGCACCGACTAATGACAACGTGCTTTAATTTTATGGGCTAGAAGCTACGTAGGACCCAGTAGACGCCTTCAAAAAATTGATGACGTCACAGTGCTTGGTGCGGGAATCTCAGGATGTTGTCTCTACCCGCAGTTCCTTTTCGCGTGTTTTCTCGCTTACGAAGTGTCATGTCGCTCTATGTCTGGCGTTTTTTTTTTTGGAATTTTGAAATGGTACTTTACTAATATGTGTAAAAACGTTCTTCTCTTGTGTTTTAAAGGCACCCGTAAGTTGACGAAAAACAGTGACAAAGCAAGAAACCGAACGCAAATAGAAAGCAAGCTTATTCTCTTGTCGTACATAAAATACTGTCACTATACTGCGAGCGAAACGCATGCATATTTCTTTTTTTCGAACATCGAAACACAACACAAATATTCTTATGACAGACCAAGACACTGCGAATGAGTCACTTCAATGAGCGCTGATTTTATTACCTTTTCGTGTCCTTCTTGTCTCGACGCGATCACGTGATCGACACTTCTCGCCTATGTGTGCACAATCAGATGTCCCCATGCCTATAAACAACATGCGAGGAGCGTTGAAACCTTGCCTGCCATGGATCCCGCTGACGTCGCAAATGAAATGGTCACGTCCCCGGGTGAAAAATGGACTTCTACCGGGATTGTCGGCCCAGGAAACATACAAAAATAAAAGGTTATGGCAGGCGTTGGACAAAACGGCCGTAACATAAACACCGGGGTGCCGATTGGAAGCCTTGGCAAATATTGGGAGTGGGTAGAACGTGCTCGCCACTCAGGTCCACAAAGACTGCACCAGATAGATGCTTTGCCATTTACTAGTGACAGACCATATCGATATTCTCGACAGACAAAGCACTATGAGCAAACTGGGCGCAATGAATTCACCAATCGTCTTCAACTTAAGATATCTAGAACTATGATAGGAAAAGATTATATGACAAAACGTAATAAGAGTCATATATAGGATAATGTACCACATTTTTCAATGCGACCAGTAGCTACCTCCCAAGTTCCAGTAACGGGAAACATGGGTTTAAAGAGTTGGTGGTACTCAAACTAAAAAAAAAAATCGTCATCTGGATGCAAGGTATTGAAGTACCAAAAGCAGTACTTTAAAGCAGACGTGGTTGACTGAAGACATTTTCATAAAAAAATGTGAACTGTGTATCTTAGTTATGTACACGACAAAACATTGAAAAAAAAATGTGCGTCTTAACAGTGTCGTACCGCCAGTGTCACAAACTGCGCGACCCCCAAAGAGGTTTAAAATTTTCAATTTTAGTGGCTGCCCTTGCGCATTCATAATTCATAATTAATGTATAGCTCTTTCGTGTTCTAAACAATAAAAAAGAAGATAACTTTTACCTTCTTTTCTTTCTTTCTTGCTTATGCTTTTGATGGCACCACTCCTCGAGTCAACTTCTTTATATAGCTCAAGTTTGCTAACAATTTACATAGATTCCCTCATGAACGGCAGCCACGGGCTCGCCTGCCGTGTAAGTTTCTTCGTTGCAAGAGCTGAAACTTTAGACGTGCTTATCGTTAATAAATATGCATGGACACTAATTTCTACCCAATCATACTTGCTAATGCAAGCTACGCACAACGCACGAAAAGCTCACTTGTCTGGATGAATTTTTTTCTTTATTGGATCCTTTTCTGGTATGAAGATCGCGTTATCGTTCAGCACATTGGCCGTTACTCCGCTCCCACTCCGAGAACACGAAAACCACTCCATCATGCAACTCCCCGAGTGACGACAAAACTCGTTCTCAGTATCTGGTATATTTACCGAATAATACGCAGCACATTCGAACACGAGAAGAGGTCCGTTGACGAAGTTTTAATTACTGACGTTGAAGCGGTGGAGTTTCAGGACTACACTCGCTCTTAGCGTGGTGCGTGTTATAAGTCTCTCCCGCTTTTGAAGCATACCACAAAGTTAATTTGTTGTCCAGAAAAAAAAAAGCGGAGCCTTTAAACACCACTGCTTCGATGAATGTGAAAGCGGCGAAGCTCGTGGCGTTGCCCTCATCCTTGGACTCATTCTCACCGACACTTCGATTTCCCATTGCGTGTGACAATGCACGAGACTGCACGAGACTATGCTATGATTTATTCTCTCCCCCTCTTCTTTAGCTCCTCCTTAACGTTACTTCCGCTTCCCGCGGTCTCGCTGTACTAAACTATATGGACGGCTATGCTTGCTCTCTCTTTTTTGTATCGATTTGTTGTGTTTGTTTTTTCTTTCTCTCATTTCTTTTTTTTTCATCTTATTTACCAACCTAACTTACTGTAACACGCTCGCGCGTTTGCCTTCTGTCGGAATCCTCTCTGTTACTCTTAATGACCTGTGGTCATCTTGCCTATGCACTACATGCCCTGCCCCCAGTAAACAAATGACCAAGAAATACGGCACGCCTATATCACCAGTATCTTGAACTTGTTTAGCATTGCTTTTATCCTATTATTGTATTGCGTTCTCTTTCCGGCAGCGTTCCTGCAGGGACAGTACTCCGTTCTTTTCCACATGCTCGTAGCACAGTACAAGGATATGATGTCACATGACACCCTGATTATATGGAATTCTGAGCTATAAACCAATGACCCGGTGACCATAAAACGCGCTCTGGTCCTCAAGCCAACGCAAACATACTGAACTATAAAAAGCAACGCCCATTGTACCTATGAATAATGTGTGCACATGTGTTTTCTTTTCTGTCGTGCATTTTTCTCTCGTTCATCACACTAGAGTAAATTGCCAGGTCCTGGCCGACACCTACTACATCGTCGCTTCGTGCCCCGCCAACCCAATCTCTTTGTCATCCCCCTTCTCCATGTCATCTAGAGAGACTTGGAAGAAGTGTCTTCGTAGCTGCTTCCCTTCGGATGCTCAGCACCCCTTGGTGAAATGCGCTATGGCAGCGGCAACCTCCTGTCGCGTCCCGGAACAGGATCTGGCTTCTAAAGCATAGAGTGGTGCAGTCAACTCTCAGGCTTTCTCAAACAGAGGTGTTTTTGCCACCACCACCACCACCACACGTTATCCAAGAAGAAACACCACCCGATGACATTATACGAATGGTTTTTCAGTGAAGCTGCGAGATGTCTCCCGGATGTTTATCAAAGGGTCAACCTCAGTAATTCATTGATGCCATTTCAACTTACTGCTCCAGAGATATTAATATTTTTGCCAGCAGTGTGATACCTTCTCCATTTTTGGTGGACCACTCGTGAACAGTTGGATTTGACATGTCTGTGGCATTTACCCGCTAGAAGTTTTTACGCCCATAACACTCACAAGCTTTCGTTTTACCTAAAAATATGCAGCTATCAAGAATACTGAAATTTGGGTGAGTTGGTACTGCTTCATGGCTGTTTTCTGCGCAACATACACACAGGTGAGAAAACATCTTGGGTTTTATCTCGAAGGCATTCAGGACCACCGTTGGGGGGCGTTTTGTCAGTGTCAAAAATAAAAGTGCATTTCGTTGTTATCAATAAATCAGTTACGAGTTAGCACCCACAGCGTCTGTTACTTCTCGTCCCTGTGTATGTTGCGCAAAAAAGTAGCGACATATGCGGCTACCGTAAACGACTCTGTTGAGCTAATCACATAGGATACGTGGCTTACATAGAACGGAGTTCGGGGGTTATCTCGTCACGGATGGATCTCTAATGACTTCAGAAATTGAAACACAAATATACGAGCAAAAGCCGTAACAGTGTCAACTCCCGCCTCCTCCCCCCTTGACTCACATGCCACTTAGAAGTGTGGCAGCTTGGGCTAGTTGGTATGGCATGACGATAGTTATAGCGCGAGAACAAAACGACGACACAGAGACAAGAAGGACACGAAAGACACGAGCACTCACCAACTCTCATCAGCCTCACCAAATCTACCAACCCCCTGAAAACGAAATCATCAACAGATTGCAGAGTTCAACATCGAAACAGGTATGCGGCCTGCTCCCGGGAAGTCGTCTATAGGACCCCCCTTTCATGTGGCGCTTGTTATGTCGGAACGACCGGAAGGTGTCTGAACGATCGGCTGAGAGAGCACGCGAACAATGTTAAAAACGGGAAAGATGGTTTTCTTGCCCAGCACTGCACTAAGTGCAAGTGTGTTCCCCTCTTCGAGGAAACAGCGACGTTGTACAAACACAGAGATGTAAGCACCCGGGTCATTGTCGAGGCTGCGCAGATGGCACGCGAACAGGTGCCTTGTGTTAGCAAGCCCTCCGTGGCTTTGTCCGAGAAGGAGCGCAGGTTCCTCGAAGGATTCGGTGCGGGCAGGTAACGCGAACAGGTGCCTTGGATTAGCAAGCCCTCCGTGGCTTAGTCCGAGAAGGAACGCAGGTTCCTCGAAGGATTCGGTGCGGGCAGGTAGCTTTACCTTTCTGGTTCGGTTTCTTTTAGGTTTTTCTTTGCTGTTTTTCAGTGCCTTTGTATTTGTGTTGTTTGTTTTTGGTTTTCTTACTCATGTTCTGCTCTTGTGCCATGGTCACTGTCTCCTCTATATATTTTCGTGCTCTGCGCAATAAACTCAGTTGGAAGTAGCACTCGTGTCTTTCGTGTCCTTCTTGTCTCTGTGTCGTCGTTTTGTTCTCGCGCTATAACTATCGACATGCCACTCTTCTTGTCTTCTTTCTTTCTGTTCTGTTCTGTTCTGTTTTAACTGTTTTGCTGGGGAGAGCTTGAGGTGCATATTGCCTCGGCTACTCCATATCACAAAATTCTGCAGCGAAAAAAAAAAAGAATAATACAGAACGGTACCCAAAAATTAACAATACGGGAAAAAAACATAATAGCACACTAAAACCAGTTCAAACATCATGCCGATACACAGTTTTCTTCGCGCAGTTCACACAGTCATAAACTATTTACACGCACACCTTACTATTCTACTGTCAGTATATACATGACCACATTTTATATATACCCATCTCTGGCTGTATATCATAGGCGCTTGTCCAGTCCGGTCTCCACTAAAACGTCTGTCAGCTCTTTTAGCGCAACCTACACGACCCATGCATCGCCGCTCTTCTGTAAAACACATTCTGCGTCGCTTGACGCGCCCAAAGCCCGACTCGTAGTACAGAACGTAATGCAGAAAAGCGAAACACTAAAAAGTTTAAAAAGCATTGAAGCGGGCACGTCTTTCAGATTCACTTTTTTTTTTTTTTGCCTCACTCGCCTCGAACGGCTTGGTAGCCCCCGGTGTTATCGACGCAGAGTGCGCGGCACGTGACCACACTGCCAAATTGTAAAGCTTTTTAAAAAGGGGAGATTAAGTGCCTAGTTGACAAGTCCCCAAAACACGGACCCTTTGTTCGGGAGTGTCGATGAACACAGATACCCTCAACGTCTAGCCCGTCGTTGTGTAAGCCTCTTGAAAAGGGCAAAGTACTCGGGTACTCTTGTTTCTCTCTTCTAGCACCTCTCTACTCGAACGCTTGGCCGTCGAAAATGTGAAACTAACCTCGCGTTTACTTCTCTATATCTGCGACTCCCCACAAACGAGGCCTTGAACGATCGCCCCGCTTGCTGCCGCACGCCAGGGGGGGGGGGGGGGGGGGGGAGTTTTTTCTCACTGATGGATCGCTGCACGCGTACGCGAGTCTCGCCGAAAATTTGAACGCCCTTCGCCCTTGCAATCGCCTTCCGGTGCACACGCGGCATTTAAAAGTTACAAACGAATGTGATACTTAAAACTTTTTCTTTTGTTTTGTTTACCAGATCGTCGCTTCCTAAGGAGACGCTATGTATTTCGATATGTTTCTGCTGCATTCAGCTGCGTTTTGACGGTGTGTATGGCCAAATTAAAAAAAAAAAAGTGTTCGGAATCGCAGGTCTCAGAGTGTCAGGAAGTCATGGGGGTGACTCACGATTGGGAGACGTGTTCTTGTTTTGCTTGTTTGTCGAGGCGAGCTCTTACCTAATGTAAAAATCTTTGTTGAAATCAAACACGGCCCCATCGTTTCGACAATGGAACTTGTATTCGTGGGGTGTTGTCGTCGGAGCTTCCTAGACGCTTTCGTGTACTATTTTTTTTTTTGGTCGGTGCAACGGTGCTCAATGTGTTTCTGTTTTCCCGTGTGCTTCTGCATATTACCTGCGCACGTTTCGTGGATGTATGCTGCGTGTGACAAGGTGGCTTTACTACTCAACTACGACAGTGCTATAGAATTGCAGAACTATCAATTCAGATATTGGTAGCAAGAGCGCATGTTCTTGTCACATGCATACTAATAGGTTATTCCTTGGAGTCCTGTATTACAAAAAAAAATGATAAAATGTAGTACATTGAGCAGCCTACTGTCTTTTCCGCTGCTGCTTCAGTAACCTTCTCCTCACGTGTCATTTTTACTCTGTTCGCGCACATGCAAGATCAAAAAGTTCCAACTCCGGTTAAGGGCACACACGCACAAACACACGCAGCACACAAAGATATACAAACACACACAGTGCACACTCAGATTCGCACGCACGCGCGCAAACATACGCACGAAGACACACTCCTGCCCAAGTGCGCACCGCAGCACTAAAATTTTGCCAAATACCGCATGAAATAGGCATCGTCCTGCCTCAGTTTCAGAACTCTCCCCATTCATATCTACAAACAGGTCAAGTACGAGGACATCATACCTATTTCAGATCCTCAATCACTTGTGCGCTCTTGGCATACTGAGCTGCACTCGGTAATTCCAGCCATGAACTTCGCATTCGGTTTCAAAATTTAGCGACGACAAACCTGTTTGCAAAGCGTAGCCCACCCCTACGCGCCACAAACCCTATTAGCGCGACAAAGGTGCAAGTCTGAGGGACGCTTTCAGTGCCGACCACCTTTCTGAAAGCCCCAATTCATGCGCACCACGCCATGTGTACGCCTCGACGGAACCATTTGTGTCCCCCGCGTTCACCGGTCACCTCAGCCCGAGCCGAGATGGCTTACGCTCCGTGGGTCTTCAGGGAGGACATTAGGAGGACGAATGGGTAAAGCGAATGGCCAGTCGGAGTGCTTTCGGAACTTTCGAAAAATTGGCGCCCCGGGCTGAAACGCGTCGCTTGTGCACACGAGGGTGTGTTGCAAGAAGCCCCAAGGGGTCATCCATTGTTGCAAAGCACCGAACGTGATGGGGGGCGCTAATAGACCTATAGTTTGTTTGAATTGAACTCACCTTCTCCATGAGCTGTCTTGCAAAGTGTTGATGCTTCGACTACGTGAAATAATGAAGGTTTTAAATGCTAGCAGCTTGAGGCAAACTGTCTTAAATTTGTGCTACAACCGAGCTGCCACTTCACATAAAAACTTATCCGTGCCTTTTGAGCTTCGGTGTTAAGTCCGAATGAACTGTTTAAGAAGAACCGAAGAGATGGTAAAGAAGATAAGGTAGGGAAGTTACTCAGTTCAGGCAAGCCGGTCTGCTACCCCACACGAGGGGACGAGAAAGACGAGATCGAAAAACAGAGAGGCAACAGTGAAAAGAGAGAGAACGGTGGCACACAACAGCCGTCCCATTCTTTAAATGAGGCTTGGTAATGTCTCTCTGCAAAAATAAAAAAAGATAAACGCACACCAATAGCAAACTAAATACACAGAAGTGGTCCTACAAATGTCGAACATCACGTGACCTTTAACCCCCTCCCCCCCATTATTCGAAATAGGTGGCCACGCTAACGCTACTGATTCACTCACCCACTCACTCACTGTACACAGGAACTCGAGTGAAACTGTTGTAAGGCACTGCAACAATGTGCTGCACGTGCAGTCTAAAGCAGCTAATTTAAATTAATTCGCCACAGTCCCTGACACTCGAGGATACTTTAAGGAGTGTAATATGAACAGGTGGGATGGTCTGCTGCGAATGCTGTGCGCCTCATCTAAATCGCGATGCTATGAATCTCGATCAGAGCTAAAATCAGAACAAAGTAGTAATTCGAATCAAATCGTCACACTATAACTAGTCCAGATCTGTATTCTTTGAGATATTCTGCGGAAATGTTACACGCTGGTTGACCAGCTTTGCCATTCCTGTATGGCAGTATCATCACCTGGATAAATGACATATTTAATGTGAGACCGAGGAACGTTTTACCATGTGCTATTCCGTCTTATAATAAATTGCCACGCAGTCCTCAAAGGGACAGTTTAAGCGGCTGGTTATCCCTAAGCCTACCGGTTCATATCCAATATTTAACGTTTGGTTGATTTGGGAGATATTGCTCCTGCAAAGTTTGTTTTGATTGTTATAAGCACATGTTAAAACACTGGGCCCAAAAACACAAACGCAAGAAAGAAGCCATGATGCGGACGTGCACACTGCCAATCGAAGAAATGCACAGCTGGGGAGAATAAAGAAGACACAAAACTTAGTTGTGCGTGCCCAGGCAAAAGGGGGTGATTCTTAAGAGACAAAGGAAGAGAAAAGTGAGCCCCGTAACTGTCTGCTTCGGTGAGCGACACCTCAACAGTAGCTCACAAGGGATGGGGGGGAGGAGGGATAAAAGGGGTAGGAGTAAAGGTGTAGAAAAGAGGAAGAGACGTGAGGTGGTAAGCCAGAAGAAGCGACAACAAACTGAGGGGATAGGAGAGATGGGAAAAATGGAAACACGGTCACAGGAGTCCGAGCACGGGGCACCACTTGCGAGAGCTCTTGTCGGCATTTACTCCCACGCCCAGGCAAAAGGTGATGCCTATCAATACGACACGTGTGGATTTCTATGTGAGAGATAACTGTCCAAGCTCGATTCCGTTGTGCAAGCTAATCGACGACTGGCTTACGCATATCACAATTATCAATGCGCCATGCTCCAATCGTCAGACGCGTTTCTTCGTTGCTGTGTCTGTAGAAAACAACGCATTCCTCAAACTTTGGCATGCAGCTACACTCTCGACAATGTAAAGTTAAATTGGGCTTCAGTGTGGCGATCCTTAATGTTACAATAATTTGGGGTCAACACAACTTCCCGTCTATCCTGTAAGCACCTTTCTTTAGCTCTTATTTTAGTTCAAGTTCGGTTGCAGTGAACAGTGACATTTACACTGTCTGAGTGCAGAGTGACTTCGAATAAAAAGTGTAACATTGCTGGGCCCAGTACAAAAAGATGTGTAGCGCGGAGAAATTTCAGCTCGCCAAACTGAAATAGAGATTTATACTTAACGTGCAGATGTTTTAGCTTTTGTACATAGGCAAAATGTCGCCGCCTTCGTTCTCCTTTTAAGTGTACCAGTATCATGCCCCAAAACTTGTCTTCAGAAACAGCTTTCTCACGGAAATGTGCGCAAAATAATTTATTGAAGCACACGATAGTGCAGATATTTCTTCCAAAGTATGTCGTATTGATATTCCGTTTGTCCTTAAACCATCCACGAGCAACTGTATTGTAATTGATTGATTGATATGTAGAGTTTAACGTCCCAAAACTACTATATGATTATGAGAGACGCCGTAGTGGAGGGCTCCGGGAATTTCGACCACCTGAGGTTCTTTAACGTGCACCCAAATCTGAGCACACGGGCCTACAGCATTTCCGCCTCCATCGGAAATGCAGCCGCCGTAGCCGGGATTCAATCCCGCGACCTGCGGGTCAGCAGCCGAGTACCTTAGCCACTAGACCACCGCGGCGGGGCGGTATAGTAAACCTCACTTGGGCATCCCAGTCCATCAGTACAGCGTTTTCATTGTTCCTTTCCTCTATGTTTGGTTCATAGCAACGCCAAATTATACTAGCGCCCATTTCGAGGGAGTGAGTTATGTTGGCAACGATGCAGCGATTTAATAAGGATTGCCGCAGTCATAAGCAAATGAGAAAATGTTTCACTCTATGGCCGACCACGCGCTAATATTGCTCATTGGCGGAAAGTAATTAAAAGCATGAATACATCATCAAGCATTTTAATTATATTCCGGGTGCTTATTGCGAAGGCAGTTTTGAATTACCAGTAGTGGTGCGTGAATCGGAGATCATTAAGACTGGAAAGGTAATTACATCGGGTGCCGTAAGAGTTTTTTTATTTCGACTTTCCACGTCTTCTTTTCCGAAGCCCCAAGAGAGGGAATATAGCGAGAATCACACAAAAAAGAGCGTCGTTCAGAAGAAACAAAGGGGAGATTAAGGTAAAACAAAATGAAAAAAAACGAGGCTTGAGTATACCTCTTAGGACGAATATCGAAGAAGGATTGAACGTGAAAGAATTGAGATTGTGATAGCAGACGGTGCGGCGAAGTATATATGCTTTAGAACACGCTATAATAAATCAATCAGAAAAAAAGCAAACCTAAAGAATTCTTCCAAGTTATCGTGTTATACACATTACAAAAAAGCAAGCAGCCTTAAGAGACAAATAAAATCTTCGCCCCATCGCCCGCCAAAAAAAAAACGAAACAAAACGAAAACCTGGTTTGTTTCAGCTGGTAATGAAAGCAACCACAATGGTGTGATCACGCACCTATACAACATCAATGCTTCGAGGGTGTAAGACGCAATGCCACTGGACACGCCACGGCCATGAACAACGCAGTACGTCTAGAGCATCAGAGCACACACCACCAAGCAATTTTCACGCGATGCGATCAATTTCAGAAAAAAATACGAAACACACATAAGGAGAACTGATGTAACGGCGGAAATACGTTCAGGGGTTTATTGAGCACAGACGGCGTATCTCCCACACAGGTCATTGTGGCGGACGACGAACGCGCCAAAGCGGCTCGACGAACGTTCAGTCGGGTATGTGTTATGAAAGGGACCAGGTCTCTTTCGGAAATGGCGCGATATTGCTCGAATAAACATTTGAAGACGTGACTGCACCATAGGGCTTTGTGGCGTGATATAACCATTGTGCTCGACAGGATCAATTCTCTCACGTTTGTTTCTGTGTTCTTTCCTTATATTACCTTTATTGGAGACAGCTTCCGAAAATTGCTCGAATTCGAGTGTTAAGAAAAGCAAACTTTCCGACTACGCACGTCTGGAGCTCCGCTCGGGCCATGGGGCTCTGCCATCGGCAATAAGGATTTACGGACAGCCTATAGCGTTCACGCCATGGGCTCAGTTGATACGAGGTTTTACAAAGACAACGGTATAGCTTTCGCATTGCATCGTTCGAGAACGTTATAACGTGAAGAGGTCATCGCTTGAGAATATTTTAAAACGTCACGAGGAACCATTTACGCTGAACTGTGTGTAGAGGCGATTGCTCATGACCGTGCTTTCTACGGTCACACAGCAATCTTTAAATAACAGATATTGTGAGGATCGTCAGCTTATGAAGTATTTCGAAGAAAGAAGAAAAAAGAAACGACGAAGGCACTTTTACAAAGTATAAGAACAGGAAATGTGCTCAAGAAGTTTAAGTACCAAATAGTGTTCGTTGCGGTGCACATAACTCTGTGTCGCGATAAACGACGGTTATCCTGTCATTTTACAAAAGAAAAATAAAGAGAAATAGAAAACCTAAATCAAGAAAGTATTCCAGCAGGGCTTAGAATTAACATGCGTGATACAAAGATAACGCTCAATATCATGGCCTTAAACAATCATAACCAACAGGTTCATCATTACCAACCAGCGCCTGCAAACGCTGGAGCCTGACACGGTGCAAGGGTTGTTCCCCGCTCAATCAGCTGCGCAACACCGAGGACCACTGGGCACCCTTCTGGAAAGACCGGAAGCTTGCCAGGCGATGAATAGACCTCCTGCGTGCTGACGCAAGCGCGCATAGGATACGCCATCCCTTCGTATGCCATGTAGGCCGCTTTCACTGCGAGTTAATGAGGCGATGAAAGTGCGTAAGCGGAGCATCTTGTATCATTCCGTAGGGGTCCGGTGTTCCTATTGCACGAAGAAGTAAACATGTGACCCGGATTCGATCTCCAGAAACAACCCTTCATTACGCAAGCTATGGTCAAGGAAAAAAAAATTACAGGGCCAGTATTACGTGATTCAGCAAGTTAGGCGTATGAGTGAATCAGCTCCATCATGGCGGATGCGCCAATGTAGAAAAAAGAAACGCACACAATAGAAATCCTCAAGGGGTGATGGAAGGTCACTTAGCACGATGAGATCTTACGTCGAGGGCTTGACATGATAGAATTACGGGACGTCTTCCTTCCGTTAAGTGAATCAAAAGACAGTAAGTGATCACTCTTGAAGAATGAAAGAGGTGGCGGAGAGGAGGGGGGGGGGTGTTCTTTTTGTAAATGGCAACTTTAAAGTCGGTAGAACGTAGCGAATGAAACATTAAAGGCGTGACTTCTTGCGTCTGCTAAGAGAGGCTGTTACGCCGAAAGAAAAACTATATATGTATACGCTAAAATAGGATTTTTAAAGGGAAATAGAAGGAGCACTTACGCAGTTTTTCGGCATCAAGTGAGGCGTGTAATCACACCTGACACTTTAAAGCAAGCCCGTCTTTCTTGTTAAGATAAATATTTTTTAAATCTTTTGAACATTCGATATTTTTGCTCTTGGGGTAATGGCAGCAATTCACAAGATTTGATACATAATATAAGTGCTGCATCTAAAATACTTTACTGCGAAATGTATGAATAATATTTCTTGCTCATAAAAAGCACGATTGCACAGTATAGAACTGGTAACAACTTTCGTATCATCCCAAATTTTGATAATTTGTCTTCTGAACTGCCATTTCTTTAGACATCAAAACCATTCAAATTCACCTACTCAAGAAACAGCTGAAACAATTTATTTAATTCAATAAACATACATGCCCCGCTGCGGTGGTCTACTGGCTAAGGTGCTCGGCTGCTGACCCGCAGGTCGAGGGATCGAATCCCGGCTGCAGCAGTTGCATTTCCGATGGAGGCGGAAATGTTGTAGGCCCGTGTGCTCAGATTTGAGTGCACGTTAAAGAAACCCAGGTGGGCGAAATTTCTTGAGCCCTCCACTAGGGCGTCTCTCATATTCATATAGTGGTTTTGGGACGTTAAAGTCCACATATCAATCAATTAATTCAATAAATATGTGTTGTCCATATTCATTGCCACACTTTAAGTGTCGTGTCTTTTTTTTTCCAGTTCCTTTTAATCTGTACTCTTAGTAAAATCATATAGTTCTATTCAACGTCACTACCATGCAAATGGCCTTTTTTTTGTTTTCCGGGTATACCGTTAATATACAAGGCTCGCTTGTTGTCTACTTTTACAATGTGTTGTCATAAATCTGTATTTACTGGGAGATGAAGCGAGGCCGAGTGCACGGCCGTGTGGTAGAACACCCGCTTTCCACGCAAACGACCCGGGTTCGATCCCCACTTGGACACGAAAATACGTATTTACTAATTATGGTTTGTATTTCATGTCCCTACGCTGTTTATTAATATTTATATTTCCGTCTCCTACAACGTTTCTGATATGCCTATTACTTGCATAATTCATGAACCTGAATTATTGTATAATGGTAAACAAACAGCCAATTATAGTTCATTGTACTCTGTGAATATGAACTTCTGCAACGTAACTTTCGTTTATACTTTATAAAATGAACTATATAAGTTTTAGACCCAAGTCGTGGGGTCAAATCCCTGCCGGACTAGCTGCATTTTCAGTGGGGGTGAAAATGCTTGTGGCTTATGTGCCTAGATTCAGGACGTTAAAAAAAAAACGAGTGGAAGAAATTTTCTCGAAGTTTTATGATGGTTTGGGGACGTTAAACACAAGGAGTTATTATTACGTTGCTTAGCCATCGCTACAAACTGATTCTGGTCAGTAATACAACGTAGCATATATCTACAGTGGCAAGTAAAGAAAATAGGAGAAAAAAAAACAGTGTATATGTGGCCAGTTTGCTACCCTGCGCATGGGAGGGAGATGGGAGAGATGAAAGATAGAAAAAAAATTTCATTGGAGAATAACGATGTTTCCTGCTTTTCGTGATCACATTTGGGGTTCTCAGCACTGTCACGTGTGCTGTGATTATCATCGTTTTTTTTTTCTATGAAGGTGCACAATGGAGGGGTGATACTGAGACGAGGGTCTAGCCAAGGAGGATTTTCTAACTGACCACCTAGCTGATCGAATTCGACCACCAATCATCCGACCACTATAACCATCCCACTCTCTAGCTTAAGGCCAGCCACGCGATTTTTTTATCGTAGCTGCCTCAATAGTTTCTCTGGTCGTTCATGGTACGTACGATTCATACTGAAAGAAATGTTCGATCAAACAGTTGCGATTAAGAATGGTTAAAAAAATGGCTTCTTTTAAGCAGAGAACGACCGTTATCTCAAGAGCACAAGTGTTGAACTTTGGTCGAGTTGGTTCGTCGTACTTGAACTAGTGAGGCCCATTACGGTAAAAAATAAATGGCCCAGCAGACCCAACACAATGGGACCTCCTCTGTCTGTATGTGTCGGTCTGCTCAGCCATCTATTCTTTACCGTAATGTGCTTTACCAGTTCGTAACCTCATGAAGCTACCGAAAGGGAAAACAATATCTATGTTGGTTTATAAAATAGCTTATTTTTTTTCTTTATTGTTGCACTATTGTCGCAGTTATCAATCCCAAGTACAAATTGCCCACGAGCGTGGTATAATGTCAAAGTGATCAGCAGGTGGCCCTGGGATCGGGGGTTCAACTCTAGTCACGCTGGTCGCAATGCGATGGAGGTGAAATATTATAATCCGGTGCGCTGTGTGATTTCAGATCACGTTACAGAACACTACATGGTCGAAATTTTTGTAGACCTTCACAACATAGTACTTGCTTCATAATCATATCTTGGTTCAGGCAACTAAACCTTAAGGTGTTATACTATACAAGTATATAAGAAATGGGCATCAACGCCATCGATCAACGAAACAGCAAAGGTTCGGGCATCTTAATGCTCGTGGTATATTTAGAACATTGCCAAACCTGCTTAGTTGATCAATACGGCTGCCAAATGGCCTTCCAAGAAGTGCACTTCTCTAACCAGTAATGACACTCAAGATTTGCTGACACATTTCGAGCGCTGTTACGTGATATCAAAGGCGACAACACAACAGGTGAAATTTTTAGCGCGGTAGTCAAAGCATTGCTTGCTAGAGAATACAAACTGCTGCCGAGAAGAAACTTTCGTTTGCTCTCGGTGCCACGAGGATTATAAAGTTAGCAATATTTTGAATTGGCGAAGCCGCTATCGACTTATCGCTTCCATCGACTCTTATCGGTCTCCATCTCACATGTTGAACTAACTCCCCAGCGCACTGCCGTCATCGAGTATTGCCGGTGACCCCTCTAAACACATGCGTGATTCTCGCGCGAGCTTCACAGAACGGATCTCACGCTAACAGCCATTTTCTGCGCCAGGTCTTCAAACATAAGAGCTCCCAGCAGTCCGAGACATAGTGTAGGTCTGTCTATTTGACGAGGACTCGGGTCCGATCGATAGATACAGACCGAAGGACAATGTCGAGTATAGCAGTGGTCAAACAGGGCACTCGACCGCCATCAGAAGCTTTCACCGACGACATTCGTATTCAATGAAAATCAGGGGCGAGACGGGAGCTCTCGAATATTCGAGCAAATTATAGGTTGCCACGGAAACGCCGCGATGGCGACCACGCCTTGCTCGTCTGAAGTTACGTGCATAACAAGCGCGTTTTCCATATGCGCTGTGACCCCGCGCTTATTCGCTTATGAGTATTTAAGGTGACGCCGAGGCGCTGTTGTGCTTACAGTGTAACAACTGTGTTAACTAATATTCTTGGATAGGCAGAATCTCAGAAAAAAAAAAAACTGTTTATGGGCACGCATTTAGCGTTTGTCTCACGCGTAAAAGAAAGTCTCAGAAAGCCCCGCCAAGTGGCTTGACTTCGTTAGAACTGTACGCCGCAGTAGCAAAGTTCCTCTAAGCCGTCGCCAGTCGGGAAATCACAGCACTCTGGCACAGAGCGGCGTTTTCCTTTGCGGCGTTCAACAAGGGGGACAATGAAACTGCATTCTCGGACGGCTGCTCGCCCTGTTTTACCAATGCGCTCTCAGTTTTTTTTTTTGTCGTCTAAGGAAGTCGACAAAGCCTAAATGTAAGACAAGATGACGTGGTGCAGCATGCACTCACGGCATTGCGTCTGCTAGTGAAACTTCGGAAGTAGCGTGACTTAAGCCTCTTGGACTTGGGGATATTTGATGGACGTTCTGTTGGCCACCATTGTAACCTATACGTGTGACGAGTAACCTAACGTCCCTGTAATAATAAGTAAATATGTTGGCTACTATGAGTCTGGCATATTTAAAATTTTAAAATTGCTACAGTCACTGGAGTATAAAACCTCACAGAAACACTGTGGAAAGTATAACATGGAGAGAATCGAACACGCTCTGAGAAACGGGGGAAGCGTGAAAGCAATGAAGAGGAAACTTGGGATAGGCAAAAATCGGATGTATGCACTAAGGGACAAAGAAGGCAAAATAACTACCAATATGGATATGATAGTTAAATTAGAAGAGGAGTTTTACAGAGATCTTTACAGTAGCCGGGACAACCACGACCTTAATATTATAAGAACTAGCAGTAACCCCGATGACGCCCCACCAATAATGATAGAAGTCATAAAAGCTTTGGAGAGCATGCAAAGGGGCAAAGCTGCTGGTGAGGGTCAGGTAACATCAGGTCTGCAGAAAGGTGGAAGACAGATTGTGCTAGAAAAATTAGCCACACTGTTTACTAGGCGTATCCTAAAGGGAAGAGTACCAGAGTCTTGGAAGAATGCTAACATCATCCTAATACATAAGAAAGGAGATGACAAGGACTTGAAGAATTACAGGCCGATCAGCTTGCTCTCTGTAGTATACAAGCTATTTATAAAGGTGATTGCTAACAGAGTAAAGAAAACATTAGAATTCAAACAACCAAAGGAACAAGCAAGATTTCGAACAGGCTACTCAACAATCGACCACATTTATACTAAAAATCAGGTAATACAGAGATGCTCAGAAGATAACCAACCACTATACATAGCCTTCATAGATTACGAGAAGGCGTTTGATTGGGTAGAAATATCAGCCGTCATGCAGACACTGCGGAATCAGGGCGTAGATGAAGTATATATAAACATTCTGGAAGAAATCTACAGGGGATCAACTGCTACCATAGTGCTTCATAAAGAAAGCAACGAAATACCAATAAAGAAGGGTTTAAGGCAGGGGGACACAATCTCCCCAATGCTATTTACCGCGTGCTTACAGGAGGTTTTCAGAGACCTAGAATGGGAACAGTTAGGGATAGGAGTTAATGAAGAGTACCTTTGTAACCTGCGCTTCGCCGATGACATTATTGCTGAGTAACTCAGGGGACGAATCGCAACTCATGATTACGGAGTTAGACAAGGAAAGCAGAAAGGTGGGTCTTCAAATTAATCTGCAGAAAGCGAAAGTAATGTATAGCAACCTCGGAAGAGAGCAGCGCTTCGAGATAGGTAATAGTGCACTTCAAGTTGTAAAAGACTATGTCTACCTAGGGCAGGTAATAACCGCGGAGCTGAACCACGAGATTGAAGTAACTAGAAGAATAAGAATGGGGTGGAGCACATTTGGTAAGTGCTCTCAAATTATGACAGGTAGATTGCGACTATCCCTCAAGGGGAAGGTATACAACAGCTGTATCTTGCCGGTACTTAGCTACGGAGCAGAAACCTGGAGACTTACAAAGAGGGTTCAGCTTAAATTGAGGACGACGCAGCAAGCAATGGAAAGAAAATTGTAGGTGTAACCTTAAGAGACAAGAAGAAAGCAGAATGGATTAGGGAAGAAACGGGGGTTAAGGATATCATAGTTGAAATCAACAAGAGGAAATGGACATGGGCCGGGCATGTAGCGCGCAGACAGAATAACCGCTGGTCATTAAGGGTAACTTACTGGATTCCCAGAGAAGGCAAGCGGGTTAGGGGGAGACAGAAGGTTAGGTGGGCAGATGAAATTAAGAAGTTTGCGTGTATAAAATGGCAGCAGCAAGCACAGGACTGGGTTAACTGGCGGAACATGGGAGTGGCCTTTGTCCTGCAGTGAACGTAGTCAGGCTGATGATGATGATGATGATGATGATGATGATGATGATGATGATGATGAATTCGACTAGAAAGCGAACACCATCATCTTCTTTTCTTTCTTAGTTCATGTATTTATTACTAGCCTTCCTTCAAAAGTACTTGGAACCTAGTATGATCTTTCAGTGCGACGTGGGTCGGCCAATCTTTCAAGGGGCACTAAAACTTTTTTTTTTACGGAAGCGAATTTCCTCTGCCATACAAACATCCTGTATACAGAGACGGCTCTCAGCAAGTGGGACAATCAGCTAATGCTCACAAGATATTTTATTTTGATTATAAAGCTAGTTTTCTCGTTGTGCACCCACTGACATCAACCCTAACTTGACACCACGCTACGCTACCAATCCTGGTGACTTCACGCTGCACTCTGGCTTGTTATGATGACGACAAGCACGAAAACACAGACACACACAAAAAAGGAAGCTTGCATGTCACCTTATTGATAGCCTGTGCTTTTTCACCTTGACTTGATCAGTTACCGCAATTATTATCCTCCAGTTCTGGAGTATGCAACGTAATGATCACCGCACAAGGTGAAATCAACGCGAGATGATTTTTTGTATCGCTCTTGTTGACGCCGACACCGGTCATTTTTAACGTTTGATGAGTCATCCAAGGCTTTAGGTTTAATAACGAGAAGACAAACCATTGGCCCGGTGGCTACAGTGGTGCACCACGTAAGGGAAGACATAGTGATCGGCAATGAGGCAACGCTATGTGGATGAGCAGAAAGATACCTGACAACAAAAAGTATCCGCATTTTCTTTTTGCGTGTTTTCCCGTATATCAAGCCCCGCCGCGGTGGTCTAGTGGCTAAGGTACTCAGCTGCTGACCCGCAGGTCGCGGGTTCAAATCCCGGCTGCGGCGGCTGCATTTCCGATGGAGGCGGAAATGTTGTAGGCCCGTGTGCTCAGATTTGGGTGCACGTTAAAGAACCCCAGGTGGTCAAAATTTCCGGAGCCCTCCACTACGGCGTCTCTCATAATCATATGGTGGTTTTGGGACGTTAAACCCCACATATCAATCAATCCCGTATATCAAGAGCCTGCTCGCGGCAACCGAGTGGTGGTTAATAAATTATGACACAGAAATTTATTGACATAAAAAATCCTTTTTTTTTTCAATCTTCTTTTAACTTTCTTTTTCGGCCAGTCCACAAACACCTGTTCGATATCTCGACGAGGAACGGTTACTTAAATTGGAGTGAAGAAGAATAAGGGAATAGCAGCCGTCTCTCGTTAGAGTAAGAGATTAGTACTCGTACGAGCATACAAGGGACGTTTGCTGTACAAGCAAACGCTTACCACGCGCTTTCGACTAAAAACGAAGGCAGAAAGTTGGAAACAAACTGGTCGTACATCATCATTTTACACATACACACACACACACAAAAAAAAAAAAACGGGTAGTTTGAATGGCAAGGTACAATGCTTGAGCGAGCAGGGTCACGTGAATGACGGTTACGATAAAAACACCGCTCTCACAGACGCACACAATCTCGGTGTTCGGAGTGGCCATCAAAGCCGATGAAGGAACTAAAAAATGAGAACGGAGCAGTTGGAAACAGAGGCAACGAAACAACGGTACTTTCTATCGACTATACGTAATCTGCAGTATTAGCCACGTACACCACAGATGACTGAATAAGAGCGGGAAAGCAGATGAACGAACGTGTGAGGATGGTTTTGAAGAAAAGAAACGAAAAGTTGATGCTTTTAAAATTAAAGCTGCTCACTTCAGGTGTTGCCGAGGAAGCGCCTAATGGCACTGGCATAGCATGGCCACTGCCCCCTGGTGACAAGGGAAGACGCGATTCAATGGGGCGTCCTGTAGCGGTTTCAGCGGTGACGCATGAGATTCTTTACCACCACAGGACAGTTATAGGAGAGTACAAAAGGTTGCTAAATAGGGAAGCTCTACATGGGGTATACAAGGCTCGCCTTGGGGGTTACTCGGGTTGCGTTCTTGTCGTTGGAAGAAGCGCTTCTCTATTGTAAGGGCTTGCTTGCCATTAGTTTCTTTCGCTCACTATTTGAATAGAGACGGGTTTATACTGTCGGCGTTTTGACATGTGTGTTTCTTTTGTCCTTGTTTTACGTTTGAAGTAATTGTCGCAGTGTCAGTGTTCATTTCAAAACGTTCAAAGTGATAGCAAAGTGCTGCATTCATTAACAAGGGGTCAGAACATCAACTTGCTTCAATTTATATCTTAGTACTAAACTTCCTTTTAGGGCGACGTTAAGAAGTCGTCATTGCTACGGCGTTCATTCTTCTAGCAGATCCTTCCTAATGCAGTTAGGATGCTCTTACGGAAAAAAAAAAGGAATGTTTTTTTTCGGCTGTTCCTAGTTTCATACAAACTGCAGACATTTGCACACAAACACGTATGATAAATTAGCACACAGAGGGACGTGGTAGCGGCAGGTATGCGCCCCATGTGACAGGAGGAAAGTTTTGTATGCGAAGCGAAGCATTTTTTGATTGCGAAGCATTTCTTAGCGAACTTCGGCGACTTTGAGCGTATCTATCTATCTATCTATCTATCTATCTATCTATCTATCTATCTATCTATCTATCTATCTATCTATCTATCTATCTATCTATCTATCTATCTATCTATCTATCTATCTATCTATCTATCTATCTATCTATCTATCTATCTATCTATCTATCTATCTATCTATCTATCTATCTATCTATCTATCTATCTATCTATCTAGCCGCCTACGACTTTTAGCTGTCCTGCCCGTTTCGATAATGGTATCAATACCAAGCTTGGTATGGTATACCTTGACTGTATGAAGAACATATTTGACTAGTCATAGCATGAAAATCGTGACATGTATGTCATGAATGTGATGATTTATATTTAATGGTCTTGCAGCTCTTGTGGGGATTTCGCTCACATAGCATGTTGCAAAACTTGAATGGTATGACACGATTGCATGGCGAACACAAGCAACAGACCATAACATGAAAACCATGACATGCGTGTCATGTAACAACATGACTACATGCCACGCCCATGATGTGCTCCCGGCCGTTTCGCTAGCATGACATATACCAAATTTCGCATTATTACGGTACGTGCATGGATGACGAAGGTATGTGATTGGTGCAAACATGATAATCATAACATGTGTGTAATGTGAGAACATGACTACATGCCACAGTCAAGGCGCCAATACATTTCGACGTGACGCGGTGCGCGTACTCTCCGGCGTTGCCACACGGGGCGCTGGTGCTGCCATATACTCGCAGGTGCACGCCCGGCTGCATTGCTAGGACGCATGCGCTTTTGAGCGCGTCAGGCGTCCCTCCGTCATGAAAAGAGGGAGACGCAGTGTTGTCTGGGTAACGCATCGGTGCAAAATGCAGGATGTCGCATTTCGCGAGACCGCTTTCCCGCATTTCTGCGGGCAAGTGGTCGTCTGATGACCTTCTCTCCCTTTTTCCCCTTCAATGTCTCTTTTCTCTCATCTTTTATCCCCCTTACCCCCTTCCCCAGTACAGGGTAGCCAGCCGGTCTGAGAACTGGCTAACCTCTCTGTCCTTCCTCTTTCAATCCTCCTCCTCCACAAGTCATCATGTAAATCAACCGTACACGCTCCGGTTGTACACCCAAATCGGCCTCAGAAAATGAACAAGGTTTTTTTTAAAACCAAACTTCATGTATCTACTGTGTATTGTTTTTGGTTTATAGGCGGGCTTCTTTGTGTATACCTTCTTACTTCGTATCATTCGCTTGCGCTGCAAAGTTATCATAATTAATCTAACAGCTGTGCAAACGTTTCAAATAATGCTGTCAAGTGCAGATCATCACCTTGATTCCCACCGGCGACTTGCAGCGGTCTTGGAGAAAAAAAAAGTGGCAGCATATTCATGGGGTGAATGATGGAGAGTAGAGCGAAGCACCCGGCCGTCTATTCGTCCTTGCTTCCGTCCGTCCATGCGTCCATCTGTGTAACCGTCCGTGCGTTCATCCGCCCTTCCGTGCGTGCGTCTCTTCGTGCGTTCACACGTCCATTCGTGCGTCCGTCCCTGCGTTCGTCCATGCATCCACCCCTGCGTCCGTCCATGCGTCCATCCGTCCGTGCAGCCATCCGTGCGTTCATTCATGTATCTGTCTGTGTGTCCGTTCGTCCAGCTAGTCAACACTCCAAGTACCACGCATCTCGCATCGTTTCATCATATATTCTGCATATAGAAGCACCGCCATCCAGCGGGCATTCCAAGGACTAAACGAGAGGTGGCACACGCACACTTTCTTACGGCTTGCGCTTCGTGTCTACTTCTGACCTTTAACCAACTCGAGTTCATGGTATATACTAGTTCACTGTATTCATGATACAGAGGCCCAACGCTCGCTAAACCTTTCTAAAACCAAGGAGGTTATGCCCAGGAAGTACAACGTAGCAACCCTTCCTTGTCAGATAGTGCTCAATGTACATGCCAATGGCTGCTAATGGGGAATGAGAGACTGGAGAATTCGGCTTTTAGTTAACGCGCACGCTGCAAATTTTTTATTGTTCGCCAACGCACAGGAGAAATCTCCCACCGGCACCACCTTGCAGGTCAAAGCGTAAGACATGTTACGTACTACGTCGAGGGACGAATGGATGCCGCTTTATGGCAGCGCCGGTTGAGTTGTTATATATGATTTCATTTGTTACAAATTGTGTTTCATTTGGATCTATTGTATCGTTATACCCTTGTATCGTGATATCACATTGAATTGTTGTGTACATGTATGCCAACATAATCATGTATATTAGAGCAAATGTCTTCACTGTAACGTAGTGATGTTAATCATGTAATCATGAAATATAGATGTGCCGAAGTGTATCTGCCCTGTTACTGGGTTGGTATGAAGCCTTTATGTTCTGTACATGCTGTAAATAATTTTTTTCTAAACAAAAGTCACACTGTGGCTTTTACATTCGCCGAAGACGACTCCATGGCAAAAGCCAACGTCTTTTTTTGGGGGGGCGGGGGGGCTAGTTTGTAGGGAGACTTTCCTGCGCATAACCCTCCCGAAAGCCTTCTGCACGTGCATTAACTTTCAAAACGTGCTATTCGAATAACACATTTTGAAAGCGAATGCACGTGACCCGCACAATAGGAGCAGCGCAAAGTGAAACTGCTGAGTGTCCTTACCCGACCCAACTCCTCTAACTCACACACTGTATATTTGTGCAATTGAACTACGAAGAGGAGGGAGGATATGATGTAAATATGCCTTTTCAAGTGCCCCAACACGGGCAGTTTCAGTTTGAAAGAACTCCTAATGGAGCGACCAGAAGTTTCTCAGCTTGAAAATCCTCACGCAATGGCAGCCACGAGTATGGCTACTGAAACGAGCGTCTCGCTTGACTTTAAATCGTGGCTGGTGCCGTTTTAAATGGGTTGGGATCCACTGTCGTGCACGCGTGCCCGAGTAGAGCGAGGCGAATGGGGTATTCTTTTGTGTAGTGGTGGGAGTCAGAATGATCCCCATTGTCATTTACGGCAGTGGCAGCTTTCGTGAGTGTAGCGCGTCATTTGAACACCAAAAAACGTGAGAGATTATCTTCTTTCCTTTTTTTTTAAAGTATGCTTCGCTTAGTTGATATATGGGAGTGGGCGGAGCCGAGCAAAGGCGGCGTGATTATGCGCCCTCCTGTGTTTATTATGGAGTTTATTATATGCAAAACGAAGTTGTTTTTACTCGCCCTCATTTCAGAGTGCACTACCATTATACAAGTTCGGGTTACCCTAAATCGCGTATGTTCGTGGTGCCAAATGGGCGCGCACTTGTTGTTGCTTTAGTAGTAGTAGTAGTAGTAGTAGTAGTAGTAGTAGTAGTAGTAGTAGTAGTAGTAGTAGTAGTAGTAGAAGTTGTTGTTGTTGTTGTCGTCGTCGTCGTTGTTGTTGTTGTTGTTGTTGTTGTTGTTGTTGTTGTTGTTGTTTGTTGTTGTTGTTGTTGTTGTTGTTGTTGTTGTTTTTCATGTGGGAGTCAACGACTAACAGTTCTATCCTGTTCTATCTTGACTTTGGCCTCCGAGTCGTCTTAGGTGATTGATTCGGGAAACCCTGCAAGTCACGGTGCATGTGTCTCGAGACAAGGCATCCCGAAATACATGCACTGAAAATGGCACGACTAAGGAAGCACGGACTTTGGAAAAAGAGCGGCATTGTTCACTCTTACGGTCGCCCCTGTCCCCACTTGCACCCTCCTCAGCACGTAATAGCCGGGTGCCGTGAGTTATGATGCGGTGAGCCCACTCTGTCGCGGCTCAATGACCACCACGCATGGTGGAGAGTGACCCCAGATGATGAAGTGACACCGCGTGACACCACTCGGCCTGACACTGTCGTCGACTGGCTGTGGGTGAAAAGCAGGCATTCGCGTGCCCAAACAAGAGAAATAAATTCCAAAGAAAACACGCCAAATCGTGATCGTGGGTGCGCAAGAGGTGTCCGGCGTTTCCATTGACCTTCAGTTAGACGTGAGGATGCTTGGGAGAAGACAATTTTTTTGCGTGTTCTGGGTGCCGGAGGAGAGGGGGTGGAGGGGACTCATGGCGAAGTGGGTATTTTTTTTTTCTTCATCGTGAATGCTTTGGAAAGACTCATGACTGCCTCATTTTTTAGGTTATCCCCGAAGCGTACGAAGAAAGCACTGACGTATCGTAGCTCTATTGGTTTCCCTCCACGCGACGACAAATCGACTCGCGGTCGGCTTACGCTTCCGGAACTAATACTACAGATCCCACAAGAATGTGGCTTCCTGCCACATCGTTCTTTGCACGCTGTCCAAGTGAAGAATGCGTCCAGAGAGGCGATCGGCCATTAGCGTTCCATTTGGTGATGAGACCTTTGTCAGCACTGGTGTGTGGAGTGATATATTGTAGGATTTCATGGTCACAGCGTAAGACCGCAGCATATCGCAACACTGACAAACTACCTCAGTTATTGAAAACGCTGTGCTAGCAGAAACAAAACTGAATCATTAGATGCGCTATCCCGAATCACCGCCAGTCAGTACGCGATTTCCACGGCAACTAATTGTTAGTCACTCATTCACTGTTTGTTTAGAAAAAATTTATTGCCACAAACGTCAATAACACTCAACAGAACATTTCCGTCTTAGACATACTCTAACGATGATGACAAGACAGACGTCATTTACATGAACATGGATATGAGATGACGTTGAAAAAACATGTACATTCGATGGTTCACTCAAACACAACCACAAAATACTTCAAGGTAAACAAGAGACAAATAAAACATAAATATGTACATTTTGCATATTTACATGTTGGCATGCCATTTCTGCCGGCACATCGACAGATCAGCCTACCAATACCAGGCCGGCCGAAAGACAAGTTTCACTCGTCCGTCATAGACCGACACAAAAGGGCAAGACCAGTGCCGAAGAAATTCCTCTTCACCGAGGAAGAAGAGCTCCTCCGACAAAACAGACAGCAGCTCCGAGTACAATCGTTCTAGAATCGGGTAGAGCGCACGGCGGCGGCGGCCCGCTGCAACCGCCTCGCAGCGGTTGCGCCAGAGGCAGAAAGCGCCGGCAACAATGACAAGACAAGCGAAGCGGCCTCGCGAACAACGCCCAGAAGAAACGAAGCGATTTACTCTGAGGCAGTGAAATCCAGCATGTACGGCTCTCCAAAAAACGCGAGCAATGATACAATGCCTCAGTAAATGCTGATTTGTTTTTCGAAGGGAGCAGTTCGGACATGTTGCTGACTGGACTATTCTCCACCTTTCGAGGCGGTCGAGAGTGGGAAGTACACCCCATCCCAGGCGCCACATGAAGTCCCGAAGGTGTCCAGGCAGAAAAGAAGCCGTTAAGGAGCTCCAAGACACCCGTCTAGAGCGAGCACGGCGGGCTGGCGGGACCAACGGAAGCAACAAAGCAGCAGTTGTCTCAACTATGTGGTTGTTCAAAACATCTATGCCAGGACAGCTCGACTTGACATGGCGAAAAAATGCAACAGTTGTTGCATAAAACGCAGGAAGTGTTATTGACTGTGGCCCCCTGTTAAGTTGCGCATTAGGCATCAAATGGCGAAGGTGAGTACCCAGAAAGTAGTATGCAAGCGTTCGTGCGGGAGATTCCTCCCCTTGCACTAGGCGCAAAAGGAAACGCAGTGCCAGCAGCCGACAGCGTATGGACACTGAAGGGAAAGCAAAGCCTCCTTGAGCACGCTGCTGTCCCAGTGCCGCGCGAGAGACCAACTCAGTGCCGTTTGACCAAAAAAAAAAGAACACAAAGCAGACTGCAGTGATCGCACGATACGTAAAGATGGTTGCACGACGTGAGAAAGGTACCAAATGCGACCGCAAAATACAGTCTGCGCAAGGTACCTCCGCTCAAGAAGCGGGAAGTCAAAATCCTGTGCATCCTGAATTTTCAGTCTTACTTCCTCGAGAGCGTTTAACCAAACAGATTCGCAAATGCCGTAGTGGTTGTATGAAATACCTAAAATACGAAGGGACGCGGCCGGCTGAATGGGAACACCGGCGCTAAGCCTGGAGTTTGGAGAGCCAATGAAGAAATACCGGGATTTGGAGATGTTCAACGCTGCACCTGAAATGTCGCCATACTGGGAAAATACATGCAGGCTGCGTGAAAGGCTATCTTCATCTGAAAGGTACAAGGTTATATCATCAGCGAAAGCTGTGACTTTCACGACACCGCTACCAGGAAGCGCAAGACCCCGGACACGTGAATCCGCGTCAAGAGCACGCAAGTATGGCTCAAGGCTGAGGACAAATAGCACAGGAGACAATGGACAACCCTGACGGACCCCACGTGTTATGGAAAAGGCAGCACTTTCCCAACCATCCAGAACTAGTGTGCTTTTCAGACCAGTGTACGTATTTTTAATCATTTCCACAAACGAATGAGAAAAGCCGAAGGCTGTGAGCACATTAAAGATATACGCGTGCTCTAGTCGGTCAAACGCTTTTTCCTGGTCCAAAGACACAAGGATACCACGCGCAGATCGCGACAAAGTATAAGCTATGATATCCCGTGTCGTATATGACAAGCTGTGTATTTCTCGTCCAAGCACTGATGAAGTCTGGTGATGACATATTAGGGTGTTCAACAGACCCCTCAAACGTTGAACGGCTACCGCCGCGAATATCTTATAGTCAACGTTGAGGAGCGTGATAGGTCTCCAATCTTCAGGATTAACAGAGGAAGCATCACCCTTTGGAATAAGCACAATGCGTCCATCTCGAAAACTTGATGGAAAGACACCGTCCTCGTAGCATCGCCGGATTACCGCGGTAATTGTAGCACCAATCTCATCCCAAAATGTCAAGTAAAACTCAACAGGTAAACCGTCTGGCCCTGGGGCCGTTCCACGTTTCACAGATTTCAGTGCCGCCTTTACCTCTTCAGCCGACGGAGGGATGTGCAGGCAATCTGCAGCTTCTTGAGGAATACGGGGCAAACTTCTAAGCATTGGCGGTGTTTCATCACAGTCAGTCCGCATGGCCGAACACGACATTGCTCCAAAATGCGCCAAGAAAACAGATCGATCACGCGTAGGAAGCCGCTGCGCAGGTGGTATTTGTGCTGTCATAGAGACTGGTGACTCTGATTGCCCAAAAAAGGAATGTCTCGCGTAGCGCAGCACCTCGGGATGTGCACATGGGTTGTGTCTACAGCGCCATGCTGCTGCCGCCAGGGACGAAGCAGCAGTCAAGCGCTGAAAGCGTTCACGCAGTTCACGCTGCCACGCTCGCATCAGAGGAGAAGGCGTCTCGGCGCGCAAAGCAATGCTTAACTTCATCGCGGTATCAGCAAGCTCTTCAGAAACGCGTCGACGAAGCGAACGCCCCTCTACTGCGCAGCGCAGGCGCCACTGTGTTTTAAGCGCATCCCAATCTTCAGGACCAGACGCCGTGAGCGACACACGTATTGCGCGTGACAAATCTGATCTTGAGCGCGCGTCCCGCAGGACGCGAACATCAAGACGCCATGGCTTTTCTGAGAAAGAAAATGGAACTTCGAGCTTCAAGACAATAGGCCGATGATCAGATACGTACACAGGAGAAGGTGGGAAGGACGGAACGCATAAATCAGAGACAAACGCCTCTAACGCTCGTGGGATATAAGCCCGGTCGAGCCTGCTGGAGGATCGTCCACGTCGCAATGTCCAAACAAAGGTATTCCCGTGCACTACATTGTGCGCGTCTAGTAATGAAAAGTGGTGGACAAGGCGGCGAAGCTCGCGTGAATTCCAAGCAGACCGGCCCCAGCCAGGACCTTGTACATCGGTTCGCGTATTTAGAACGCAGTTGAAGTCGCCAATCAAAATGACGTCATGACCGTCAAGAAAAAACACATCCAGGTCTCTAAAAAAGTCATTAGACTGTCCAGCTTGCGCTGGCCCATACACACACAGTATCCTTAATCTGAAAGAAAAGTAGCTACAGTCTAAAGCCAAAACCCTGCCCACGCCATCGTAAAAAGCATGATGATCCCTTAATAAAGCTCGGTTAAAAATAATAATACCTACTCCCGTAAAACGAGATGTAGCAAAAGAGAAATAACAATCTAGGTTGAACCTTCGTTTAAAAGCAAGCACGTCGGATAGCGAGAAAAAATTTGTTTCCTGGAGGCACAAAACATCACAATTTGCAGCGCGGGCGACACTAATCACTTCAGCCTGCTTTGCCGGACTGCGAAAACCCTGAACGTTCAATGAAATAATATGCAGTGTAGTAGCCATAATAAAAAGTAAAGACTAACCTGGACGCATAGTTCTAGACGGTGTCCTGGAAAGTGTCCAGGGGACACTTGCTCGACCAAATTACAACGCACTGTTCGACCCTACAGAAGAGGGTCGAGGTTTTTTGGGCCGTTGGGATTTACCACGGCCATCACTGCGTTCATCGGAGCAAGAGCTGGAAGTGTGCCCTCGCTTTGTTTCACGTGGAGCTCCCATTTCAACGTCAAAATCGGCAAGGCTAGACAGTCCGATGCTACTATCCAGTCCCAGGCTGAAGCCGTCTTCCGAAGACGTGTCCTGAGGAGGTAGGGACTGAGCCGCCGGCAAGCTTGGATCCACATTCTTGATGCTGGCAGCACTGTCCGCGTCTCTGCAGTCCGGTGTAGGCGCCCTTTGTGTGGGCGATTTTTTACGTGTACGACGCGATGTCGAAATGGTCGGAGCGGCCGCAACAGAAGAGGCTGTGGTGTTTTCGCCACTGTTTTCCAAAATAACCGGGGTCGTAGGGCCAACTCCAACAGCAGCAGCCTGATAACTGGGGTCATTTGTGCACTGAACATCAAGTGGCGCCAAAGAAGAGACGCCGACGCCGTTTTCAGGGCAGTGCGTTGCGTCTTTCGAAGCGCACGGTTCCTGCACCAGCGGGGAGGCCGACGCGCCAAGCGTCGCATCGACAATCGCGCTTTCGTTGTGCGCTTCGTTTGAAGGAACTTGTAGGGGTGAGGCCAGCACAGCGTCGGTGACCTCCTCTGCGTCCCCCGAGTCGGTAGTTGGTTCCATTGCCGGTGTCAGTGGTGGAAAGGCACCAGCGGCAGCGTCTGAGTAAGAGCGGCGGACAGAGCAAACCACAGTTGGGTGGCCGTCCCCGCAGCGTCGACATGGGCGGTCACATCCTTCACTAACGTGACCGTGCACACCACAGCGACCACAATACGGTGTTGTGCACTGGGCTCGTAGATGGTCCCCTGAGCCGCATCTTCGACATACACGCTGGAGACCACGGTAGTCAAACGTAGCACGGTGACCGGAGATGCGCAGGTAGTTCGGCACAGGATTAGCGGCGTTCATCTCCATTCGAACATACCGCGTTCCAGTGAGTACGCCGCGTCGCCCGCTCATCAAACCACTGGTGACAGTGAGCACCTTGCCATATGGGGATAACGCTTAGACGAGAGCTTCGTTTGAGACGAACGATGGCAGGAACAGGCAGGCGACGTTGGTCACTTGTGGGCCAACGGGAACGACTTGAACACGCTCGCCGCCGATCACCAGGCAGCCAGCATTGACGATTAGAGACATGGAGGCCATGCTCTTAACGGTGACTTGGAAGTTTCGAGCTCCCTGATGCTGCACGCAGTATACCTCTGAGAGGCCGACTATTGAGGCCGTCGCATCAACGACAGTCTCGGCACTATTCCCCGTAGGGACAACAACGTCGAAGACAAGCGCCTTCGAAGGCGTCCAAGACGCGACGGGCACCATGACTCGTACTGACGGACGCCCCTGACATAGAACGATCAGGGACGTCCTTAGCTTAGTTTGGACGATCTGCACACAGACGTCAATGGACCTATACTCACTGCTATGCCAGTTATGTTTATTCAGAGAAAAACAATGTACTCCTAGGTTGAAGGGACTAAAGGCAGATTACCTCTGCCTGACTAAGATCCCTCTACCCATACATTTGCTCAGGTGAGGTGGAACAAAGGAATACAAATTTCATTCTTCTTTTGAATGAGGAGACACAAAATTCAAATTCAACATGCATAACAGATGTGGACACATACGTTTTAAAATAACACTTTACAGTCATCACAAATTTGTGATGATGATTAGACTGCTGACTCTTCGCCGAACTCGGCAACTCACTACGTAGGTGGCGGTAGATGCTATCTGTGCCATGCTACCTTCCGAAGGCATTTCCGAAGCCATTTCTGAAGCTTCCACAGTATTCTTTGATTTGAACATATGTACTACCCAATAAAAGGTAATAACCTAATTACTAATATTCTGCTAGGTCAACGGCCTTAATAAAGCACTGTTAGTTGTAAGGGCAATATGCGACTGTATTCCTTCCTCCACCCACACTTAGCATGGACAAAACTTTGGCAAAGTATGCCAAGCCAATGCCGGACAGAGTTTAATCCAAGGGGGACCAATCTGCAGGCGCAGTGATGAACTGGTATATTCTAGCTATGTGAAGAGCAAGTAAACGAATATACAGAGAAGACATAAACGAAGGGCTGGTACTGTGCGCATATAAATAATCCAACTGTGTCTCTACATATGCATGCGATGATTGTCGCTTGTGTGTCTCTAAGGTGAAACATGCAATCGAAGATTCTTGGTTGTACAGCGATGACTTTGTGTTGCACATACTCGTTCGCTCCTTAGCAGCTTGATGAACATCGTTAAACCAAACAAAAAAAAAGGAGAAAAAAACGTTTGCCAGGAAATTGCCACCCACATTCGTTAACCGAAGCGTCCAGGTCTTCATTCACGCCATCTCCACAAATGGGGCACTTAAACAGGGGCGAATATGCATATGACTCACGAGTCGGTAAAAGCCGAAGCGGCGTACAGGGGGAGCCTGCAGCGTGTGCGTAATTCAATTGTGGCTCATTTAGTAAACCAGTACAACGCCGTGCCTCTCCAGCGCTGAGCCCGAAAGCGAGTCACCACTCTGCAGTCGTTTTGTTTTCCTATTGGACACGCAGTACAGTACGATCTGCGTTAATAATTTATGAAACGCCAGCCACCTGTCATGGTGCTTACTCGTGGTGCAGCAGAGTGGCATTTTATAGGGGTGCCGTTTCACGACTAAAGTCTGCGCGATGACAAAGCACTGTCCCTCATTGAGATGCCCCCCCCCCTCCCCCCCCCGGCTGACGCGAACGCGAACTGTAGTCGCTCTCGATCAACGCCACTTGGCATTTGGCAGAACTTCACTCCTTCTCCGCTGATATTAGCATATCGGTTTAGTGGCCGGGTGATAGTTTAATTGCAGCTACCGTTGACCGAGCCCGCTTAATTATGCCAAGGTTCGTCGGAGTGAGTGCTGTAAAAAGTTTGTCGAGTGATTGATGAATACGCTCCGGTGAAATCAGATCCTCGCGATGTGATGGTATAGTGCGAGTGATGCATGCCTGTCGTAGTTGGATTTAGATGACGTAATATTGCTGGAATATATTCCCTCGACACCACGATATGAATATGAGAAATGTGGTAGCAGAGGGCTCCGCGAATTACGCCTGCCGGGGGTTCTGCAAAGTGCACCTAAATTAGGAAAATTGTCCTCAAGCATTTTCGCTTTCACCAAAGGTGCAGCCACCACGGCCAGGATACAATCCTGTGACTTGCTGGTCAGCAGTCGGGCACAGTAGACCACCGTGGCGGGTAGTTTAGTTTAGACAACTTCTTATTTAAAGCCATGGTTTGAAAATAAGTTACCAACATTCAGACAATACTGCTTCTTTTATTCAACAGTGAGCAATATTACTGGCGCTGTATGAATGTTTGAGAGCGTCACAATATTGTTACAAGATCAATAGGAAGTTCATTGAAAGCATCGGAATTTAGGACCTCATAGTATTTTTAATGTATTCCGGCATCAAGTCTTTAATACATTCCCAACTCACTGGACAGCCGTAATCAAAACGATAAATGTGAGAACGCAATTCTTTATGTACCGTACATATTTCACGTATGCTTCCACTAGAAAACCGTTAAAAGCCTGGGAATAAGCGAAATATCCTGTACTTCGTCTTCCACAGATAGACGCACTTATTAAATCGGTATTCCTCACCCCCCTTTCCGACGTCTTGAAACTATTCTTTACCCTCTCTAGATATTGCTAATATACTATGATATTCACCGACACTGTGTGTTCACCTCATGTTGCGCGGCAACGCGCTCAACACGTACCGACAGCTCCTGAAAGTGCCAACTTTGAGGCTAGAGCCCCTCTCTAATCTAAACTAACATAAACCGACACGGTAGATTCGCACATAGTGTTGCGCGGCAACAGGCTTAACACCTACCGACAGCTGCTGATGGTGTTCACTTTGAGGTAAGAACACCACGCCGAAGCCACGGCTCTCCACACTTAAGAGCTCGTTTCCCCGACCGGAACGAGAGTTCGTCGACGCGTGAAACAGAAATCCCCCCAAAAAAGCTCGACCACACCCAGCGAGGAGAGAGCGTGTCTTCCTAATTAACGGCACAGAGCTGCGAAAAAACGAATGGCGTGGGACATCTCTCGACTAAGATCTACAGGGAACGAAACCTTCCTTTGTGCCTTCTCCCACCCATACGCGGGGCTCTCAACTCGACTTCTATAGTGTGGTTCGGCCAAAACTCCTTTCTTTTACCCCCTTACTGAAACTTACTTCCGCGTTGCGCTTAACGAAGCAAGGGCGAATGCACTTACACTAATTACGTCACGCGGATCAGAGACGGACCCCTTTAGCGTGTGCGCGCGTAATCGTGAATGGAAATGAACTATATAGAAGCCCGCTGGCTGTATACTATGCCGCATTTCTTACATCTCAAGTGTGATGACGGGTTTTCTTCTTTCTATCTGTCTCGTTACGTTAATTCGAATCAACGCTTCGTTTGTTATACGGAAAAAAATTTTCAAGCTAAAAGGATGTCTAATGAGAAAGGCAAACGCGCGTGGCTGCTGGCCTGTCAGTGCAGTCCCCGTTCATTAATCTTGTGTTCTAACTGGTATATTTGTTTTATGATCGTATGCTAATTTCATTGATTCACACGAGTCGCTGGGTATTCGTACTTAGCCCGTACACCGCACACACCGCTAATGGACGGTGACGACATATACTCAGCACGATTCGTGAAATATATAGTCATAAGGTGGTGGTAGTGACTGTACTGACAATGGCTCAAAGCGAAACAGCTGACAGACAGAAAAAAAATGCCAGCATATCCACGGAGTGAATCATGGCGAGTGAGGTGAAGCATTCGTCCGGCCATTCGTTCTTGCTTCCGTCCGTCCATACGTCCGTCTGTGTGACCGTTCATGCGTCCATCCGTCCGCCCTTGCGTGCGTCTGTTCATGCGTCCGTCCCTGCGTTTGTCCATGCATCCGCCCCTGCGTCCGTTCATGCGTCCATCCATGTATCTGTCTGTGTGTCCGTTCGTCCATCTATTCAACACTCCAAGTACCACCATCTCGCATCTTTTCATCATATATTCCACATGTAGAAGCATCGCCATCCAGCGGACATTCCGAAGACTAAACGAGAAGTGGCACACGCACACTTTCTTACGGCTTGCGCTTCAGGTCAACTTCCCACCTTTAACCACCTCGAATTCATGGTATATTCTAGTTCACTGGATTCATGGCACTGCGGCCCAACGCTCGCTAAACCTTTCTAAAAACCAAGGAGGTTACGCCCAGCGAGTATAACGTAGCAACCTTTTCCTGTCAGATGATGCTCGATGTACATGCCAATGGCTGCTAATGGGAAATGAGAGAGAGAGATAGACTTTATTATTTCCGGCAGATTGCTGGGATGGGCTCCCACCAAGGGGCCAACGGAGAGACCGTGTCTCCCGGCAGCTTCCTTGGCCTGCTGGATTGCCCAAAGTTGCTTGTCCAGGCCCGAACTGAGCAGCGCAGTCCGCCAACGCGCCCGAAGGTCTTCATTGGAGGCCGCGACCCCAGAATTTCTGACTAATGGGAAATGAGAGACAGGAGAATTCGGCTTTTACTTTCTCACGGCTTGCGCTTCGTATCTACTTCCCACCTTTCACCACCTCGAATTCATGGTATATACCAGTTCATTGTATTCATGGCACTGCGGCTCAACGCTCGCTAAACCTTTCTAAAACTAAGAAGGTTACACCCAGCGAGTATAACGTAGCAAACCTTTCTTGTCAGATAGTGCTCGATGTACATACCAATGGCTGCTAATGGGGATCGCAGCGTGCGCGTTAACTAAAAGCCGAATGCCCTGTTTCTCCTTCCCCATTATCAGCCATTGGCATGTACATTGAGCAAAATTTTTTATTGTTCAACAACGCACAGAAAAAATCTTTTCCCGGCACCACCTTGGATGTCAAAATATTATACTTGTTACAGACTACAACGGCTACGAGGGACGAAAGGGTGCCGTTATAAAAACTTTCGCACCTAAAAAGACTAGAAAAGTGCACACGTACGGAATCGCAGTGATATTAGCTTCATCATCAGTTGTATTATGAACGTATCTTTATTATCACGTGCTGCTTCAATTCCCTACTAAAGATGCAGTGCATCATTTACGTTTCGATGTTACTTTGAGGAGTTGTTTCACCGGCGTAACTAAGTGGCATTTTGTTTTCCACGTCCTGGTTTTACCGCTAAAAATCTGCTTCACAGTTTTAATCGCCAGTTTCATTGGTGTTTCTGTTAGTGTGTGGAACGTGTCCGCTTTATCTCTTCCAGAGCTATGAAGTAGCTAGCACTATCTCGGTGTTCCAACTTCTCCTAACGTCCGATCGAAGACATAAACTTCACTGATATCCTAATAAAATCCAAGACATTAGTTCAGACTATCGTGATTTTCTTGACTGGGCCCTTAGACAGCGGATAGAGAACGACACCACGCATTTATGCTAAGAAGAAATGAAAGGAAAGTGGATCCTGGCCAAAAAATAAATAAACAAAGTACGAGAAGAACAAAAGGAACGAGTAGGATTCAAGTTGCGTGATTCTGGGGCTCCTTCTGAACCCCAGGAAATCTTTTAAATTACACTTGGCTCAGGTATAGCGCGACGTAGAATCGTCGTCATGACACTAAGCATGTTTTAGTCTTCTGAAGAAATAAAACCTCTTTATATAACATCCCGTTTAAGCTGTACTGCAGGAAAGCATTTATTTTATTCCTGCCAACACATATCTAACTTTCAGTCTTCCTCGACTGCAATTTGGATCCCTTGGTGACGATCCCGTTTCTCTCACTCTTCGCCGTTATTTTCTGTCCCATGCGTAACGTACAGCGTCCACGCCATATATTACTGCGGCAGGAATTCACAAAAGTACAGAGGTCAAGAGACAGAAAAATTTGTCCACCTTACTCAAGTCTCGTCTATCGATATATAGACTTCATTTCACAAAGCCTGACCCCAGGTTAAAAAAAAAAAAAAAAACGCTGTTGCGTTTTCTTGCTTCACAGGCAAGGGATACGAATTCACACGTCACCTTTGCCGGCATAGCAGACACGGAGCGACTTTTGGCGACGACACGTTTCCGCCATTTTCGCGCCCAACAGGCACGCCTAACGACATTGGTCATTAGGATCGATTTGAGGCACGCGGTCAGTAAACGGGAAACGTATGCGAATTCACCCCTTGACGCGTTTCACGCGAAAACGTCGTACATGTGGCACTGAAATGTTTACCCTTTGAGCTGTCCGTAAACATATAGCGGTCCCTTTACGGAAACGTGCATTTCACATTGAAGGTATACAGGCGGTCTCTTTTCGACTGCATCCCTGTGACACGTGTCGACACATGTGTGTCGACAAAAAAGGACCCTGAACGACGCTCCGTGAAGCGTGACCGCGAGGGTAAACTTATTTCCGGTATAGCGCGGCACATGGCTTACAATAAGCGATCTTGTTTTGAGCGTATCCACAATGGAGGTTAGAGTTTGTACCAACGATGCGGTGGGCACGCAAGATAGCATTCACGAGAGCGTGGCCACTACGCTTCAAATTCGGGAGGCTGTCCTGAAAAATATACTAATAAATAACTGTAAAGGTTAAAGAAGAAAGCTGGCTATCAAAGCATAAGGACGGCCTGTCTGGCTGCCGTACGCTGGGAGACGGAACATGAGAACACACAAAAAAAGACGCTGCATAAGTGTGTGCGCACACATTTGTTTAGTTCTATGTTTAAATATATGTAACAAGACATTTGAGCTTCACAGAGGAGGAAATTGAGAAAGTGTTGTTGGTGTGTGTGTTTTGTTGTTTTTTTTTGTTGCTACTGCTGCTTCTGTCCTTTCTTGATTCTGTTATTGCAGCAGGCGGGCTCAGCCTAACGCAAGTAGCCATCGATTGTCAAGGATGCATCATGTATTGTTCAGCCACGTATGAGGCAGGTAGGCGTAATCAGCGGCCCTTGCACTGTCTTTCTAATAGCCGCTGGTCCAACGGCAAAGAAATTGCCTTAAAAGGCTGTGTGCTGTTGCGAACATAGCCTAGATAGAATCTTGAATGAAACCTATATCAATACAGACGTCAGCCAATGGGGAAGCATACCACTTGGATTAAGCGGGGGTGAAACAACCAGGTAAGAATGTCGAGCAACAACCACAAAGAGACTTTTTATTCTCTTCTTTCAGTCAGCCTGGTTTCAGTCTGGTTTTGAAGCTCATTTATGCTATTAGCCATAGGAAAACTGAAACATCTCATTGCATCCGGTGCGTCCCAGTTTTATTCCACAGGGCCAACAAAGTTATACACTAAAAAAAAACGCTAAGAATACAAGGAATGGAAAGTGCAGTGCGCCAATAAACGTTCAAATGAATACGACGTCAGACGTCGGCGACATTTTTACTTCAAAAGCGTATTCACAGAAGTCTGCACAAATGAATGTGCTCTTACGGCTGATGTCAAAAGCAGGCGACCCCGCTGCCGCAGAACGTCGCCGATTTACAGTGTATACTACATTGAAGAAGTAAGGAGAGGCTCCGCCCAGGTGACCGAAATGAGGCAGCCGATCACATCAGCGACTGAATAAATAGTCCCGCTTTAGCTCGTGGCAACGTTGTCTGCCGGCGATGTCAACGGCCGTCCGGCTCACGAAGTCAGTCTGTAGTACACGCCAACTGGTGCACGCTTGTGTGTCCACGCCTTTGAGGAGGAAATGCCGCCGACTTCTAAAGCTGTAACCGACTGAAGCAGCTGCGCTCAAGAATTGATCTTTAAGGGCTCGTTTCTTCGTTTGATGCAGCTTTAATAAAAACCAACAGATATATGAAGCCAAGCATTGTATAGTGGACGTTAATGGGACTGACTTAGCTGCATTGTAGTCCTCTCTACAGACTTATATCGTAGCTACTTCATTACAGGTAATTGATTGATATGTGGGGTTTAACGTCCCAAAACCACCATATGATTATGAGAGACGCCGTATAGTGAATGACTCCGGAAATTTCGACTACCTAAGGTTCTTTACCGTGCACCCAAATCTGAGTACACGGGCCTACAACATTTCTGCCTCCATCGGAAATGCAGGCACCGCAGCTGGAATAGGAACCCGCGACCTGCGGGTCAGCAACCGAGTACCTTAGCCACTAGACCACAGCGGCGGGGCCACATTACAGGTAAAACAGCCGTATTAATGTCTCAATACCCTGTCTGGCTTCATCATCTGTTAGTTTCCCTTAAGCCCTTAAGCATACATCATAGTGCACTCTAGCCGAATTTATTATTGGGACTATTTCTTTCATCACGGAGGCAAATGACTGCCGCACTTCGGTCATCGGGGCGGGGTCTATCTTGCCTTGTGAATTATAAGTACCTCTAACAAAAAAGCAAGCATGGTGACAATAAGAATGTTTTCACTTTCACTGCAACTGTACCTTCATCCGTCAACTTTTCACGCAAGAGAAAAAAGAAGTAAAGCAACGCAAAAGAGCAAATGTAGCGCACGGGAGCCTTATGTTGTGCGCCATTTCAGCTTTCGATGGCACGCCATAATTTGGCGTGACAGAGAGTCACTTAAATGGCGCTCCGCGGTGTGGGGCGTGCGCAAAATCTACATGCGTGACCTCTCTGTATAGGCCCCAGCGTAAGCGTAATTTCACCCCTCGCTCCACTGCTGTCGGCATAGGGTGCATCACACTTCGCCGATTGATACACGGCAACACGCTTGCGACATCTGGCTGACCTATATGCACCAAGGGAGCCGATTACTCGCAGGTAAAGGTTATATGCCTCCAAAAAGGGATCAGTGCCGAGGGACATGTTTATTGGGGATGATGCCCCCTTGCAGCACTTCATATTGTCGCGCAAACACCTTTCCTGAGTACGAATATAGTTGTGATACACGTAACAGATGCAAACCTTGCAAGAATAAGGCGCTTGACCTCATTGAATTCGTTTAAAGGAAGTGAGGGACAATAAATCACCGTATTCAGTACGGTGATTTATTGTCATCATCATTTTTTAATTATGTTCCAGTAGGAATTATGTCATCACTCGACAAAATTCAATTACATTCCGTAAGCAGGCCCCCTTTTTTGCAAGGCTCCTGCTTTTTTCCTCGTTAATTAAGCTGTCGACTTTTTTCCTCGTTAATTAAGCTGTCACGTTTTTTTTTCTTGAGTAGCCACAATTCCTTCATAGATAATAAATGTATCGCTATAATTAGTCTAGTGGCATAGAATGACATTAAATTATGCATAATGTCTGAAGGTTGGGACTTCTTGCAAAGGCTTTTACTTGACTATAGGAGAACTAAGTACCTGGTATTGACCACCATAAATAATAATGAAAGCTACGGAAACTAATGAGCCAATAGGCAGAAGGCAATTGTTGCAGTCATAAGTAGTCGACTACGATGAACGTCTATGACTTCCAGAAAAAAGGCAGGCAGACAGACAGAAACAGTACTAATGACACTAGTAGAACTCGCTGATTGGCTAATTGGTGCATATCTGGAATAAATAGTCAATTTTGCGCCAAAATAGCAGCCAAAATAAAGAAGAAAAGGCATAAGCAGGACGGCAGCCCACTTGCAACTGTTTATTCGTGGCAACACCGTGGTAGTTTAATGGCTAAGGTATTCGGCTGCTGACCCGCAAATCACGGGATCGAATCCCCACTGCGGCGGCTGCATTTTCGATGAAGGCTGTATACTGTAGGCCTGTGTGCTTAAATTTCGATGCACGTTAAAAAACACCAGGTGGTCGAAATTTCCACAGCCCTCACCTACAGCGTCTCTAATCATCATGCCGTGGTTTTGGGTCATTAGACCACACTTGTTTGTCCTTGACCACTATTGTTTAGTCTTTGAGAAATTAAGCTATCATAAACATACTTCTCGTAAACGCATGCTCAACATGTTCAGGCCTTCCTTTACCTAATCATGCTACCGGACACATGCTCTCTAGATAACGTGCTTTTCGACTAATACGGGAGGAATGAAATTTAGCTAACGCAATTATACCCCGTTTTTTTTTATTATTATGCGAAAGGCTTCTAAAATTTCTCGTACTACCTTACGTTTACTTTAACCCAGGATCCTGATTTGCGTGAAGGATGGTGTGCATTCACAAGAAGTGACATGCGCGCTTGAATAGGCACCGTCCTTATTATTTACCGTGAGAGCGTGTTCCCTCGCTCGGTCATTGATGCAGCTTCCCGTCTTGCCAACGTAGCTATTTCCGCACGATAGGGATATTTCGTAAGCCACTTTAGTGGCGCACTTCGTGAATGGCCGCGCATGCTTTATTTTGCGGCCTTTCAGCTGTCGAGCATGCTTTACAGGGATGCGAGGGCACATATTCGTCAGTTTGTTTGGGGCTGCGAACACCAGCCACACGCCATGCCGACTCAACACGTTTTTAAGGTTACGTGTAACTTTATGAATATAAGGTACCACCCTCGGCCTGTCTTTGTCCTTAAGTGCTTCAGCCGAGACTTTTTCGACCTTCTGCTGAAGGCATTCCGCAACCGCAAACAACAATGCGTTAACAAAAAGTGGGTCAAAATTTACAGAACCCTCTCCTTATGGCGTCTCTCATCATCATACCGGGGTTTTGGGTGATTAAACCACAGGTATCATTGTTTAGTATTCCTAGTAGCCTGTTTTCTCAAGAAATAAACATTAAGCTTCAGTGAGCCCTTGCGCTGTCTACGAGTTTTTTTTTTCTTTGCTGTGGTCGTAATTTTCGCGTGAAACTCAGCGTTATTGGCATAATCGTATAATCACCGTGCTTTTGGACAACTAGGACGCCAAAGCTTTCATGGAGATTTCGAATACTCAACCATTCGATTTAAGACACGTTTGTTGCCATTTCGTTTTGCTCACCTTTTTCAAGGCGTATATTTTTCTGTCGTGTGAAGAATCTGTCGTCTAGAACAACTTCAAACGCTGGTTCCCACACCTCCGATCTCGCTACACTTCCCCCCATGCAGAATGGTCCCACATTCCATTTGTATATTGCGCTGTGCTCCTTTCTTCTTTTATTCTTACAGCTATTACAATATATCATGGACTTCGCATGCTGTACCCTTCTATTTTTTTCAAATTTACTTTTAAATAAGTTGAAGCGCACTTTGTAGTAACAAAATGTCGACATAGAGGGGCGCTCAGGGCGTCTGGCAACAATTGACAATACGCTCGCGCACGGTTGACCTGGTGAGTGCATTAGGAGCTGAAGTCAGAGGCCAGGGAACCCGGATGCGAGTTTGAATCGTGTCAAACACGCGACTTTGACGACAATGCACTCTTTTCTCCCCCTTGCATGCAACACCGCCATCCCGCTCATTCCCCTGTGCCTTCCCGCGGCGGGGAGCAGCGTGCCTTTCGGTTTGCAAGTACGGGGTGGTGGTTATTCTGTTTCGAATCTGACAACCAAAAAAAAAGAAGTGTAAAAAAAAAGAAACGCCACAGGATAGAGATGTAAAAGGACGCTCAGGACAGATCGTATACGAAGTGGAGGCAATTCGTTGTAAATGAAATACCAGAATTGCCACATGTGATGTTTATTAACGTGCACTGACCTCGTACAGCACACTGTTCTTATAGATTAGTTTTTATGTCATTACCCTCCTTCGATATCACGTTTCCCGTTCCCTAGTGTAGGGTAGCCAACCGGCTTGCCAGGGCTGTGGACCTCCCTGCTTACCTTGTGTAAAATTTCTTCCCTCTTGTCTCTTGCCCATTTCGGAGCGCGCGCACGCAGGCACGCACGCAGGCACGCACGCACGCACGCACGCACACACACACACACACACACACACACACACACACACACACACACACACACACGCGCGCGCGCGCGCGCGCGCGCGCACACACACACACGCACACACACACACACACACACACACGCGCGCGCACACACACACGCACACACACACACACACACACACACGAATAAAGAAAGAGAGACAATCAGTGGGGCTGGCGGCTACTGTATCTAACTTCCTGGTTGTCGTTCTACAGCAGATACAAGATAATAAAATGCACGCGTGTGCCAGGTTATGTGAGCTCATCGGGAGGGGAAACCCCGTGTGCCTTTTCGCAGGCAGCGCACAGTGTGACCTTCCCCACTGGCTCACAATAGCATGCTCTTCTAGAGCCAGGCGTCCTGCCTTGCGCTATATTAACGACACTCCGAAAAAGCCACGCTTTGGCAAGTCAGATGATCCCCATTGTCCTCAACTTTGGTTGCATTACAAACTATTCAAATGATATTTCGAATGTGAGGAGAGAGATTACCCAAGCGTAATAGATATTACGTTTCAAAACATACTTTTCTGAGCATGTGTTCCTAAATTTTTTCAACCTCGCCTTGCCCCCCCCTCCCCCCTTGTAATGCCACTTCAGTGGGTTTTGAGGGCAGCTTGGCCGGAAAGAGATACAATTACTAAGGACGATAAACCCACAAACAATTAGTCTTTACACATTTACAGATTAAATGTACCCACTTTTGGCATTCAGAGAGTAGTTAAAGGTAACACGCTGTCTTACGCAATCGACTATGACGTCTCTAACGCGAAAACTATCTTCTTTCGATTCTCAGTTGAGACTGAGCACGAAGTCATTATTCTGCACACGGCATGGCGCAGTGTACTGTAGTATACGGTATTATATTCATGTGTAAGGGCACATCACACGCGAGGCACAGATGCACTCGCATGTGGACAAAGCGCATAGCAAACTAAAAAAAAAAGGTAGGCTCTGACGATGTTTACGACTCTATAGCCTCACCGAAATGGGTGCTTCCTTGCCTAGTTAAAAAAAAGTATATGCAAGATTGTAATGGCTTGTTCAGATTATTTTTCATTCATGTGCGCGTCTTTATTGTGCACACTATTACAGCCAACTTGCATGCAATTGTCATCATCTAAATGATCTGGTGATGAATTCCCTTAACTCATTCTTTCTTTTTACGATTATCATTAAGAGCTCTGTTTCTATTTTGCTGACAGTCTCCATTTCCGCCGAGTTCAGGTCCTACCGCCGTGCTGTCGGCAACTTAAGGTAGGTAACTGATGACTCCAGGAAGTGGTCTGCGTATTTTTTTGTTTTCCAGGAGTGCTGGTCTAACTGATCTCTTCGGGGAGGCTGTCTTAAGGTTGATGCCGGTTTTGCACTATGATTAATTTGTTTTCTAAACGTTGCGTGAGTGAATTTCAAAAACACGGCCCCGAAAACAAATATAAGACGTGTACGAGCATACCATCATCTTATACTTTTTTTATATATTGCGAAGAAAACTACCACGCCAATATTTCATTGCCGGTGCTTTGAATAACGTAAAGTTACGCATTCGGAACGTACGACGCCGCCAATAAAGTAGTCCAGACACCATTATGCCAACATTATAAGCCACTTCTAGACTGACCATCGATCTGTATGTTCTATAGGATATTTTAAAATCTCCAGAACGTGGAAATTCTGTACTACTATTTCGCTCAATTTGACACAGCATCACCGTCGCGTTAGAGAAACGCGGATATGATGTGTGACGAATAATCTATTTCAGATTTTGTGTGCTACAGACGGCCCTCATCTGATGAATATATACGAGGATCTTAATATTTCTGTGCGCCAGTGATGCATCGGCAACGAGAAACTGCTTTAAGCAACGTTACGTTTAAATTACTTCGCGTGCCTTGAAAGCAGTTTTCCAGGACAGAAAGCTGCTAATACAGCGCTCTTTTTTTAACTGCATGTGCTATCAACAGCTATAGTATGCGGGACGTTGGATCCACAACAAATGTAAGGAAGGAAGGAAAATAGAGGGAAAAGAAAGGCAAGGAGGTTAACCAGCCTATAGGCAGCCGGTTTGCTACCCTGCGCATGGGAGAGGGATGGGGGAGATGAAAGAGAGCAGAAAGGGAAGATAGAAACAGCACATTCGGCAGCACATGCGCGCACACTCAGTCATAGTCCAGTCTTGTCTTTCGCGGTGTGTGACATTGCTGTTACAGTCGCTTGTTCAAGTCGGTGTCGCGTAGGAATTTCAACAGAGCTTTCGTCGCCTTCTGTTGCAAGGTCTTCTCTCGGGCACTTGACAGAATAGTGTCCACAGACATTTGGCTGTTGTCGATGCGCGCAAAAGCAGACGCCAGTGACTGTCTCTGGATTTCATACAATGGACAGTCACACAGGATGTGGTGTAGCGTCTCTTCGCAATGACAGGCATCGCAGAGAGCGTTGTCGGCCATTCCTATGACAAAGGAGTAAGATTTTGTGAATGCCACTCCTAGCCATACGCGATGAAGTAGGGTGGCTTCTCTTCAGTCGAGTCCAGTGGGCATGCGGAGAGCCATCAAAGAGGACAGGTGGTGTTGACGATTCGTATCGATGCTTGGTGGGCACCATAGTGAAAACGTGATTTCACGCGCAAGTCGTCGAACATTACTGGCAGCATCAGTCCTCGAAAGTGGTATGGCTTCTTTTCGTGTTCCTTCAAGGGCTGCCCGCGCGGCAGTATCGGCATGTTCGTTCCCTATGATGCCGCAGTGACTTGGCAGCCATTGAAGCGTCACATGATGCCCTTTCTCGAGTAAAGTGTGGAGAAGGGATCGAATTTCGAAAACAAGCTGTTCGTACGGGCCGCGACGCAGTGCTGAGAGCACAGATTGTAGGGCAGCCCTTGAGTCGCTGAAAATTGACTATTGTTGCGGTGGTTCCCGATTGACCACACAAAGTGCAGCGCGCAAAGCAGCTAGTTCCGCTGCTGTAGATGCCGTGGAGTGGTCAGTCCTAAAGCTGATGCTAACACCTCTTGCTGGGATAACTACTGCCCCTGACGAACACTGGTGGTTCGTGGAACCATCGGTGTATACATGTATGCTGTCTGAATATTTCTCGTGCAAAAGAAGAAGAGACAGTTGTTTCAGCACGGGCGACGAAAACTCAGGTTTCCTCCGGATCCCTGGTACACTAAGATGCACTGTGGGTCGAATAAGACACCAAGGTGGTATGGATGGTTTAGATGCATGAGTGAAGCCCGAGGGAAGTTTATCGTTGTATTTCAAGATAATTTGGCCAACGGTGCTTGGCGCCTCTCTGAAGGCAACAGTGCAAGGTGATGGCCGGGGGCACGTGCGAAGTGTCGGATGTGCGTTCTCAGGACTTCTACAACAATGTGAGTTTGTATCGGATAGTCACCAGCAATTGCAATTGTTGCTTCTGTTGACGTACATCTGGGCAGACCGAGGCACACTCTCAGCGCTTGGGCTTGTACTGCCTGTAAAACACGAACATTGGTCTTGCAGGTATTGCTAAGCACAGGCAAGCTATATCTGAGGAAACCGAGAAACAGGGCCCTGTAGAGCTCCATCATTGCATCTACTGACATCCCCCACGTCTTTCCTGCCAGGAACTTGAACAGTTGAGAAATAGCGGTCAGGCGCTTCTTCATATAGGTCACATGCGGACCTCAACAGAGGTCCCTATCAATAATGATGCCCAGAAACCGGTGGATTTTGGCATAAGAAATCGGTCGCCCGCAGACTGAGATGACATAAGGGGTCATTGCTTTGCGAGTGAAAGCCACCAGCGCGCATTTTTCTGGTGATATGCTGAGACCTTGTTTGAACAAGTAGTTGGCAATCATAGTTGCTGCTTTTTGAAGCCGGGAACGTATCTGAGGACGTGTGACTGCCGGTGTCCAGACACAGATGTCGTCTACGTATATTGATATTTTAATGGTGCTTGGCAAGTATTCAGCAAGGCCAATTAGTGCAAGATTGAATAGCGTCGGGCTAAGAACTCTGCCTTGAAGAACACCCCTGGAAGTATAGTGTCGCGTAGTTGGGCCATCTTCTGTTAACACAAAGAATGATCTTGCAGCCAGGTAACTCGAAATCCACCGAAAGACTCGACCACCAAGGCCAACCACCGCAAGAGCACCCAAAATGGCTTCATGTAGTACATTATCATAAGCGCCTTTCACATCTAGAAACAAAGCTGCAGATAGTCGCTTACGGGATCTTTCGTGCTGAACGTACGAAACTAGATCAACGACATTGTCAATAGAAGAGCGGTCGCGTCTGTCACAGAACGAGCGCTAAAAATGGGCGCGCCGCCAAATTGTCGCGACGAAACGCCGGAGTGGCGCCGCGAGGTCAAAAGAAAAAGAAAACAAACATCTAAAGGCTCCCCGGGGCGCGCGCTCTCCCCTCGGAAGCGTGGCTTCGCCGACGAACCTCCTCGCCCCACATCGGCGGCCGAGATAGGCTGCGAAAGTTCTAGAACGAAAGGGGCGTGGTCATACCGAGTTGAGTCATCGGCCGCGGAGGGCATTCCAACCGTCTCGCCCTCTTCCCAGCCTTCGCTGCGTATCGCGCCGACGAAATGACGAGAACCGTCTGGAATGTCGCGCGCAAGGTATTTAACCGAGCAGCCGAGATGAGAGATCAGGAGAAGACAGAAGTTAACGCCAGAGCGCGTAGGGTATACCGCCGTGTAGTCGGCGAAGGTGTTGTCCGTAGAGACAAAGCAGGAGATGAAGAGGATTTCCACCTGAGGGGTGAAGGCTCGAGCTACAGGCAAGAGTGTGTGTTTACCGCTATCGAGCGAGGACGCGTGGCGACAGCTGCGTGTGTGAAGCCGACGTGTTCGGGCGAAGAAGTTTGAAGCTTGGAGAGTGGCCAATTGAAGGCGCGAGGTTTCCTGGAAGAGAAACTTCGAGGGCGCGGAACGACAACAACGCTGGACATTGAGTGAGTGATTCTCGGAAGAGTATCATCCAGACTTTTGTTCCAAGAACTTTGGACTGGATAGGTTTCTATCTCTTTAGTCTTTAAGTGTCTTGGTTGTTCAATGCATGCGACTGCATTGTAGAGCTTATCGTTCGTTGTCTATGTCCGTTGTTTTGAGTGTGGCTGATTGTACTGTGTAGTACGTTGTTTGATTGGTGACGTATTGTATGTAACTATTGTGGAGTGTGCATACGTGTGTATTGTTTTTGATTTGCCGTTAATGAGAATATAATTTTGTTTGTTTATCAACTCTCGGCTCTGACTTGTTCTTTGGACCACAGCCAGCGTCCGCTGGCGCGCCAAAAAGGACCACTTCTAAATTGTCCACGCTTTCGTGGTGCGGTTCGGGGGGGCCGATACTTCGACCCTTGGAATTAGCCCGGCGATTGCCTCCCTAATAAACGGGACATGTGTGACAGCGTCGGAAACCAGCCACTGAATTCGGATAAATCTTGTAGTATTCAAGATACCACTCCAGGCGGCCTAGTATCATCCGTTCCATTATCTTCCCTACGCAGCTGGCCAGTGCTATTGGGCGGTATGAGGTTAGTTCGAGTGGGGATTTGCCCTGCTTCAAGATGGGTAACAAACGGCTTACTTTCCAGTCATCAGGAACATTGCCATCCTGCCACGATATGTTGTAGAGGCTCAACAGTTCTCTCCTTGCACCTTCCCCAAGGTTACACAAGGCTCGGTACGGAATACCATCTGGGCCCGGAGAAGTTGAACGCCTGCAGAGAGCTAGTGCCGCCTCGAGCTCCTCCATTGTAAAAAGGAGGTCCATGTGATAGTCACGGGAACGGGGGACGTCACCTCTCACTGGAGAATCTGGACGAGTGGCTTGGTTGGTGATCTGCGCACAGAAATCTTCTGCGACATCGATGTCTTGCCTCCTTTGAAATAGCGCGAGCGCTTTGAATGGAAAGCGCTGTTCCGTAGGATGACGCAGACCTTGCACCGTTTTCCAAATGTGTGAGAGTGGCTTGCGAGGGTCTAGTGACTGGCAAAACGTTGTCCATCGTTCCGACGCTAATCTATCCATGCGACGCCGAATCTTCTTTTGCATCCTCCTGGCTGCCCTAAGATCGTGAATTGATTTTGTACGCCGATACCGACGCTCCGCCCGGCGTCGCAGTGCTCGGAGTCGCTCCAACTCTATATCAAAGTCGTTTCGTGTGGAAGATATCGTCACCGTGTGAGTGGCGTTTTGCATTGTGCCCTTAATTGTTTCCTCTATCCCAGATCGTAGGCCATCGCTGCAAGCATCTTCCATGTCAGATTTTAAGTTGGTCCATTGGACTGCTCGAATGGTCGTCCGTGGACCATAACTAGACAAGCCTTTGATGTTAAGGTAGATTGGAATGTGATCACTTCCTCGTGTCTTAACATCTGGAAACCACTTGACGTATCTCGCGAGGGAGTTGGAGACAAAAGCAAGGTCGAGACAGCTGCCGTATGTCACCCCTCGAAGAAAAGTGGGGCTGCCGTCATTCAGGAGAGTAAGGCCATAGTTGTAGGCGATGTTTGCTAACCTGCGTCCATTTGCATTTGTCCGCGTACTTCCCCATGCGTGATTGTGCGCATTGAAATCACCTATGAGGACCCATGGTGCAGGACACACTCTCAAAATATTCGCTAATCTCCTGGAATCGAGATTACTTGACGGCGATATATAAACGCCTATGAGAGTAAACATGAGTTGGTTCTTTTTCACAGTGATGCAGACATACTGATTGTCATCGTGAGGTGCAATTGGTTGCACAACATACGTCAGTTCACGACGAACAAAGACGATGATTTTGCTGCACGCACCGTTCGTTGAAGACATCACAGCTTTGTACCCCGATAGTCTTATTGGTTTCGACAAGTTGGGTTCACAAATGACGATAATTGGAAACACGTTGGTAAACACAAACTGACGAAAATCTGAAAGGCGTGATTTTAGTCCTGTGGCGTTCCATTGGATGACGGATGCAGCCTTGACTTCTTTAAGAAATGTTGAGGTGTGAGTAGCCATCTTCCTAGTTGAGAGATTCAAGCACTGGGCTTAGGGCGTCCAATAGTCCAAGTGCGCTTCGAGCAGATGGTGTCTTCATGTTGACTAATATCGCTCGGATGGCTTCTATAAGGGAACGCAGCACCGAGATCACTTGACGATCAGTTTTAGGCAAATCTTCCATGGTTGGAGACGGCTCTTGTGTGGCCACAACCTGCAGACGTTCCTTGGCAGAAGTGCACGTCGGGAGCGTGGGCCATTCCTCCAGAGAAGGAGGCTTCTCTGTTTCTTTCGTAGAAGTGGTGGACCCTTTCGCGGCGCTACTGGATGGAACCGCTAAAGAGTGGGAAGGAGCGTCTCGGGAATGTGCCTTCTTTGAAGACTTTCGATGATGCCGACGTCGACGCCGACGCCGGACTACTTCGGCTGCCTCCCCGTGTGTTGAGTTGTCTCGGGCCATTTGTCTGAGAACCGCGCGCTCCTTTTGGATTCGAGGACAGTCTTTCGACGAGGCAGCATGAGGACCACTGCAGTTGGCGCACTTCAGAGTAGTCGCCCGACAGGCGTCTTCAGCATGAGATTCAGCGCAGTGGGGACACAGTCGTAAGTTGGGGCATACGCCCTTGACGTGTCCTAGCCTGAAGCACTGATGACATTGAAGTGGCTTTTGGATGAATGGTCGAACCAGATGTCGAAAATGTCCAACTTTAACGTGGGACGGTATGCAATCTCCCTTGAAAAACACTTTTACGCAGCGCGTATTTCCAAGGCGCCGCACTTGCGTAATGACAGTTCCCTCGTTTGCAGGCTTGATGAGGGTAGACAAGTCAGCATTAGGAATGGCAATGTCGATGTCATAAATTACACCGGCAACTGATTTGTCATCCATCGGGATAAAGGGGCACATTTTAATGCCACCTAGCTCAGTCTTTTGCTGCAGCTGTCCTAGCGCACTCACATCGTGCACGTCTATGGCGAGAATGTTCTTGCTTGGGTTTACTCGTACGTCCTTAATTTGATGTGGCACCGCACATTCGAGAGCAACCGAAAGGGCTTGCCTGTTCAGGAGCCGTAGGTTGCTTGATGGATCTTCGGGCATGAAGATGATGACGTGCGGCCAGCGCGCAGGCCTTGAATGCACAGTCGCTGTGCTTGCAGGAGCTGATGCTGCTGTATTCGCCGTCCTTCTCTTTGCCCTCTTACCCCGGACAGGTATAGAGCTGCCATCGGATGTGTCGTCTTCCGACATAGAATAGAGATCGGTGTCCTCAGTGTCACTGGGAGAGCCAGCTCGCTTCCTTGTGGCTGACGGGTGTGAGGACTTGTGACCAGGCCGGCCTCTGGCATGCTCCATGTTCATCACCGCAAGACGGAGAGGCGAGGCACCTCAAAAGACCGATGATTTCACTAAACTGAAACAGAGCGCTGAAACAAGCGTTCTTCTAAAGAGACACTTCTTCTTCCAAATGTAAATTTATGTTGTACATGTGCTTAAGGCTTGTAATCCAGCTGGTGACTGTATAGGTCGGAATGCCAAGTGCAGTATGGAATGTTTATTTCGAAACGACATTCCCAGACAAAGCGGGAATTTAGCTTTATTGAACATTTCGCGTTCCGCAAACTTTTGCTGTTGATAGGGCGTAATGTACACCTTAGGGTACTACTACATTGATTGTACATTGTGCGACAATGACTGACTGCAATTAGAAGATGCGTGTAATGACAGTTATATTTAGCTGAAACACAACGCCTAAGATATCCTTGTTAGTTTTTTTCAATGATGGGAATACTGTGGATTCTCATGTGTGTTTGTCCTTGTGTTCGTACACGTGGTCGTGCTAGTACGATCGTGCGCGTACATGCGTATGTGTGTGGTATGCTTGTACCGTATTTACGTGGTTGTAGGTCAACCCATCTTCTCCTAATTTAAAATCAGAAGTTTGTGGCGTCGACCTAGAATTGAAAACGAGTTTCAGTTTCAGTTGTGAAGTCTCTCTGAAAATGGTCTCCGCGTATTACCGCAAACCTAGCTTTTTTGTTTAACTTTTCAGTAATGCCGTGAAGCCACCTACACACATCGGTGGCTTGACGATCTGTGTTTCTCTTTTTTTATTGCGATATCAATTATATGAGCACTCTCGGCTAGATTTTGCCGCCAGCTTCGGCGTCGAAGTCATGCACCCTACATATATATATATATATATATATATATATATATATATATATATATATATATATATATATATATATATATATAAACGCATGAATGAAAAAGAAAATTCAGAAATAAACGCTTTCTTGTGCACTGAATCGAACGTGGGACCTCTGCGCCATGAAAGCGGAGCGTTAACCACTGAGCCAACCGGAGAACATTCTCCACCGTCCAAACGGCAAGCTATATATATCTACCACTTTCCGCTGCTGCGTTTTCGGAATTACCAAAAAGATGGCGCAATGAGCGCACGTCGCCATATCGCACAGCGGCGCCCGCTCTATTCTCCTACGCGTACTTTGCCCGGCTTAGAGAAGGGAAGCTATGCTCCCTCGCGCGCCCTTATCTCGCGGTGGCGAGGAGGGGAGGATCGTTCGCCTTGGCTGGCCTCGGGCTTTACGTGGAACGATTTTGCTGTAGTCACCGGGCGCACAAAGGTCACTGCAATCATTGCACTCTCCGTTCGAAAAAAGCGCGCGCTTTTCAGACTCGGTGAAGTAACAAATTGGGCGCTTATTCGCGTGCATCCGTACCGGTGAGTACGTTTCGTGCGTAATTTGAGCGCGAAAAACGCGGGGCACGTTTCGATCTGCTTTCCATTCTGCGCGCGACCTGTCAAAGTGTTGCTATCGTGTTCATTGCTTCGCCTTTGCGGCAAAGCTGTGACTTTTCTTTTTTTCGAATAAAATGTCCTCGTGCTCCTATCTTCTTTTTTTTTTGTGCCATGCCATTTTCGGCGGTTGACCTACTTTCGAGTCGACTTACGATCGTGTCAATACGATATCTGTGTAAGAAAAAAAAGGCATAGCTAAAAATGGTGACATGAATAACTAAACATAAATAACGTTACAGCATATGGGTTTGAACCATACACAATGAAATAAGTACTTATCACGCTTTGTCTCCTGTTATATTTCTTTTATTGAGCAGCAGGAAAGCCACACGCAATTATACACCCCAAAGTCACAATCTTTGCCGCTCTCAATTATTCTTATGGCAGAAGTGCGCACGGGCGAGGCTTTCTTTTCATCCTTTTCATTATGATGGCAAAGTAGAAGCCCAGCTTTAGCTGCCGTGACAGCGCTTATAGCGTTCGCACGATACATAATTGAACAGCCACGACCGTGTCTGCGTCGGGACTGGGGTGATCTGAAATCGCGTGTCGTCCTCTTGAACTCGTAGAGCAACGACATGCCGAGCGTTGGTAATAAATAATGAAACACAAAGGGACATCTATTTTTTGTGCGTCTTCGGATTTGCTGAACATGCATTAGTGCCTATACGAGTGCACCGTTGTCGCCGCTAATTTAGTTTCGTGGTCGCAGACAACGCTGTATACGTCGACTAAAATTTATCGCAATCGCTCTCACGTCGGCGCTGGCTGTAAGGCGCAGAAATATTTATAGCGCCTCGAGTGCGGCTTGCTTTTCGTTTACGGGGTTAATGAGATTCATTTGTCAACTCGCCATACAAGAGATAGAGCGGGAAGCCGTGAACGGTGTGTCCTGTCGCAAAATTTACGGGCCATTGCTAGGCGTCATAGCTACAGGTTTTCTTTACAAAGCTCCTGAGTATGAAACCGGAAGTGCTTTTTGCGTCAACTACCCGTGAGTGCGTAATAAAACACGATGGCGCTATCGCTTGTGTAGTCATTAGTGATTTGCGTTGCGTAAGCTGGCCAATGAAATTTGTGTATTTGTTAGAATGATTTACTACTACTTCACTTCTACAACTACTGCCACTTATAATAATAATAATAATAATAATAATAATAATAATAATAATAATAATAATAATAATAATAATAATAATAATAATAATAATAATAATAATAATAATAATAATAATAATAATAATAATAATAATAATAATAATAATAATAATAATTATTATTATTATTATTATTATTATCAATAATAATAAAGGCTTTTTATATCCCAAGAATAAGTGAAGAAAGCTGCGAAACGAAAAATCATTTTTGATCGTCCGCTATCTTTGGCTGGATCGTCGAGCGACCTGAAACCATTGACCAACCCACAGAAGAGAATATATATATATATATATATATATATATATATATATATATATATATATATATATATATATATATATATATATATATATATATATATATATATATATATATATATATATATATATATATATTAAAGCCGTAGCGTCAGCAATTCACGGATCCAGTGAGCGCGAAAGCGATCGCCATCATGTCACGAGAACGCATTTATCGGGCAGCAAGCGACGACCACAATAGGCGACAATGTGTCTCCGCTCTTTTCGACTCATTCATGCAAGCGCTTATTCATTCTCATTCACGCTGGGCATGTAATGGGGCCTGAATATGATTCCGGCAGTCGGGGTTCGCGTGCATCGTGTGCCGTGTCGTCATACGTACGAAAGGCACCGTACAGCGCACCACTCTGAGCACTCGTCGGTGATCACGCAATAGGCGGAAACTCCAATAACTCCGTATACGTGCACTGAGCAGAAGCGTGGGGGAGTGTGAAGCGAGTGAAGAGGATATGCGAAGATGTCATCAGGGACAGCTGCGCACGAGGGATGCTCACTTACGCACGAAGGTGTCGCCGTGAGCGTGAAAAAAACGCTCAGGTGGGCAATTCGCTTAGCCTTGCTCTCGTTGCATGTATAGTTTTTTTTTTTCGTTATATGGATGTACACTGCCTATATACTGACCATATGTGTCCTGTACGATGTACAATATGCTGAATAAATGCATTGTAGATGCGCTGTTGTTTGTTTGTGTAGCGTAGCAGAGAGAGAGCTGCGCGCAGTCGTGTCGAAGCTAATATCGTCCACGCGGCAGATGGCGCTACGCGAGATATGACTCGTGACGTCCGAGTCACGCGATGCACTTCCGCTGTCGAGAGACCGAAGCAGAGCATTATGACGTGTGTGACACATTTGCTAAAGAAAAACAAAAAATCCCTGTTTTAGAAAGCAAGACGGAAACTACTTCTGTGCATCGCTGGCATAGATTGAATGCGGAGGGGGAGGGGGGGCTGCGCTGGGGAGGTGTTGGTGGGGATTCAACGTTCCCCCCCCCCCCCCCCACCTAGACGAATTTTTCGAAGTTGCGTTACCTACAAACGCACAAATCCTTCGCGGAAACAAATTTTCAACTACACTAAAGTTCCAAACATGTTATTACATTCTTAGTAATGCTGTAATGCCATAAGTTCCCTCTAGTTTCAATTTGTTATGCTCTCTATTGACTTGCCCCAAAAATTAAAAAAAAATTATTCTTAATGAAACTTAATCACCTTTCAAGATTACAGCTAGAGGGTCTTGTTCAAGCAACTGGAGCACAGCGAAAAGTGTGCTGTAGTTTGATCACGACGATGCTAAACAGTAAAAATTCACGTTGCAAGAATCAGTAAACGGGGTCTAAACTGATGTTACTGAAATATAACGTTTATTCGGCAAGCCGCGACATAATTTGTAAACAACGACAGAGCAAATTGGGTTAGAACAGATCACAGTGCAGCAAGCACAGCGAGCCTGCGTATCGCGGTTTACCATCCCAGTGCAATAAATTTGGCGTAGCATGAGGGAAACAACGATGGCGCTAATAATACATCAACGTACACACACAAAAAAATCCCCGCACAAGCACTACGTATAGATATGGTTAACCAGCAAATCTCGGTCGTTAGACCTCAATTTTTATTAGTGAGTTAACCATGATAGCTATTAATTTATTTATAATTTACTCACTTACTGTTTACGTCTGTTCAGAAATTTTGATTGGCTTTTGAGGCCCGAGTGCTCCATGCTTCATCTTTAGTGGGTCACACTATATAGTAGTAGGATTTGTCCGATTTCGGCGAACATACACTTTCATTCTTTTTTGTTTTTTGCACACATGAAGGAAAAAAATTTGGTTTTCCCTAATTATATAAAACACGGCTGTAAGATTGTGTCAATATATTTTCTGCTGTTTGATATACAATAAGAAGGTTGAGGAGGTTAAAAGATGCATTAAAAAAAAAACCTCCTCGATATATACGTCGCCCCAAGTAAATTTTAGTTTTAACGAAAAAAAAGTGGTGTAGCGATACATTCAGACCACTGCGAGAAATACGCTTTTAAGAGCACCGTATCATGCGCCAAAAGGGAAGTGCTACGCCGCCTCATCAGGAGTGATCAATCATTCCGGCGTAAAACGTAACCACGCCAATTCACACTCTGTTCAAGTAAATATAAATCAATAAATCAATAAACGTAAGAGGTCATCAGCAGGTTCCTCTCTTCAAAGTGCAATCATTCTCTCTTGTGTGGGTGAGCACCACTCTCCAGGCACTGCAGACGCGTTACAAGACGCCATTAAATTACATGATAGCCAGTGGCAGAAGCAAATATGGATAACGATCTATGCATAAATCTAAACATAAATAGCGATATGAAGACTTCGCCAGGACATACGTACAGGGCCCATAGCCATCAAGAAGGGATGATGCGTTTATTTTTGACAGCCAACTGAACCGTATGGCATGGATATGTAGAAAGTGGTGAGCCAGGTAGATTGCTCGCACTCGACTGGTGTTACACGTGCTCAGGTTCTCACAGTTGTTTTTTTTTTCTTTATACTCTCCGAAGTGTAATAAACTCAGAGGGGGCCCCGAGTGGCTGTCACTTGATGGGTAATATCATCATCCTCTCAAATTACTATAAAGGCGAAGTATGGAGGCTCGTGCTGCAAGGATCAATGAAGAAAGACCTGGAGAGCCCAGCCCTACACCTGCAAGTACATCGATTGCGGAGAAATGCAGGTGTGGTAGAACACGTTAAAAAAAAACATTAACCTATAAAATTTTGCATGGCTTTCAAACATACGTGAGCTTGTGTTTTTATTTATTTATTTTTGTGGCACGAGCAAAGTGCGACTGCACTGGCTATAGTGGTTCGATGCCGCAGCGCTATTTATAATGTCAATGTTATAATAACTTCGTATAAAGCAAGTGGAAAGAGAAATTGTAAAAACGAAACAAAAACATCAATATTGAATAAACTTTTTAATTCTTTGTTGTATCATGAATCTCAAAGAGAGAGTTTTTTTTAGGTAAAGAAAATTCTTGCATGTCTGTATAATTGCTGACTTGCTAATGTGTATAGGGATCACAAGTGCGACTAAAAAGTTTCAGAACAGATGTAAAAAAGTATAAAACAAGAAAGAATTGAAAAAAATTATTGAACGCAGAATTGAAACTGATGCTACTGCTCACAACTAAGATGTCACGTAAGTTTGAACTTTTCTATATGAGATAGTCATTCATTTGAGCTTTCTGCATAGGCCGTCTTCTCACGAGTAATAAGTCGTCTTAATTACTTACTAATTAGCACAAGTTGCATCCCTACGATTCTTCACGACGCATTCGTTTACAGCTATTCTACGCACACCACGCTCTCTTACGGCATTGCAACCTGCAGAGTAAGCGGCACAGAACAGCGTGCAGTACCTATGCTTCGCACCTAACCATCTTGACATATACCCGCGACAGCGGTCTATTGGCTAAGGTACTCGGCTGCTGACCCGCAGGTCGTGGGATCGAATGCCGGCCGCGCCGGCCACTATTTCGAAGAAGGGGAAAACATTTTAGGCCCGTGTGCTTAGATTTAGGTGCACGTTAACGAGCACCAGGTGGTTGAAATTTCCAAAGGTCTCCCCTACGGCGTCTCTCTTCATCACATGGTGTTTGTGGGATGTTAAACCCCAACAATTACTAAACATCTGGGCGTATGATTCTGGGTTGTTTTATTCGAAGCCTTAACGACTTCTCGTTGTGTCGTCATCCCCCCAACAGGTACGTATATGCACTCTACATTACGATAAGTGTGACACGCCTGTTTGTAGCACTATCTCCAAAGGAGTTTGTGGGAAACGCGACATGCTGTATACTAAGAGCTCTGCACGGTCATTGCACATAAGGATAAACAGATAAAGCATTGTTCCTTCATGCGGGCACTGAGTTGCAAAGAACGTAGGTATTTTTTTTTTATCAAGACGCATTATATAATGGTGCGGACTTCGCACATGAGAGCATAACGGAAAATCCGAATACGTTCGTTCTATGTGTAGTTCAAAGGAAATCTGGAGTGCAAATGTTCTGTACAAATACGGAGCATGAGAAAAGTCGCGAGCTCTTTTGAGTTGCTCTCCTTACAAACAAGTGCGTCAACAGTTACAGGGGAAAAAAACGTATTATGCGCCTCGATTCCAAAGCCATTGTTCCCCAACTGTCCCTCCTAAGTAAACCCACGTAAGTGGTGCGTGAAACACTGTCGAGGAAACGTGTTAATCGTTAAAAAAACACACACACACACAATTCACTTTGCATTGCGGACGTGAAACGCGATAAGTGCGCGGAAGGGTTAAGCGCAGCGTTCAAACCACCTTTCATTGACGTCATGGAGGTGTTGGTAAAGCAAACGAGTTACGTGTCGCCCCTTCCATCGACAGCACAAAGACTTGATTTCAAGTGCACGTGCGCCCCACTGAGAGGAGGTTGGAGGGGGGTGTCTAAAAAGGAAAGCGTGAAACGCAAACATCCGCATCGGCGAAACCGGTCAGCCCTGAAACCCCAGAACGTTTTTTCACACGAACCGCAGTTCAATTTTTTTTCCTGCGAGTTCACATGGACCTCTTTGAACTAAGAGCTCCGCATTCATATCTTGGAAGGATAGAACGAATGAATACCTTCCGCACGCCGCACCTCATTAACAGGTAGATAGAATCAAGCAGTTCGGTATACGTAAGGTACGGATACCGAATTATTTGGATCGACTATATCCGCTTCATATACAAATGGTATATGCATCGTGGACGTTTTGACGAAAAAAAATAGGGGGCGGGGAAACATGACCGGCTGAGCTGCACGAGTGGACCGAAGCTAGCCTCTACAATAGCGGAGCGTCAATGAATACAAAGTAAGCCAGAAGAAATAGAAGGACTAGCTTTATGTAAGAAACTCCAAAATGAATCTAGAAGCCCAGACGATGTTTTTAAAGTGGAACTCTTCAGAGAATCAGTGAACGAGCAGTTTGGGCGTGTTGGTATGTCGTAGTGTAGTTTTATATTGCACGAAAAACACACACATACAGATAAAGATTGGACAGCCGCTTACAAAATGGATGGTTTGTTGTTCATCTGTCCATGTGTTCTTTCGCGTGGATAAAAAAAGCTACAGTCTTTAGGGAACTTACGCGTTTGAGTATTGCTGTGGAACGAGGAAGAAGAATACTTGGTTTTATGCAAGTGCCAGGGTAGGAGACTCGTTGTGTAAGTGAGGGTTTGTGCAAGCTTCTTGAAATGCCCGTCTCCATTCCTCACAATAATGTCCCGCCGTTCATTATACTCGCTTTGAGATAGGGCCCCTCTGCTTTCACCGCACCGTTGCTGCGGTCAACAGCCACTTACGAAATTGACGCTCAAAGCACTAGTGCAGCCACCAGCTATATAAAGTGTGCCACTTGTTCGCGAAAGATTTGCCCTGTACCATGATGAGCAAATAAAAAAGAAACTAAATAAAGCAAAGAGAAATAACAACACTTGTGAAAGCGCAAGCTGTCGTAGAAAGAGTGTGAGACGCCCACGGAAACGACATCCATCTAGGAATCCTAGGAAAAGCACTCATTTATTTGGCCTCAGAGATGCCACACCAATGCTCGAGCCCATTCGGTGAGCCATTAATCGCGGTAATATTCTCTGTCCCCCCCCCCCCCTTTTTGTGCCAATCACGAGAACCGCGAGAACACACTTTAGCGTTTTATAGAGACGTATTGCTCAATCCGAGAAATGGAAAGGCAGATACTCCAAATGTCCATCTCGCATACGAGCGAGGAGATTTGCAAGCGAGCCCACTTAAGCGGGAACGACACCATTACAACCCTTCGTAGGGTGCAGATGAGGCAGGGATTAAGGGCGCTGCTCGACAAAAAGGTACACAATTCACGGAGCAATTGCGTGCACCGGTTTCTTATATGAAAGTGTTACAAGCAACGCCAAAAATTTGTTATTTGAGCTATAGCGCGATCGAATAACAATATTTTCCTTTCTTTTTTATGAACGCTTGTTTCATATGTGCGTTGGGCCCCACTGGCATGCGCTACATATGCTGTAGCCGATAAAGGAGCAACAACTGTCGAAGGTGGGATAAATTATCAGATAGGGCTTGTATATCTCAATAGGTCTTCACACAGCAGACCTTAAGAATCATTCGGAGAAACTTGATAGCGTATAAATGCGCTAATACTACAAGGATTCCCCGTCCCAAAAGCACACTATTATTACGAGGGACGCCGTAGTGGAGGACCTGATTCCAAGTACACCGGCCTCATATTTCGTCGCCATTGAATATGCAGCCACCACAGGCGCAATTAGATACCGTATCTTTCGGGTACGCAATCGAGTGTCATAAACCCTACACCACAAAGAAGGGGGGGGGGGGGTGCCATTATTTGATACTTTCAATATTCCTCTCGAATTTTTCGGTATATAATTCAACTGAAATGGCCATATATTATAAAACCCCAGAGTCTAATAATAAGTCTAAAAAATAGCACAAGGAATAACATAACAGGGTTAAATTGCGCAAAATTTATGTACAGTATTAGTTTCAACGCATCCGAAATCAGCGTGATACATGATTTAAACTGCTGACGTCACTAGCTTTAGTGATCTGGAACTTCGGGATGAAGCCACAAACCCCGAAATATTAGTGGGTGCAACTTCTCCGATCTTTCAAGGGCGAACAGAAACGCTATTTGGTTTAAGCGTGGCGTCCCCGATTAGCTCCGGCAACGCGCGCTGCCGGAGCAAATCGCGGAGGCCATGGTTGAAGAAAGCGACATGTTTGGTTTTGTGACTCCCTTTTCTCTCGTTATCTCTCGACCTACTCTCACAATAATTTTCTGATCCGACCAATTTGACGGAGGCATCTTCGCGCTTTTACTTAAAGAAGCAGCTATATTGTCTACAGAGTAGCCTTTAATGATATCAGAAAACCGTTGCCTAAATAAAATGATCAGCATACATGATTAACGGAAGGACTCACACACTGAGAAAATTGCGAATATTTTTTTTACTGTATGCTGTACACGATAGCGTGTAAAGGGAAAAAATTATTGCGGGCAAGCATATACAAAAAGAAAAGAAATTGGCAGATGCCACGTACTGTGGGAATCAATGATATGTGAAGCACAAATGAGGAAGGTCAATGTGTCACTTTTAAATTAGCGCAACATTACGACGTGGGCGTAAATTTTGATGTACATGACTTCTATGGTATGATTATCATGTTTGCATGCGTAATTTACCATCGTCGTCTATTCACGTCACGCGATACCAAATTTAGTATTATCTGGAACTAGCGAAGCGGCGCGAGCGCGCTATCAGCGTAGCATGTAGTAATGTTTTGCATGACACGCATATCAAGATTTTCATGTTTGGACGCGTCATTACCCTTCGCTGTCCATTCACGTCCCGTAATACCGAACATGGTATATGTGAATTTAGTGAAACGGCTGAGAGCGCATCATGAGCGTGGCATGTAGTCATGTTCTCACATGCCACGCATCTCATGACTATCATATTTGCACCAGTCATGCACCTTCGTCATCCGTTCATGTCCCGTAATCTGAATTTTGATATATGTGAAGCTAGCGAAACCACCGCGAGCCCATCATGAGCGCGGCGTGTCGTCATTACTAGTAATAACATGAAAATCACACATGCATGTCCTGATTTCCAGGTTAGAGTCTGCCACTTATGTTCGCCATGCAGTGATGTCATACCATACCAGTTTTGCAAAATGTCATCTAATCGAAAACCACCGTAAGAGCAGCAGGATTATGAAATATAAATCATGACATCCATGACATATATCATAATTTTCATGTCATGACTGACCACATATGTTCTTCTTATAGTCATGTTATGCCATGCCAATTTTGGTATCGATACGATTATCGAGACGGCCAGGAGAGCTAAAAGTCGCAGGCAACGAGATAGATAGATAGATAGATAGATAGATAGATAGATAGATAGATAGATAGATAGATAGATAGATAGATAGATAGATAGATAGATAGATAGATAGATAGATAGATAGATAGATAGATAGATATGCTCAATGTCGCCGAAGTTTGCTAAGACATTTTTTGCATTTTAAAAAAGCTTAGAGAAAAGAGAGCAGAAAAATAATGATGAACACATACTCTTCAAGAAAAAAATGACGAAATCACCTATAAAAATGTGCCCTCTCCTGAAGCCCCACCATGTACATACATAGTTCACTTTTGTATGCATATTCAGAGTCTGTACTCAACACTTCACGGGAGAAGCTCTGGCGATGCAAGCCGACCCTCGCGGAGGGGAACTCACAAAGGGAACGTGCTGATGCATGCAATGCGAGCACGACTACGCAACCCAAAAGTGCGAGACAAATCTGCAGCGCACCCACCCCGCGTTGAGACCCACACGTTCATGCAGCAGAAACTTGTGCTGATATCTGACAGTGATTGACAGCGCTGTCGCATGACAACCACGCTCAATGGAGTGTCGTTGCTAGGACTGCTATTGCGATCACTAAATACACCAATGATTATAACAACAAAAATAACAATAATAATAGTAATAATAATAATGAGAAGAAGGAGACGAAGAATAAGAAATATGAATGTGGAGGTGCATGTTGTGGTATCACATCATCAACGGCACCTGATGAGTTTCGACAAGCTGGGATACTTTACCGAGCCGTGATAAACGAAACTATTTACCACAACCATATTAGTAAAGGTGTAGAATCAAGGATGAACTATTAAGCAGTCTAAAAAAGACGTGATTGCTATTGTTCAATATGGCCTCGAAATATAAATAGCCAAATGAACATAGCTCTAAAAGTCACCTTCACACACCGCACTAAAAAGAAGATCGCTAGGAGGCGCCATCTGGCAGGCTCACCGCACTTAAATTAGTTCGCAAGGCAGCCGGACCAAGCAGCCGTGAAATGTGTCTGCAGTACCGTATGCTATTGGCCGCGCTGGGGACTGCGGTGTTGCGGAAAAATCAACCAGAGAGAGAGAGAGAGGCGCAATTTGAGTGGCTTCGAAGTAACCCTTTTCTCTCGCCTCCTATCTCATCCCGCCATCTATTAAGTACGCTCGAAAGATCGCATTCAACCCTTTAACCACCCAAAAGAAAGATACGCTCAGATCATTTCAGGAGCATGCGCATTTCGTTTGTCCATTTACAATTGCTATGAGTCAGAGTCGAATGTTGTTGCGGAGGCTCGGCGACAGATGTGTCTGCAGAGTGGCCCGTGGTACGTGGCTCTCGAAATTAATAAGAAAGCAAACACCTGCTGTTATCAAGTGCAGTTTCTGTGGCCTGAAAGCATTATTCTCTTTTTGCTGCGCGTGTGAAATAAACCTTTAAGATATTAAACCTAAGCTAAAAAAATAAGATGTAGTTAGAGTTAGGTTTTAGTGTCGTCCCATATGTTCTTCTCCATCTTTTAGCCCACTCTTTCCTACAGAAGTACAGGGTGGCCAACAGCAAATCTCCGCCGTGTAATCTCCTTTTGTTTCTTTACTGTTCCCTCTCATTTCCTTTACAGGTATGTGTACGCATTATTACTTAAGCTGATCAAATTTTAATATATTAACACATGAAACGACCATCCTTAATAATATTAAACACATATTCGGGCTCGCTGCCGAGGCACACAGCAACAAGCTACGATCTTAAACCTGAACGACCAGATCAGTCACACACGCAATCGTGTAGCGGCAGAGGAGTTTGCTCTCGTTTTTATTCATATGATGAATAGTTTATTGACGTAAACTAGATTTCTGGCCACGAGTGCCTTTTGCAATGATGCTGAATGTGTCGCGCTCTGCTTTATGGGCGTTTACTTTCGGAAAATATTCTTCTCCGGACATGCATTGCCCCGCTTTAATGCCCATCAAGAGTACTCACGACAGCGTCTCCTAAATATATGTTTGGCTTAAGAAAATGAAAATTATTGAAACCCTCACTAAGATGCGTTAGCTACGTGTTGTCTTCCTAACTAAAACACTCCCAAGATGTTGCTCAGGGTGTAGGTGAAAAGTCATTGGACAAGAGGAGTCGCTGCAGCCAACGTCTCTACTAACGGTCTTTGTGTCAAGTTGCTGTTTTGAAGAAGACAAAACCATACTTGGCCATATTTTGTTTAACTCCTGTGTTAAAGGTGGAGGTGCACAATGAAACACCACTGGTCCATGTGGACACATAACTCGCCTGAACAAATTTAAGGTCATCGTCTTGATTTTTCCCCTTTTCCGTTAGACTAAAATGCACTTTGCCGCCTTTGAGGGCTAGATTGTCGAATGAGAGTGGACAGTAAAATGCACAAAGGTGTACGACATACTAGGAAACAGTTGCAGTGACCAACTCAAGGCTTGACCCAAGATAGGCGACGCCATGTGATGCAACTACTCAGTGAGTCTGAGCTACTGTCCCCTCGGCCTGTCCTCTCTGCCTGAAAAAGGTCGTATCTCAGTTTCTCTGCTTTATGCCCCACCACACCCTGTCTACCCCGGACCGTACACAGTTTGTGTTCATGCTCCACACTGTACCATTACGCAAAGTCGCGTCCTCCGCACAATGGCAACCCACGCTCTGTGATTCACCGTTACAGCAACCGCACCGAGATCAAAGTACTCGTATTTCTTGTCCAGATGACCACCGCTCGTCACGGATTACCACCGCTGCGTCCGAACGGCTGGTGCAGTTTTGTCGAGTCATGCTTTTCTTCATTTAGGATTGCCTTCGTATTTTATCTCGTCCGGAGCTTGCGCCATAATCTCCTCGCGTCGGTCGCGTGTCATAAATTCCTTTCATCCCATCTTCCTGTCTCATCCCGCACTCGCAGTTGTCGCCCACTGCTGCCAACCGCGCACGCCTCTGCAATGTGGGGTCCCGTGCGAACCACTAAGTGGACAGTGGTCAGTGTACGCTCGCTCTCTATTAGGCCACAGTAGAGACTTCTGGGAAGAAGCCATGCAAACAGGATTAGCTCACACTAGGGGGCATTTTTATCGCCACTCGCGGTCACGCCCAGCAATCTGCGCATTTTTTTTTCTCACTGAGCTTTTGCAAGGCTCGTACTGCGTTGCGTGCTCATTGCTGTGCGTAGAAAAAAAAAACGAGTGATTCCACTAGCGCGGTATTCTTATATGTGTGGCCGTATTAGGAGGGGTGACCAGAAACATGGATGTCCAGTTGAAAAACGAAAATATGACTATTGGAAGGTCTGGTTGGCATCGCAACTGCGTACGACCTCAGACCTGTATCACGAACTTGGTAGGACCCTATTTTAGAGAGCATGTGTATTATCTGATATTTAGGATAACATATTAATTGTAATGGCGTGATGCCGTGCAAGGCATCACGCCACTAAAATGCTTTGTCCTCTACCCTAGACCTTTCACTCCTCACCCTGGTGGCCCTATCCCACACCCTCACGAAATTACACGTGACTACGCTATAAATGCTTTTGTCTGCTGGGCATCGTGCACGCCTTACCGTCTGACTTACTACATTCCTCCTTTTCATGACTCAATCCATGTCTTTTGCCAGCTCTTGCTACAACACTACACATGGCTCTGGTGCAGAACTCTATGCTGTACGCGTGGCACTGCCTGCGTCCCGCAAACGACAAAGTGAAATGACAGAACACGACGGCATAAAGTGGCATACGAGATGCAACAGCCCGGCCGTCTCAAGTGTTGCGCCCTTGAAAACAATTTTAAAGCAGCACATTTGCCGAGAATGCTTCATGTATATTTAGTGTTGGTGGACTAAATGTGACCTGCTGGACAACGCGTGGCATCGCTAAGAGGAATGAATATCAGGATATTTTGACTTCGAAAAAAGTGAGTTTTCAATCCTGTTGCGTAATCACATACTGGCCCTTATGTTGGGCCATTCGGCAGCCCGATGAACGCTGGGAAGAACGACACAGACGCCATCCCGACTCAGCCTAAAAAAAAAAAAAACAACGTTCTGGTGTGGCACTTACTCACAAAAAATAAAGAAGTGAGTATTGAAAGAAAAAACTGTAAAACAAAGAGAGATAAAAAGAACGACGAAAGAAAAGAAAGAGTAGAAAGAAAGAAAAAAGCAGCACATCTGGAAGGCCCGCGAATAGCTTCGTTTGCACCCATTTTTCTGAATGCGGAAGCAACCTTGAATTATTTTCCAGGAGTTTCATCGGAAAAGAACTTTGCGCTTCTTTACGTTTCACTTCTTGGCAAAACTCAGATGGGACTCGCCCGCTGGATTTCGTGCAGACCGGCTGTGACCCCGCGATCTCCGACGACATCGCAGCTCTGGCCGACTGGGCTTTCCCTACGCCATCCTGACGCCGACAAGAGCTCTCGCCGAGTGGTGCCCCGTCCTCGGACTCCTGCGACCGTGTCCAATTTTCCTATCTCCTCTCTACTTCCGTCGTTTTCTGCCGTTCGCTGTTATGCGCCACGCTCTCTCCTTCTCCCTCTTCATCTCTATACCTTTAATCCTACCCTTTTAATCCCTCCTTACCCCCTTCCCTTGTGAGCTACTGTTGAAGTGTCGCACACTGATGCAGACATATATGGGGCTCACTTTTCCCTTCTTTTCTCTTTAATAATCACATAAGAATAAGAAATCAGATGCCGACAACGAAAATCGAAATGCGAATGTGAGTGGAAGTGACCTCAGTAGACATTGTCTTCACTAACATCTTCGTAAGCAAGCAATCGTAACGACCAAATAAATGCCTAAAGTTGTTGTACTGTTTTCATGTTCACTTGTTTTTTCAAAATGTTAAAATAAAAAGGTGTGAAAGAACACACCTTTTTTAAAATGGAAATTCACTTTCAATGCACCGCCATTAAAATGGGAATTCACTTGATGTTTCTTTTGAGGTTTATAAGATGAAGCAATCAAACATTGCGGCCTAACCAGAGCCAGTACAGCGGTACTTCCAGCTTTGAAGGTGTCAGAAACATTTAGGTGTTTACGTGTGTAACACAAACATAGCTAACAGTGCTAGCCGTGCTCCGGGAATTTCCACCACCTGAATTTCTTTAACGTGCACCCTAATCTGAGCACACGGGCCCAAGCATTTTCGCCACCATCGAAAATGCAGCCGCCGCAGCAGGGATTCAATCCCGCGACCTGCGGTTCAGCAGCCGAGTGCCTTTGCCACTATGCCACCGTGGCGGGGCGTACGCGCTGACGAGGTGTCTGTAGAAGTCACGCCGAAAAGCACGTAACCATTATCACCAGAACTTACTCTCGGCTGGTCGCTATCTGCGTCGCTATCTGCGTGCGCTACACAATGGCACCGCGGAACCGAATGTGCAAATCGAGGTGACAACGATGAAGGTAAACAAGACGATCACTGGCGCAGCGGCCGAATTTAGTTGGCGAGAGTTATCTACATATATGATTAGAAAAGAAGTTGAGTACTGAGTTAATTACTAGAACTAAGTCCCTGCGGTTTCGCTGAGAGATCATCAGTGATCCTTAGACGCCAAGGTAAATGGCATGGTAAAATAGCCACTCAAAATGGCTGCTGTGTTTCAGCTGCTTTAGGCAAACGCATAAATTTAGCTGTGAATTTGTGAAATGTATAGAAAATTGTGCTTCCTGATTCCTAGAATCGTCTTAATATATCTTATTCAAAAATCTGAACAGAGTAGTTTGCAGCTAAAGTTGTAAGATACACCACGGTGTAAGATACACCGTGATTGGGTTTCAAAATATTAATCTGCATATCATGGTAAAATACCGAGATGTCTTCTCATGCAAGGAACCTCCACAACCTCATCAAACGGGAAAAGTTACCGTTGGTCGCGTCTATACCCTAACAATGGAAGCAATGACGTCATAGAAGATTACGGTTCATGACGTCATCATGAAGCAACCTATCGAGGAATTTTTGACGTCATCATAGCGTCACACGATGACGTCATAACATGACGTCGCCAATTGGTCACACGTAATTAGATCTCGAAGGCACTGCTGCAAAACTGCACCAGAGATATAAAGCTGCGATGTTTCATATCATGAATGCACTGCCAAACCACGTTTGTGTAGTGTGGTTCCTATGGAAAAAGGAAGGATCTAGCTTTCACCACCAAGTCATCGTTGGAAATCGCAAAAGGGGGCCTTCGTGAAGGGCATTTCAATATAATTTCAACGTCCAGTGAGGAGCAGTGTGAGGCTGACCTGTTTAGCTTGAGACCCGACCTGCAGAAAGGCATTCTGGAATGGTCAGAGAAGGCATAGTAGGCCAAACAATTAGATCCCCTTTCCTTTATCCTGTCGCCCATTCTCTCTTCCCTTTCAAAAAAGATAAAGTTTTTAATTTTTTAAATTTCATGCATTCGTTTATCTATACTCTCGATTTTTTTCCGAGTAAGGAACTAGGTACATTTTCTACGGCAGCGCCCTCGGACCTCTGTGTACCGAGGGCGCGTTGTGAGGTACAGAAAATACCACGCGCGAGCTGTACGCTAGCGCGGTCTTTGCGTCCTTGGCGTGAGTAAAAGCTGCCAGGCCCGCACGAAACGCACAGTACGATTTCAGCGAAAGCTGAAGAAAGTGGCCTCCCTGGAGCATTTCAAACCCTCTTGAGGCAGATACCACCAGCACAATAGCATGGTACCCACTACACCATAAATCATAACATTTGCGTAGTGTGTTTAGAAAACAGGGTTTGCGATTTAGAGTAGTCACTACTCTACTATGGGAGAGATGATAGCCATCTCTTGGGCCTCACACAGTCGACTTTTGTGACAAACACCGTAGCGTAATAATAGTGTGTTTAGAAAAAGTGGTTAACGACTTAGAGTACTAGGAGGCATCCACCATTCCATTCTTTGTCATCCTTCGGAGAAGCGTGGTGCCATCTACACACTTGTAAGGCAAGGCATTATGAGCATTTTGCTGATGCTGGGGCGGACAAGGATTAAGAAGAATGCCTGAGGCTTTTGGAATGAGTTGGAGTACTCAACAGCTGGTTCGTTAGGCAATTCACATTGTGTCACTTCTGGCGATTCTTTTCCTGTCCTGAAGCGCTTTGAGACGTTAACACTATTGTATAAATGACGTCAAGCTTGCCTCAGATCAGTTTGCTACGGAGTTTCAAGCACCGGCGTGGATCAGTGCTAGAATACTGGGCTGCCACGTTGATAGACTGTGTTCCAATCCCCATCGATTTTTGGTGTTTTTTTTTATTTTAGTTCTATTTTTCATATTGCGCTCAATATGGGTTATGCACACCGGCAGCGGGGGTGGCGGCGTACAACTACAGCGTCAAAAATGAACCTTGTTGTCATCCCCATAACAGCTTCTACTGTAAAAATACCGAATAGCAACAATGTCGCAAAGCATGAGGACATAAATGTAAGTGGTGCCATCATGAACCATCTAGTAAAAGGGCGTCAGAGGCGCTGTGGAGGAGGAGAGAACATCAGAAACTGCAAACGATGAACGTTGAGGGCAAGCATGTTGGCAAGTCTAGAGAAAGAAAAGAAATGGCGCATGCATGCAGGGCCAGTCAAAGGTTCTGCACACAGGGGCGCCACGCTCGCAGCGTGCTCGTCTCGTGCGGGCCCACAGCTTCGTTACAAATCGCCAGTTGTCTAACTAGGCTTTCGGCATTACGTTCTATTGAAAGCACCCACCGTAATTTTGTTTATAGGAGTCAGGGAAGCTTGTTATAACACTTTGCGGAGTTATTACAGGACAGCTTGTGACAAAAGCGACGAGAAATAACTGCTATGGTCACTTATCCTTATGAATTTGCCGAAGACGATACGACGGGAAACGCCATCGTCTTTTCTTCTAAGGGAATGTCTTGATCGTTCCCCGCCCAGCTCCGAAACCTGTCTGCAGTTGAAGTGGTTTTTCATTGCTTCCAAGAAGGAGGCGAGAAAAGCTTTCCGCCCCTCGTGCATCTGGTTTTGTACTGCATCCGTGACCGGCTCTTCTTCGACCAAGTGACGGAGCATGTGATGAAGACATCGTGTGACATCCCGTTATCAGTGTACGATGACGTCATGATGACTCCCTGTGGTGACGTCATCAAAAGGTTTTTAAATGCGAAGCATTTCTTGGCGAACTTCGGCGACTGTGAGCGTATCTATCTATCTATCTATCTATCTATCTATCTATCTATCTATCTATCTATCTATCTATCTATCTATCTATCTATCTATCTATCTATCTATCTATCTATCTATCTATCTATCTATCTATCTATCTATCTATCTATCTAGCCGCCTACGACTTTTAGCTCTTCTGGCCGTTTAGATAATGTTATCGATACCAAACTTGGTATGATATAACATGACTGTATGAAGAACGAAATTGTCTAGTCATAACATGAAAATCATGATATGTATGTCATAAATGCCATGATTTACATATCATGGTCTTGCTGCTCTTGCGGTGGTTTCATTCACGTAATGTGTTGCAAAACTGCTATGGTATGACATGACTGCATGGCGAACACAAGCGACAGACTCTAACATCAAAATCAAGACATTCGTGTCATGTAACAAGATGACTACATTAAAAACTCATGATGAGCTCGTGGCCGTTTCACCAGCTTTGCGAATACCGAAGTTGGTATTACGGGACGTGAAGGGGTGCACGACGAAGGCATGTGACTGGTGCAAACTTGATAATCATGAGATGCGTGTCATGTAAAACATGACTACATGCTACGCTGATGATGCGCTCGAGGCCGTTTGGCTAGCTTCACATGTACCAAACTCGGTATTACGTGACGCGAAGGGACGACATAGATAAATGACACATCCAAACATGAGAATCATGACATGCGTGTCATGTAACAACATGACTACGTCCCACACTCACGATGCGTTCGCGGCCGTTTCGCTACCTTCATATATGCCAAAATTTGGTATTACGCCACGTGAATGGACGACGAAGGTATCTGACTGGGGCGAACATGATAATCATGAGATGCGTGTGATGTAAGAACATTAAAACATGTTACACTCAGGCCGCGTTCATACTGAGCATTCCGGCCGCCGAAAGTGCTCCGAATCCGGTTCGGCGGCGGCGAGTTCCGCCGAAAGGGCCCTCTCCGCGCCGATCGCTCTCGGACCGATTTTTGCGGCGTCTGCCGCCGAATCGGTCACCGCGGACCAATAGGAGCGCTAGTCAAGGAATTTTGAAAAATGGCGGCCAAGCCCTACTCACTTGTTATGCCGCAGTGCCCGTAACTGAATGTTGAAACCAACGGGAGTTTAACCTACTCTGTGCCTACTTCGCCTTCGTATTTCGTGAAAGAGGTGACCGAGCTTGCTGTTGGCGTGACCGAGCTCTTTGCGGTCTTGCAGAGCAAAACAAACCCACCAACGCCGCTGTCGTCAGTGGCTTTTCTGCTCTTCGTGCATTACAAGACAGCCACTTGCCAGCAAAGTAAGCATTACTGCCTTTTCTTGCTTCTTGTGTACGAGAATCGTCGAAGTATACACCACCGGATAGCGTAGTGGCGTTTGCAAGCCGCAACAACAACCGGGTGACAGCGCATTTATTCCGCGTTCGCCCCGTAGTAAATGGCATATTCGGCGGCGCGGGGCGAGTCCAGTGCGAACGACGCTGTGTTTCGCCGGCAGGGGAATTTCGGTCGCTGTAGAAAGCGGATGTTTCAGTGTGAACTAGGCATCAATGTGCCAACGCACTTCGACGTGAGCCAGCGCGCCTGCGCGCCGGCGTTCCTTTTAACGCGTCACGCCTGCGATGCCACGCCAGGTGCCGGTATCCCCCTAGTAGAGATCAGTGGATCTGCCCTCTGACCTTCATTGTGGATCTGCATGCTATATACTCGCAGGCTTCCACCGCGCTGCGTTGCTCAAACGCATGCGCGTTTGAGCGCACACAGTGACCCTCCGTCACGAAGAGAGGCAGACGCGGTGCTGTCTAAGTAACGTCGTCGGCGCGAAATGTAGCATGTCGCATTTCGCACCGGTGTCCACCTGGCCGCGCTAGCGGACGCCGGTCGCGCCTGGCGTCACACTATAAGTGCTCGCGTTGTGCTAGCGTGGCGTCGCTGCACCCAGTCTGCGCATGCGTCAACGTTGCGTCGGTGTATATTGGGCCTTTCATGACGCGCTCGCCACCGTTACGCAGCTGCACATGTACCAAATTCGGTATGACGGGAAGTGAATAGACGACGAAGGTCAAATGACACGTCCAAACCTGATAATCATAATGTGCATTTCATGTAAAACATGACTACATGCTACGCTCGTAGCGTTCTCGCGGCCGTTTCACTATAGTTCCCCATTTACCAAATTTGGTATCACGTGACGTGAATGGACAATGAATGTAAATGACACGTCCAAATATGATAATCATGATATGAATTTCATGTCAAACATGACTACATACTACGCTTATAGCACGCTTGCGGCCGTTCCGCTAGTTCTATATATACCAATGTTGGTATCAGGTGACACCAATAGATGGCGAAGGTAAATGAAACGTCCAAACATGATAATCATGACTTGGCGGTCATGTACGGCATAATTTACCTCCGCCTCTTAACGTTGTGCTGACATTTAGGTGACCTATCACCCTTCCTCCCTCGTGCTTTGCATTTGATTGATTCCCACTGTACATGGGGTCTGCCATTTTTCATCACTCGTTCTGACACCGCCGACGCAGGCCACTTTTAGCATTCGATGAGGCATTTAAATTCTTCTCTTTACCAATATAATCGAATACATCATTGTTGTCATTAGGCTCCAGATTTATGCACAGGTATAACGGGTACCTCTCTTCTCAAACCACACTCATCTTTGTTGACCCGTCTGCAAGCGCTTGCTAAAGAACAAATGTCAAAGATGATGTACTTCGTTTTACTGTTTAGGTATTTCTGTGTCTAAAATATTCCACGCAATGTATTGAAGAAACTGGCTGTTAAAGGTAGATACACAAATGCTGCCTTGCGAGGCTTTGAATAGCGACTGCCTCCCACTCCGTTGATTGCGTAAACAATAAGTTTCGATTTCGCAGAAGTACTCTAAATGGTTATTGTGTATGTCGCACACTGGGTGCTGATTCCAGTGATGCCAACGGGACAGCTTTAAGCTCTCCCATAGTAGAGTACTAATAGTACTCTAAATCGTTACCCCCTTTTTCTAAATACACTCTAAATTGTTAAGCACGTTTTTCTAAACACATCTTGCTCATAAAACTTGAGGCCCACGGAACGGCTTGAGGCTCTCCCACAGTAGAGTACCTAGTACTCAAACTCATTAACCATTTTTTTATTATCAGTAGCGAGACGGATGTTGAAAGAACAGCTTCTGCTAGCTGAGAAGTTTAGCTGGGTGTTCGGTGGCCTTTGCTCGACGGCCGAAGCCTTGCAGACCAGGTGGATACAAAGTTTCTTACGGTGTGAAATAGCAGAGCTTCTTGGCATTGCTACAAAAAATGGACATCATGTAACATTTCAATGGATACCAGCTCATTGTGGCATAATGGGCAATGAAGAGGCGGACGCTGAAGCTAAGACAGCTTTAAATAGTGCCCCGAAAGTGTGCAGCGCATTTTATCGAGAAGATACTAGCATCTTACTTTGACGCGTAATGCTTATCTCCATCTTAGAGCACTGGCAGGAACCAGAACACCAGCAAAAGCGGCTGCACAAATGGGACCCGGCAATGAAGTTCCGTATGCCTCACAAGTTAAAGCGAAGCATCTCATGCGTTATCCACCGCATTCGCCTTGGTGTGGCTTACACGAGACGTTACACCAACTTAATTGGCTGTAACGACACAGGTCCCAATTGTGGTCACTGTCGGTTGCCAGAAACGCTCGAACATATATTTTGCGACTGTCCAGCATATGCATGTGAACGTCAGCAACTGATACCTTCGATTGGCCGATATATTAGTCGACCATTAACCGATGAGGTTGTGTTAGGTCCTTGGCCTGACGCTAGCAGCACACGTGTGGTTATACGAGCCGTCATCGCTTTCTTAGAAGCCACTGGACTGGATGCACGTCTGTAGAGTTACCCAGCCTAATAAGAACATATCATCTCTCTACCTTACCATCATCATTCATTACTCTTTCACTCCCCAGTCACCCTTCACCAGTGTAGGGTAGCAGGCCAGAGCAAACTATAGCTCAGGCCGACCTCTCTATCTTTCTGTAAATAAATTCTCTCTCTTGTTACGGTGGATAGACCTTTTGTCAACTTTTCGCGGACTTTTGGACTTTTGCCTGTCTCCCCTGATAAAAGATTTGAAAGCTTAATATCTTTACTTAGGGTCACAACGATTGGCTGTGCTCATACTAAGCGGGCACCCCAAAAATCAATCGTAAAGGCAGCGTGAAATACCCCGTTTTCCTCATAATTGAAGCTCTTCGGACACACTTCTTGAAGCACCCATCTAGAGTGTGTAGCGCATGAAAAGTACAAAATAGATACGCCTCATGTCGTTTCTATTTTTTTCTTTATTTACCACCACCACAATCTTAATTTAGTACAGAGCATTATTATTAACATTACTGTCATCAAAGAGAGAGAGATGAAAGAGGGAAGCTGGAAGGTCAACCAGATATTATCATCTGGTTTCAGTAATAGAGCTGAGGTGCCATCATTGCAAATGCAATACAATCAAGCAAATGAAATGCATTGAAAAACAAAAAAGCTGCTCATAGTCGTACTTTGACAAGGAAGTTAGGACGTCAGTGACAGCTGCCAACAAACATCTCTATTGAAGCACCGTGGGGCTAACGTGCTTACGCTGACAACCGATATTTGAGCCTCGCTTGCCGGATGCAAAAATGGACGCTGTACTGAACGTTAGCATACCAAGTGAGGGAGCATCAACAAAAACGACCGCACCACGTTGACACAGCCTCCTTATGAGTGTGGTCACCCCGCAGTGCCCACCCTAAATATAGAGTTGTCACACAGACGTGTCCCACCCATCGCGACAGGGCATGAATTTTTTTTTCTAACCGCGACACTTCGGCGACATCACAGACGTCTGAGGGGTACGATTTCATATTTTGGCCGTTGCACGCCCATTGAGCGTTCGGCGAAGGGGACGATGTGATGTCACCTTGTTCGCTTATCTGTGCTTACGTGCGATGTTTCCCATCCAGGGGTAAGCTGCCGCCAAATGGAGTTGATTGGACCGACAACTGCACTGACGTGAAAACTGCCCACCCATCAGTGGTCTTTCAGTACTTCCGATGAACCGCAGAAACATTTTCTCATTCCTATTATTATCGCCATCACGTTCGTGTGCCGAGTAAGAGTACGCAATGGTAGAAAGCTTTCATCAAACGCTGGTGTGTGTGTGTGTGTGTGTGTGTGTGTGTGTGTGTGTGTGTGTGTGTGTGTGTGTGTGTGTGTGTGTGTGTGTGCGTGTGTGCGTGTGTGTGTGTGTGCGTGTGTGTGTGTGTGTGTGTGTGTGTGTGTGTGTGTGTGTGTGGCTTTGTTTTCCGAGGCTTGCATGCTTCTTAATTTTAGTTCCATATATCTCAATATCAGTACCGTTTTTGCATTTGTTCTCGCTTTGGAAGCGTATTGATTCACGCTCTGTCTGGGCAGCATTGCAACTCAGTTGTACCGCGAGCAAGCGAAGGTGGCGAAATTTTTCGAGAAGTGCGGTGACGTTCCCGAGGTGCCAATTTGCATGAACCACGGGCTGTCTACATGATTGGCATGTAGAGAACCCAATAAGCGGTAATTGAGTACCTAAATGAAAATTAGTTAATTAGGACATTCCTTCTGTGCCCGGTGTGTACCTCCAAGTGTGCCGCCGTGAACGCTTTTTTCCCTCTGTCCTAGAGCCAGCCGATCACATGAAGGTGGCTTCAAACAAAACCTTCAAAACCTCCCGCCTGTTTTCACGCATCATCTGTGAATGTAGTGACGAGCAGTGCAACACACCTGGCAAGGTCGCGAAACTCAGTCAAACCATCCGGGATTGTAGAGCGGCCCACCATTTCGCCTTATTCCTGGCGTGTCTCTCGCCGGAAGTCTTTTGATGCAGTCCTCTGATCTAGACAACCAGACCTCTACCAGAATGAAAGTTCTTCTTGCAATAACAAAACTTTTCTGCGTGAGTTCTTCTTTATTCTGTACTAAACGTTTTAATGTGGATCATATACTGTGACTGTCTGTGTGAACTTTTATTGCTTGATGTAATCAGTATGCAGCTTGTGCAGTATGCAGCTATTCACGTATGTTCCCAGTACAATGCCATCTGCCAATTTGAACCGCGTATACGTCGTATGCTGCTAACGTAAGTATCACCAGGGGCCAATTCAAGAAGCCTACAGCCACTTCTAGGGACAGCGACTGTCCACAGGGAGGGGGGGGGGGGGTCATGCTTTTTTATAGTAGAGTACCAAGTTCTCAAAGTCGTTAACCACTTTTTCTGGACACCATTACAAATCTCCTAGTGAAATAAACCTCGACTCGAAGACCTGTGAAGGTGGTCTGTAGCCGAAAGACCGCCCAAACCCCTGTCTCGGAGCAAGATGAAGTTTTCTCCTCTTCCTACCTCCTCCATTTTCTTCTCAATATTTCATCTTCCAGTGAGAGTAGCAAACAAAACGCGTCATGTTAATGTATTCCTGATTTGACTTTGTTGTTTAGTTCAGACTTGTAATATTTTTAAATAATGTCCTCAAGGCATATCTTTTCGGGCGTTCAGAGTTCGTTACATCAACGTACATACGAATAAAAAAAGCCAGTAATGAATAAGGGCCTCGAACAACAGCTGTAACACAAAACTTTAAATGTTGGCACACTTCCGTCTTGTGCGCGGATGTTATATAGCACATGGCGTGTCAACTCGTTTTCAGTGTGAGCCATGAAAGATGCCTGAAAGGTGGGCTGAGGCATAATCGTTCCATTTATATATTGTTTTTCTTGTCACGGAACACATTATACTCTCGCTGTTGACGCTACACTGCTATTTCACTGTTCCCGAACACCCTGACACCCACGCAGTCGTATGACTCCCCAATCGACCAAACAAACATCTCGTTTCCGCTCTTTCGTAATTGCCGGAAAGATATGGGTTTCCCTTTGACGTCCAGAAGACTAGGAAGACAGAGTTTTAGTTACGGGCCTAGATGTTCCGGTGGATCCCTTAGTACTAGTCCCAGTGAAACACGTGTTAAGTTTACCATTTAAAGATACCCACGAGTTACTCCTGTTAAGTTTTCCAGCATACTTTCACGACGCTGGTGGATAGAAGTAAGTCTGAGCTAAGCAGACGGGATGGGTTTTTTCTTCTTTTGGTTCACTCATAGATACCTCCACTCACCTTCCCTCCACGCAATTTTCATGCACCTTCTATGTGGCCATTCCATATGATTGACGGACGCTAGGAAGAAAACGAAACATGTTTGAAAACTATGTTTTACAATTAATTAAGGTAGACACTTACGCATTACTAAGAGAAATCCACAATGAGATTCTGCGTGGGCTTTAAAATTGTGCCAGTAATGTCAAAGTGCCGACTGGCACAGGTATTGATTGATATGTGGGGTTTAACGTCCCAAAACCACCATATGATTTTGAGAGACGCCATAGTGGAGGGCTCCGGAAATTTCGACCACCTGGGGTTCTTTAACGTGCACCCAAATCTGAGCACACGGGCCTACAACATTTCCGCCTCCATCGGAAATGCAGCCGCCGCAGCCGGGATTCGAACCCGCGACCTGCGGGTACTGGCACAAGTAAGTTTAGGTATATTTCTGGTATGCGTCCATCAACACTGGCTTCTATTTCGCCATTATTGTAAGCTTTTTTCAGCCCCTCGTAGGACAAAGGCATCTAAAAATGATCTCCAATTAGCTCTATCCAGGGCGAGCTGGTTCTATTTCATCCCCGCGAACTTCCTAATTTTGACACTCCATTTAACTCTATGCTTTCATCGACTGAGTCAGCGATTCCTCGGTCTCCATTCTGTTACTCTTAGTGCATTGCAGTTTTCAGACCGGCGCACCACGTGGTCAACTCAGGTTCATGTATTTCGTTCATTGTCAACTACGATACCTGCTACCAATGTTCATTCGTTTTCCGTTCTGACATGAGTGTTTGCCTCTATTGGTTAGAGGCGCCTACATGTGGCCGGTGTTGGCAAGTCCGCTATAATTATCGCTAAGAATGTTTAACTGGTAGGCATTTGATGTTTAACTGGTGTTAAACATCACATGCCTCACGTTGGCTGACCGTTAGTTCGAGCCTGCTAAAGGAGGCCAGCTCATCACTAGTACCAGGTAATGCCTATTAGGTTCCAGCAGGGGCTTCATTTACCTGTTTGCTTCTGACAACCAGGAGCTTATAATTTGGCTAACTTTCAGGTAGTGCCACTAACACTGGCCAGTCCTAACTTTTGTTGGCCTATACTCGCGTTGTGTTGACTATCCGCACTTACGACAGAGTAGTAATAAACTTTACACACTACTAAGACTCCCCCTTCCCGCTGCCCTAAACTGCATACCACTTCTCGACTCCAAACACCAATACATCTCATAACGCTCAGCTTAGTGTAAAAAAAAAATTGGCACAACAATCTCAAAGACAAACAAAGTTGTTCATAGCTATCAGGTTGCTTAAGACATCGACTTCGGGAGCTTGTAACAACTGTCAGAATAGGGGCGAACTACAGTCGAATATAACATTACAAGTGTACAGCATTTTCTCCTAACAGGCGGATGCACCCTGGCCTGCCCAATGAGCATGCACTTTAAAAATAGCGTCATGGGCAAGGCTGATGGTGACTACGCCTTCGCAGATCATTACCGAGTGCACGCGCGGAACTAATTCTTCAGTCGCAGAAGTAAGCAGCTGCCTCAATTCGGTCGTCTAGGCGGAACTTTTCCATGAATCTCACGTGGTATCCGTCTGAACAGGTGTTAATGAGAGACGTAACAGTGCCATTGGTAGAACTAAATTGGAAGCATTACAAAAATATGGCATAATTTTAACCTACTAATATTCACCAGGGTCGTGGCCGTGTAGTCCATCAAACAGAAGACCATGAATTCTGGGAGACAGTGGGCTTAAAGCTAACTGCTGGATGTACGACGCCGTGACACCAACATGGGTCACGATGTGCAGGACGTCTGAGTGATTGTGCCACACGGATACGCACTATAGTGTATGGTACTTCTGTCGGGGGGACTGCGGGCTTATTTCATTCATCATAGATGGATTTTTGGGCTACAACAATACGCTGGGTTAGCTGTTCAGAGGAAATCGTAACAATGTTTTCATTTTTTTATCCTTTCGTAGGCTGCACGTGAAGCCCCTGTGGCGCGCTGAGATGCCACGTAATACGTCACTTCAAATTGCAACGCTCTTGCCCCTAATCTGGGAGTCCCAAATCAAAGAGGCGCTGCGTAGATTCCACGGACAAGTCATCAACTGTTCGACCCCAATCGTGAATATTAAACGTGATTTCTTTTAAGTGTGAATACACTTTATAAGCGACCCCAAACCATCCACCGCCGTCGGCGGCGTCCGCAGTCTTCTCTCTATCTTTAAAAGAAAGAGGACTTGGCGGGGCGCAGCGCGACGCTCTACCAAATAAGCCACGGACGCGACGCTGATATCGGTGTCGCTCCTCCGCTCTCCTCGCTCGCTGCAGCTGCGCGCGCACTCCTCTCTCTCGCGCGCCCGCCTTCTCTCTCAGTCTCCTGTCGAGAGCGAGTCGTGAGGGGGAGTAAAGTTAAAATCCGTTGGCATTCGCCAGTGAGTTAACGTAAACTCTCCCGTGTGATCAAATTGCGATTCCCAGGAACCATTACACCATAAAGGCACCATAGTGTGATTAATAAATATAATAGTGCGAATTAATAAATACCCCTCTTAGCATCACCCCGTGTCTTCGCACTTAACCATGTTCACCCTCGGGGAAATGCTTGGGAGTTTTTTTCATGTAATGCGTGCAATCGATTGAAAGGTAATGTTTTAGATAATGCGAATAACTGTATGGTTTACGCTCTTTTACATGAGGAAACCATAGATGAACGTGAAGGAACAAGATGGCGACCAACATAAGCCTCATAATTTCTGACCAACAGTGACCAATATTTGCTGGGTTGTCTTGACAGCATCTCAATGGTAGCTAGTGGTGAGTGCAGGCTATAGTGCCAGCTACACTCGGCGACAACTTTTCTTGGCACTGAAGGGAACGCTACGGAAGCGGAGCTTCTGCACGTGTAGTACTACACGAAGTAGTCCGTTTTGACGCGCGTCTCGTAGCGCTGTGGAAAGTGACGGGGGCGCACCATCAGCGTATCATGTAGACGCAGATGCCGCTTAGCGTCTGAAGTGCACGTAAGGAGGCGGGACTTTCTCACGCGTTCAAATATGCGAAGTCACGACAGATAAATTAAAATAAATACGACCACCTTGCCGGTGTGAACTGTGTCCTGTTTCAAATATAGCTGCACGTAGAAAATAAAGGAGGGACACTGATATTTCACGTTGCAAATACGGGCGCTACTTTGAAACTACATTCAATGGCGGTAGGATGCACGCAATTTGGCTCCGTAGAATTCCCTTCAGTGCCAAGAAAAGTTGTCGGCGAGTATAGTGCGTGGTATTTTGGCTTCTCGTCGATAACTTGTGTCGCATAATGCCTAACTATACGCTGGCACTTAACACTATAAGAGTGAGTTCAGAAGTGCTGGACAGCTTTCGTTGGCGAGAGCTAAACCCCACTAGCCGATGCTTGTGTGACGGTCAGTGTTCCGGCGCGTAGATAAGTATTGGTGTTAAAGCCTCATGGCAGCATGCAATTTTATTTTATTTGCTGTAAATGCTTGCTTGACCATCACTACTGTTCCGCACAACTGCGTTCTATTCTCGTGGAGCACACAACTTTTCAATCATCATGCTAAAATAAAACAAGCTTTGCTTTTATTGTGTATCGGGCTGCCACCTCGATCCCTGAACTTATGGCGAATTCCATTGAGGGAACAGGAGTAGAGGGGCAGTGTACTGAGGAGCGGGGGGCAGAGCACTGACAGCAGGGCCACTCAACCTGGCCCTGGAACGCACTGAGCTCCCGTAGGGCAGGTGAAAAGGTGACAGGTAGGGAGACCATGTCACTGCAACATTCCAAGCCCCGACATATCCTCCCCGGGGCAGCAGCGAAATACGTGTGAAATCGGTCAGCCACGTGTTCTTCATTACCCTAATACCTAGTATGTTTGTGCAATGACCCATTGGGCAGACGTCCAGCTCTCATCGTAGCCATTTGTACGAAACGGCCGTGTCAAACTACACACGGTTGCTGCCATTGCCGCCACTCTCGCTGGCTGAAGAAAAATTCCGAAACTGTGACGTTCAAGGACCACGTGACTCATCATACTTAGCCTACTCCGCTTTTCAGGTGAGAGCACTGCAAACTGCTCTCGGCGCAGCAAAAGCACTCTTGCTCTACCAATGGATGACAGTGCTCCTGCACCTGTTCGACCACTGAAACACGCCGGCTCTGAAGAGAGCACTTTCAGCGTGCTTTTGAGTGCGCGCCTGCTCTCTCAGTGGAATTCGCCATTACTCTTCTACATTGCGTGGTTCATAGCGACAGCCATTGAGCCCATGATGTCAGAGCGAGTGCATATTTCTTTTACGAACCACCGTCACATGGTTATGAACTTGCTCTACATCCTGACGGTTATCCGTGAGCCAAATCTGTTTACTTCAGGTTTCTACCTTTTCTTTTTGTTCTCGGTGCAAAATGTCATTATCTGACTACGTTGGCAACCTCTCCCAAATTTTGGGAAGCGATGCAAGTGCTCCCACTGGGATCAGATTTGGTGGCACACACTGTGAAGTGACATTTAGTTGATGGAAAGCGCACATACCACACGTGTTCTCTAATAAGAAAAACAGAAGTGCAACCGGATGCCCACGACATTGGAGGGTTACCTCTAATGGGTGAGGTTCTATATCGTAGCACGTTATGAACCACGGGTAGGCAATCTTCTTACTTAAGCACGTTTAGCGTCGATAGTTTTTGTTCCGCAGTGGAAGAGAAAGCCTCGCAACCAGACGAAATGAGGCATCTTTACTCTTTTAAGTATATAGTTAAGAAACCAAAATAAATAGTCGGCGCACAAACCACATCTCGTTTCAGATGAGGTTCTGGGGAGTGGCTTAATCTGTGCGATGTGTGTCGCGTAGATGACTTGTTGAAGTTTGCAGCAACCGGAGTATACAATCAGTGTTTCTTTATTGTTTAAGGTGGTGTAAAACAAAAAATTTAAGGAGCTTTGATCATAGAGGGTATAATAACCAGGAGTGCAAGAACCCATAGGAAAGAAGCGGTGTATATTCTGTGTCTTGTGCTCGGCAGTTTTTGTAAGTACATGTTTCAAGTGACATTCTCTGTTTTTCTTTCTAAGAGAACATCACTTATCTAGTGCGAGAACTCAGATCTCTAGAACCACTTTCATAAGCATATATCCACTTTCAAAGAAATAACTGGAGAAAAGTCACAGTGCATAAATCAGTTTCACGTTTCTATAACCACCGGCAGACGTCAGAAATGGCAAAAGTGCAATGAAAGAGTGAGTGAGCGGTTTCGAAGAACAATGAACCAAGAAGAATAACTAAGTTCCAAAGTCGGGAGTGCGATGATGCTTGGAAAAACAACAGCGGTTATTTGATATGGTAATATCCCGTCAGTCGCAGGTCCCCGCGCGAAAGAAAAGAAATACCACGGTCCCATCCTAATTGCATGGAGCCAAGTAGGCTTCATGCAATTACAATAAGCAAGAAGGGGTCTTCTGACTACCACCTGTCGTTTTTCATTGCCTAATATATTTTTTCTTTTTGTTTCTTTTTTGCTGCGGACAGATAGCTGCGCAAACGAGAAGTGTGCTTGAAACTTTGTCGAGATTCTGGCGCTGTCAGAGAGGGTCTATGCTCTTCCTTATACATGTCAATAGAGCATGGGACTTAGTGTGGAACGAGAATAGAAGATATTTTGTGCGCTGGATAAAAAAAAGAAAACAAAACTTGCAATTATCCATGCAAAGCTTGAAACAATGATACTGGACGATTCTAAAGACCATTTTGTTTGTTTCCAGAGGCATTAGCTAGGATGCACAGGTTGGTTGCTTTTAACTTGCTTTTAGGCTCTAGCTAGGTGGTGCTATGTATTGTTTCTACGTTGATTATCAGTGCAGAGAGGTTCGAAATAAACAGCAAGCAACCCAAAACAAGACGTCTTTTTTCGAACGCCTGAGACTGAAACTCACGCTCAAACCAAGCGTTCGCTTCTATTATTCATCTACGAGAACGTCATCGTTGACATCAGATTTCCATCGCTTCGGAATCTGAGTACAAAGGTATCTACCTGATTTTTGTGGCACATACGCGTGTGATTACGGTTTTTCTATTGATCGACTGCAAAAAATGGTTAGCTAAACGGCTTTACTCTCTTTCAAAATTTTCCGGTTGTAGCCAACCGGATGTCTTTCTGGTTAACCTCCCTGCCTTCTCCCTTTTTGTTGCTTCCTTCCTTCCTTCCTTCAAAATTTTCAGTTGATGGTTGTCTTAAATATTTTGTGTATTTGATTCGGTAGCCTGCAATACCCTGGTGCTGCATGCAGGGCATAGTTTGTTTTAACCGTTTGTTATATGATGAATAATTTTGCCCAGACAACCCTTTAGGTTCTATTAAAATGTGAGCCGATGCGTTTAGGACGGTATGAGTGGTACAGGAAGTCTGTTATAATTTTCTCATATATAGGCCAGTACATAGAGTAATTCGAGTGCATAAGCGAAAAATAATCGGAATTACCAAATGCTGTAATTAGATTGTATCTACGCAGTTTTCATTTCAACCACAAAAAACACTCATGCTTTGCCGGTCTGCTTGCCTGTTTGCTCAACTTTTGATATAAAAATGGTAAGTCCACCACCCGCTGCCAGGTCTGTCTAAACGAAATAAGCGATAAATTTTTAGGTAAAATTTTTGTCCAGTTTTAAGCCAAGTTTCTCATGGCTGCCCAATATACTTTCCTGCCTAGCGTTGTACTGTGATGCCCTCTCTAATCCTGCACTGCACTGCACTGCATTGCACTACCTTCACTTCACCCGCAGTACCCCGAGCGGTTGAACCGTACTACCCCAATTTACTTTGCCCCTCCCGGCCGCGTGTCGCATGCCCGTCATTTTTTTTTTTTTTTTGGAGGAGCGTTTGTTTCGTTGACATACAAAGACAGATGCACCAAAAAAGAACATGAAAGAAATTTCCGAAAATTTTTTTATCTACGTGGTTGAAAAGCTTAGGCGTACAATGAATCATTCAAATTTTTTTCCACGCATCTTTTCAGACTTTTTCCGTTTCCAATGCTACCGTTCGAAAATGAACATTTCTTAGTTGCAATTTACAATTACCCTTGGCTGCTCTTTTAGCCATAAAAAGAACAACATCAATTGATCCTCCGCTTCAGCTGTATAACCAACAACGCTTCTTTAGAGAGCTATAGTGCTGTGCACTGTCGTTGACAATTCATCCTTTTATTCACCTGCTCCTTTTTCAGTGCCGCCAAGGTTCACCTTTTACCGGGTTCAGTACATTTTTCGAAAATATTTGTGAACTCGATGCTTTAAAAGCCTTCTAAAAAGCGTGATGTGTCACCTAATTCAAGGCACCCAATCCGGCTCATCAGCCTTTCGTTCTTTCTCGTCCCCCTTTCGCCCTCGTCACACTTTCCTCCTCCTTCAGTTCTGAAGGATACAAATAATGCCCGTTCTAAGTCAGGCGCGAGTGCTTCGAAGAATACAAGGTCCGCATGCAGAAAAGCTTGCTCCAGCGGCCCCCCATGTTGAAGAGATTTCTTAATCTGCACAACATCCACTTTTTGTTAAATTAGAAAATGTTTTATTTTTACAAAATAGATGCCCCAACAAACAATGAACACTGCTCTATGGATATGATGAAGAGACAAGGCGGAGGGAAAAAAGACGTTCGAACATCCCTCCAAAAAAATACTGAACCGGTCCCTGGTGTTGATCAATTCCCAGCAGACCTTCCTATCATTCGCCGTCTAGACAAAGATATAATAATGGTCTCGCCATCCGTGCCTGCTACAAACACCAATGCAATGCTACGTTAGAAAGTAGAAAATGAATAATTGATGTGGGTACGAGGGAGAAAATATATATTTATTCATGCAACGAAACAACGGTAACGTAATAACAGGAAGTTTCTACGCCCACCATTCCCGTTTCATTATCGCTTCCTGTTTTTGTGGCCATGGCGTTCGTATGTTCTACGCGCAGGAAACATTCGACTCTATTGAATCGAGTTCGCCTCAAGCCACAAACCGAAATAGGCAGCAATGCACATCAGTTGTAGTACATAGAAACCACAGAATAAATTGCAGCCCCACCTACATGCTGATTTAGGCTTTGCTTTTTTTTTCCAATTTTGTGGAGATTAAAACTTAGTTATGTCATTTATTCAGTGGAATCAATAATTTTACTTTCTCTTGTGTAAGCGTGAGCGTTAGTATACCAGGATAAGAACAAAAGATTGTTCATGAAACGGCGTGGTGGTTACCATGACTACACCATCTGGACCAACACAAACACACACACACACACACACACACGCGCACACAGAGAGAGAGAGAGAGAGAGACAGAGAGAGAGAGAGAAACACACATACACTGTCTATAAGCACGCGCAAGTAAGTTTGTGAAAGGAAAGTAATAACCTTAATTCCTATTACAGGAACTCTCATCACGTTAATTTTTGGCAACGTGCATTGAGCGGCACTATAGCTTTATCGAATGCGGGTGAACTGACCTAAATATTTACCAGAGAAGTGAGAAAAAAAGCAAAAATATAAAAGCGATTACTAGGTAAGAGCAGAGAAAAGCTAATTGTGGGTAGTGTATTGAAGCTCAGCTTATGGGGCAGCGGCGATAGAGGCAAGATTATCTGGTCACAAAAAACTTGTGCGTAATCAAATGAATAACTATAGATAGTCTTAAAGAGCTAATTTCGCTGAAGTATTCGTGACTGCGTCGGTGTCGTTCGTTGTGAGCGAAACATCATCATCTTGTACGTGTCCGAAAAATTGAGAAAAGTGCGATTGAAATCACCAATGTAAAATTGCGGTTCGAGTGAGGATGTACAAAGGCCGGTTGTATGGCACGCAGGTAGAGAAGCATCCTATTACAGAAATTTACTAAAGAAGCACCTTATTGCTTGAAACAGCTCCAAAAAAAAAAAGAAAAGCACTATATGAATGTCATGTAGTAGAGGAAGTTTTCTTGACGCATGTAATATGGGGCTAGCAGCAGCGTAGAATTGCGCCAGGTGCCCTAACATGTGAATAGCGCATCGAGTGGGTGCTTTAATGGCCCACCCATTACAAAGCACTCAGAAATAGTTTTAATCATCTGCAGTTGCAAAAGCATCAACGAAGTGAGTTGCTGCGTAGGTTTGTGTGTCGCCTTACGGTCACGTAGGATGCTTTTTTCTAATACTCGAAAAAGAAAATATCATGGCGTAGTGGGCACCAAACAACTTTACACGCAGCAGGCGTTATTGCATGGTTTACAACAGCCAATGTTACACGCATAGCCAATTATTTTCTTACGGATGGCAACGGTTGAGAACTGTACTGAGAATCGAAGTGAGGTCGATGCGCACTGGGCCTAATTAAGTGATTGGGTTGTTTTCTCGAAGGGGAAGCTCCAGTGTCCTCGAAGTTCTGGAAACTCGAAAGGCTGAAAGTTGTGTGGTGTACAGAATCGCTTACAAACAGAAGCAAGCTGACCTGCAAGGCCCACAGGAACAAAGAAAAACGTGCATAAGTAAAAAATATAGTTGTGGAAGCGAGTGGGCTAATAATCGATACGTGCTCGTTTTTTTTTTGTTGTGTTGGTAGATGCTTACCTTAATTCGAAATCTGAGAAATATATGCCACGTGCACAGCGACAGCGAACAAGTCCATGATCTCTCCACGCAACCGGTATGATGGCGCTGTTCCCGAAAGTAAGCAAACCTCATTTGCATACAAGCAACAGCGTTGCGCGCACGCTGACCAGCCATTATTCGCATTAGGAGAAACGTAAAGTGAATTAATAACCATGAATGACGACCAACGTCCACGCAAGCTTTGCAACGAGAGCCAAAAGTTCCGGTATACGTGAGAAAGTTCCGTTTGGGATGAAGAGCTCTTCTGTGTATCGGCTACGTCACTTCCGTTGCCGTTGCTATTTGAAGTAATAATGGCTACATGACGCCGAATTTTACCATGGAAGCCCGTTCTTTTTGTATGCTATCAACGTTTTCCTAATCGATACTTATTAACCAAATGATAAACACATACGTCTATTCAGGAGGTTGTCAGTGGGAATTGCAGGCGAGCCCCGCAGAATGACCTAAACCCCCTAACTTGTGGTAAGGGTGATGTAGACTGGCCGCTCCTCGAATGAAAGAATGATGGAGCACGAGAACACCTTGAAGAAGGACTTGAACGCGCATCTTTCTGTACATTGCCAAGCCTGTGCATGTTTTCCAAGGTTCCATGTTGCAAAGATCCGGCGAAGGTGGAAATGAAAGAAAAATATCCACGTCAGTTTGTAGAAGCGTTTTTTATTGTTACGCAAAGACGATTCAGCACACTGTAGTCTGTACACTATTTACACAATATATTTTGAATAGGAGTTGCAGCGCTGACCGGTTCAGCTTGGAGCCGAAGCGGAAAGATACCTTCCTTCTGTACGTCGGGCACACATGGGCATGTGTCCCAATGCTGTCAATATGCATGTAGCAATATGCATAGTAATAGTATTTGCTGTAAGTTAGACCTTTGTTGTGTTTGCCACAAAACATGTTTTTGTTAGTTGATTCATTTGGCTTTGATACTCTTAACTAGTGCCGCCTGTAGCCTGGAACATGTTACCTGTGTGGCACACTGGGAGTAGCATATATTTGTTTCTCGTTCAGTTTCTAAAAGAGTTGTTAGTCGCCAGTAGCCCTTTCGTTGTACGTCTCTGTGTCTTTGTTTTTTCGTGTCTTCGTGCGAACACCAATCAATTCAACAGCAAGTCCTCCTGAAGAATAATTCAATCTGTGCAACATTGTTGCGCAGCACCAACAATGCTGACAGTCCCTTTCGAACGCGTTCACTACGATGGACATGAGTGGAGGCAGGCGTCAAAAGCGTCGCTCAATGTGGGCGGCAATCACGTACATTTGATTACACTCCCGCGGCTCACAAAACCACGTGACGTAACGCAGAGAGTGCGCGTGTCGCGCCATCTATTATGCCTCTGTTACCCTTTCATAGACACGTGAGTCGAGACTGGGCGGGCGCACGGGAGCTCTTTCATTGTGCAACACAACGGTGAGTGTCGGTACATTGGAAAGGGAAGGTTGGTTAGAAAATACGCAATCGGGACTCAAGAAACAGTTGCTGGACCTGCCGCGTGGACGGTCAAGATCCACAAAAGTATTGCTTTAGGGGTGGACGCAACTGCACCACTCTGATGACGTTGTGAAAAGCGCGCAGCACGTGACCATCTCGTTAATTCGGGTGTGCTGAACGGCGGGAGGCAACACTTTCATCCGCGTGGTAACCATCACGTACTTGGTAGATTTGACCACAAGCTTATGTATTATGAGTTTGCGAAAGCTCAAGTTTTGGTTTTCTGTTTCTGTTGACGAAATTGTGTGCTAAGATGGTTTTCTCACATGTATACTCATCTGTTTTTCATTGCCATTGTATTTCTATTAAAATTATTATTTTTTTCATTGTTATTGCTGGCCCCGCCGTGGTGGTCTAGTGGCTAAGGTACTCGGCTGCTGACCCGCAGGGTGCGGGTTCAAATCTCGGCTGCGGCGGCTGCATTTCCGATGGAGGCGGAAATGTTGTAGGCCTGTGTGCTCAGATTTGGGTGCACGTTAAAGAACCCCAGGCGGTCTAAATTTCCGGAGCCCTCCACTACGGCGTCTCTCATAATCATATAGTGGTTTTGAGACGTTAAACCCCACATATCAATCAATCATTTTTATTGCTGTTAGGACTTGTATAATAATCGACAATTACTTTACGTCATTGTTTGTATGCAAATTATGCAAATTCGTGTATCTATTCTTGTTATGCTCCCCTTACACAATGCTCTGTTAGGTCAGCAAGGTAATTTAAATAAATAAATAAATATATAAATAAGGTTAAAAGTTCGCCACCTGGGAATAATTGCAGTTGTATCACTTAACCAATACTTGTATATGAACCTTTGAAGGGTGTGGATTTGGTGTTATATCGAAGAAAAGGGTCATTTTTCGTTCATCCTAATTATTTTTTAATTATGCTTGAATTCTTGCGCCACATTTAGAGACATCAATCCTTGAGATTTTTTTTGGCTTGATTTTCTGCTGGATTCATTTGTTTAACCAGTAATTGGCACAATAGCCGACGACTATTTTTAGACGACACTTTTTCTAGAATAAATTTTTATTTAGCCAGTGGAAGCCGGTTCGTATGGTAAGCACTGCTTGTAGCATGCAAATAAATTAGCGTACCGGAAGCAGTGTGCACCACGTTGTACAGAGAACAGGTATTGGTAGTGTGCGAATAAATTCGCATAATACCCTCACCACTTCGCTGCTACGTATCGAAAATGAACCCACTACTGAAGGCTTACATTAGCACGACGGCCACGTATTTGTGCAGCCATGGTTCGCGTGTATAAATACTGAACAAATCGTACTGAGCAGTGTAAGATCACATAAAAACACATGGGGTACTAGGGGTAACGGAAAAGAAAAACACACACTGTACAATACCCTATACACTGAGATTGTAACGCTAGTGATAAAGGTACCAAACAATGAAAAGAATGTCGCCTACAACAATGTTTAGCGCAGTGATATGTACCTCTTCACAACACTGAGGCGTTCGCTCAAGCGACAATCCTTTTAGAACGACGTACAAAATTAGCTATAATATTTGATTCAAAATGGCACTTATCGTAACATTTACTGTGCAGATACAAGCTACTTCCGACAGCACTGAGGTCATCTTTCAAGCAATAAATCAATCAGGACAACACGCAGGCAATCATACCTATTCGACGCACAATTCAGGGGGTCACGCACGGGCTGAGGTCACCGGATGTCCAGCTGCGATGTGTCCAGCGAAGCGTAAGGTAAGTGCGCCACACCGTTTGAATGGCGTCCACAACAAACACGCTAGGAGGACCCCATCGACGTGTGCGTGATAGAGATCCAGCACGTGAATCCCAATTTGTAAGCCCTGTGCTGTCCAGTGCGCAGCACCTGGCCGGCGAAAACAACAGCGACGGGGACGTCCTCAAGGCTCTGATATTCAATCTTACCACATATTCATCAATCGTACACTTCCCCTCCACTTCCTCGTCTCAGAGGGAAGACTCAGATGTGCGGGCGAAACAGGTCCGGCTATTTACAATGCGATTTAGGTGAAGGGGGTGGAGGATTGAGATTAAAATAATAGTAAGAAGAATGAAATAAAAGGGAGCATGTCCATATATCGACACAAGAAGCAGGTGCCCCAAAATGCTTAAATCATCACTTTGCCCACACAAGGTATATATGATGGTAATCGTGTGCGTGGCAGTAGACAGAATTTTAATTCCGGGTGGGGGGGGGGGGGGGAGGAGGGCGGTGTATAGGGCGGAGTCTGATTCCCTTTGAAGCACGCTCGTTCGTGTATTTGCATCAGTTTGATATATAATCATGTTTATATATACGTTTACGTGGCTTCAGCTGGCGGTAACAGGGCACAGTAAGACATACCCTGAAATACATTTTGGACTAGTAGGGAAGAGGTGGACGTTCTGTGTGAGCTGTGCTGTGGTTCACGATAGAAATTTACAGAAATATACGGGAAGGCGTGAAAGTAAACCACGTCCCTCTTCTCCTCCCAGATGCCAATGTGACTGCACCAATGATTACCAAAACACCCTTCTGTCAATATTTCGCACAAAACTGGCACATTTCAATGGTTTCGCTAGAGTTTGGCGTGGTGAGAAATATACAGCAAAATAAACCGCCTATTGTGGCGAACCGCATACATAGCCTACGGAAACCATATGGTGCGATCGCCAATCGACATAGCATATTTTGCCGCAACGAAAGAGAGCCATTACTTCGCTCAATGACGTGTGTCGAAATCAGCGTGTCTACGCCCTATTTGTCGTGTTCATTCGTGGGTCTCTTGCCTGTTGGCTTTCACGGGATCGGGGTGCTTTTCCAGCGGAGCGGAGCACACGTGACATATGGCAGTCGGGGAACGCCAGCAGGTCTATTGCTGGTGAATTAAGATTAGCTGGTTGACACGCCTTCCCAAATAATAACGTGTTTCTTACGAGAGTGTCGTTGTATTTGAAGCGACAGATATTGATAACAACATAATTTGGGAAAGCTGGCATTAATTCCGAGTGTTCCTTGAGTCCTGTTTGTTCGGAAAATATCAAAGTGGCGTGGAATGACGGACGGCTGAGTCAGTGGGCATTCATTGCGATATTCAGAGCTCTTCCTTACATGTAACTATGGAAGCCCTGTCTGCTGCTGTATATTCTGCAGCAGCGGATTAATGTCGCTCTCGCACTCATGTTGGCAGCCCTTCGATTCCCGCTGCCCTTCGAACGACACACGTCCGTCTCAAAGCGGTTACAAAGTGCTAACGCTGATAACAGTGCCATATCTATCTCTGCGTCACAAGACGAATGGACGCAACTATTGGTGGTAAGTGCCACCAATGAGTATCACGACACTTGCGAAAGAGGCATCGACGGTGGCGTGGGTAACCTGGGGCAAGTGTGGTCTATATTAGAGATGTGGGTGCGCAAAATTGTGGTTCTAAGTGTCCTTTTCTTTTAGATGCGGAGCATCTAATACTCGAGGCTTGTAGTGCGGCGCCGCCCGCAAGCTTCCTCCTCCTTCTTCCACCATCTGTGCATCCCTTCCTCCTCTACACACCGCGTGCGCTTCTCCTCTTCACGAACATTCGCTAGCTGTATAATGTAGCGCGCATGCGCCGTTGCGCTTCGAGAACATCGGCAGCTGACGCGCGCGCATGCGCCGTTGCGCTTCTCCCCCTTCTCGAACATTCGACAGCTGACAGTGCATGCGCCGTCGCGCTGTATATATACTCAAGGTCGGCGCTCGCTCGCTCAGTTGCCGCTCGTCGGTTGGTTTGTACGGCGCGTCGACGTCCAAGGTCGTGGTGAAATGAATTCCAACGAATCCACAAACACAATGATCGACGTCCCTTCGACCAGCGCCGCCCTTTCGCATACGTGTGTACGTGTTCACTCATTTAACACCCCCTCCTACAACCACGTTAACCAATTTAGCCATCGACCCAAGTAAGTCGCAATTCAACACCCCATTTCACAACCACGTTAACCAATTTAGCCATCGACCCAAGTAAGTCGCACTTTAACACCCCGTTAACCAATTATATGCTCCGCATCCTCCTCAGTGTTCCCCCGAGGGAAGCTGCGGGCAATTTTTTGTCTACGAATGAGATCAATATGAGCATAGTTGTATACAGCCTCCTTGTAAAAGAAAAGAAGAAAGAAAATTAAAAAAAATTCGTCACGTTACTGCGTGCTTCACTGTAAATATCGGCGAAAGACGATATAGTCGTCTCCCTCGGAGGCACTACGCAAGGTAAAGACGCCATCTGGCAGTGATGTCAAGAAACCAAAGCCTATGTAGAACGCAGAGCCACTGGTAGGTGGCAGCACCATTTCGTATTAGTGAAGCGTAGAAAACACGTTTTCGTGCATGGCGTCGCATTGTCAGAGCAACGTAAGAAAGATTAGCGTTTTTAAATTTACGTATCTATGCATTTTCCGTTGAAACACGCTACTTTATACACACTTATTGATGTAACGCATCAGATATGCGTAATATTTGCTTTTTAATCAACAATCTTCACAAGTATAAACGTGGCCACAAAATCAAAATGACTGGGCAATTAGCAAGTGTTTAGTCACTGGGTCGCGGTATCATTCATGGGAGAGACAGATAAATAGGCTGACAAACAGGATAAAATTTTTTCGTTGAAGTGTGCCAACAAAGACTATCACCTTCAAAAATTGTGTTTTGCACTGGGCCAAGATCATGCACGATGTCATTACGAGGTGTGCTGTAGCACGAGATGCCAGAATGATTTCGATCGTACAAGGTTGTTTTGCGCCTCGTTCTCTCTGCTCTTTCTATCAACACCGACAAGACATGTGCGCGCATGTGGGTGAGTTCACACGATCAACTATTTTGTTTTTATGAGTTTTCTCGCGGCAGACTGGAATAGAGCGCGTTTAGTCACGCCATCTGAAGAACGCGAGTGAAAAGTGACCATAGCGCGACGACCCGACAAGTAATACGAAAGCGTTGCGAAAGAAAACGAAAGAAAAGAAGGTGGCATGCTCTGCTTACCAGTGTAGTGTCAGCCCCCTAAAGAAAAGCGCCTAGCAGATCTTTCACTCGAATGGAAATAACTGCCTCGCGTGGTCATGTCCAGCACTAAATAAAGGGGGCGAAGAAATACGGGAAACGAGTGCCTCTTCATTCACATGGCGGGCGCACTTTTTCATTCGTACGCGTGAACCGTGATGACAGGCTGTTTTTTGGCAGCAAGATAACAAGGTTGCCAAAATTGAAATACAGAGATAAAAAACAATAACAATATGCAAACATCACTAAAGGTCAACCTTTTCTTTCTTTACTCTTTTTTTTTAATTTTCTATATACTATACCACCACATGCTTGGTTCACACACCGTGCATACATATTTTTCACTGGTTGCTTCTCCGGTGGTATATATTTGACAACATGCAAATTTCGGCATGTATGTAAGACAGGAACTTTCTTTTTAGCTTTTTTTAACCTTTGTAGGAATTCTGCGTTCGCCTTGAGAGCACCTCTACGAAAAACCAAAAGAGGCATCGTTGTCATAGTAGAATTTAACAAAAAAAAAAGACACAGGAATACAGATAAAACTTCACAAAGAGAGGAGTCGGCACTGATGATATTCGCACTGTGTTACTTTCATATCTCTTCTGTCAATTTTCATTCAATACTTCGCTCTTTCCAAACATAGTAATCCGGAGGTTCCTTCTGGTTTATCGGCATGAAGACCTTTTACCTTTATGTATTTCTTTAGAATCGTGAGCGACTTTGTACAAAGTATACCATCTGCGTAATTACCACATGCACGACTCGTTGTATGATCGATTGCACGTCATCGACCACTCGTCTAGTAGCGGTTCACTGACCATATGAGCAATATGCACCGCTTGTCGTCACTGGACATGTGTACATATTGTCAATCATGTGCCCATTGGAGCGTATACTATAGTTACAAGTGCCATAGTACGCTGGGTGCAAAGAAATACATCCAATAATTCCGAAAATAAACCGCGTGTAGGTGATATCAACACCCCATGCAGGGAACTATGCGAACGACGACGAAGCAGCGAGAAACGGCAAGCCACAACGTTGGTGCACACGCGCGACCCGAGCTTGCGTTTGTTTTTGTATTTTTGGCCTGTTGGCGTTCCTCGCTCTTCTGGCGTTCCTCGGCCTTCCAGTAGGTCTGTACGTGAATAAACTGCGCGACACTTATGATATTGCAAACTGCTGATCAACGTTTATACGACATTCTCACTCAATTCGCGCGTGAAGAATTAGAACGGTTCAAACTGCAGCACAAAAATGTTCTAGCAACGTTTTCGTCTATGGGCTATTCAACCATAAAGCAAATACTACATGACTCGTCTAGTCGGGCGTCTTGTATCATTCTCACCTAGAGTTATTAAACAAACACTTCGAATAAATTTTTTGTATGTAACTTCATGGAAACAAAATCGTCGCAGCGTGTTTATATGTAATCAGCTATGAAGTGACCTGTTCACAGTTTGATAATAACGTGGTTAGTTTGTTTTACTAATACCACATAACTGTAGATATTTGTTTTTTTTTCCTTTCTGCACCAGCTTGACCCTGTATTGAATGTTTTCTAGCAAGACATTTGTTCGGGGCTTTAAACGAGTTTAGATGAGTTTTCGCAACTTTTTCGTTCGATAAGTGCCAAAGAACAGTAGGGGGTAAAGGTGGGAGGGAGGATGAGTTATCAAATTATCAACCGCCGCTCTAATTATTTACAAAATTGTGACACGTGTCGAATTTGGGCGAGAGTTACAACGGGAACAGTAAGCCCCTTCACTCTGTGTCACATTAAAGCGCGAAGCTCCTCCCCTCTGGTTGTCGATCACCATGCCGATAAATAGGAACACAAAAAACAATGTTTTCAAAAAGCTGCCACACTACAGCATGTCTTTTTTATTCACTGCATTGTTCTTATTGTTTTTGTTTTGTAGTGCAGCACGCCTCACTAACTCCGACGCGTGGCGCTCGACCCACTGGAAGCGGCACCACCGTGATTGCACCACCGAGTTTCAAAGCTTTTAAAAAGAGATCAACTGAGCAGTTGACAGGCTCCCGATCAACGAGGGGATATAAAGTTGGAGAGTGTCGATGAGCGCGAATATGAGCCACGCTGATTTTTTTCACTTCCTAAAAAGTACGGGAACGCATTCTCTTTTCATCCTCTGCACTTCGCACTATGCTTTGTATGCGATGCAATGAAGGAAACTTGACTTCTTTTTCGCCGGCACAAACGAGACTTGACTGATTACTCAAACTATCACGCAGGAGCCAGAAAGATCTCCGCTTGATGGATTGCACTGTGCGCCACCCGTGTCGAAAACTTGAAAACGCGCCCTTGCAAACGCCTTCCGGGGCGCACGCTTCTTTTTAAACCTCTTGAAACGTCCATGTCTCGCGCTCATTTTTCGATGCAATGTTTGAGCTGAGCTATATAAGTCTCGATGAATAATGGATTATTACGTCATGCCAGTGTGTTGGACGGCATGACACACATGTGTCATGCTGTCCAACATTCACATACTGTCCTCGCATTCACAGACGTGTGAATGCCAGGACAGCTCCTCGCATTCACACCTCTGAAGCCGTCAGAACATAGTGAGTATGACTCACAATTAATGAAGTGATTCCATGTGCACGTGTAACGGAAACCACGCTAGCTAGAACGCAAAAATGAAAGCCTAATATGCCGATCATTCTATTTATATAACGTCTCCGCAGGAGTATCAGTTTCACTTTATTCCAATTGTTCTCCTCATCATTGGTTCTTCTCATAAGACTGACTATGTATGTTGCCTCTGCGAAAGCGCTGGTTCCGAATAAGCACTCTTTGTGCCCGCTGGCTATCAATATCTCGAATTCCTTAATGCAGTTACCTTTGTTTATTCCTTTAAGAGAGGGAGAGGAAAGGCGAAGCAAGGACCGCGAGCTTAGCCAGAAGAGATCCCAAACTGGCTACCCTGTACTCTAAAAGAGGACACGAAAAAATGATGGAAGAAGGGCCTTCGAAAACGCCTTGAACGCAACAGACATGCTAACGCGCTACCAATATGCGAGGATACTATCAGCACTCTGTCGCAAGGTGTCGTTCAGTGTTTCATAAAGATGGTGTGATTGGGTTCGAAAGCATGAAGCAGAGAGTTGTGTCATGAAAATATATTTGACTTTAATGTAGTATTTTGTTTCGGTAATCATTTCAGATGATCGGAAGTCACGGCAGAGTGATCTTGCACGCGTTTTTCGTAAGCAGAAACATACTCACTTTCTCGGTGCACCCTCTTGTGACATATATCTATTGTATCAGAAAATGCGTTCATCATCATCATCATCATCATCATCATGAGCCTGACTATGTCCACTGAAGGACAAAGGCCTCTCCCATGTTCCGCTAGTTCACCCGGTCCTGTGCCTGCTGCCGCCAATTTATACCCGAAAACTTCTTAATCTCATCTGGCCACCTAACCTTCTGTGTCCCCCTAACCCGCTTGCCTTCTCTGGGAATCCAGTTAGTTACCTTTAATGAACAGCGGTTATCCTGTCTACGCCTGTGAAAATGCGTTCAAGTTCATGCAAATATTCAGCAATTGGTGACGTTTTCTGGGACGCTGCATGCCAGAGCCGGAGTAAAACCACGAGACAGGCAGTTTTGTTCTGCGCGTGTAAAATTCGCCCAATCCTCGATCATATACCGACGGGATCATAAGCCGTGCATGTAAAGGAAAGAAAGGGTACCCCACCGTATCGAACTTCCGGAGGTCGCTTTGCATAGCGTGGCATGCAGAAAGCGTGCGCACGTGCAGGGACACGTTGAATCGCCGTAGGGGTCGCTCGTGTCTTTTTGACGTCAACGTGCGTCAACCAGTCCCCGCTAGCGAACGCGTCGAACACTCGACCGAAACCCGTGTCACTATACCCCGTCCCCACTCGATCTGTCCCGCTTTTGTATCGGGCCCCCACTGTTTGCGTTGCTCACAGCGGAGCTTGCATGACAAACGACTCTAATGACTACTGCATCCGTGAGAACGATATCGCATCCGTTTCATGCGTCAAGTTCCATTTTGCTGCTTTTATGTATCAACATACTTCTGTGTATACTTCACCTTCTTCGATGAGCCCCCTTTTCCGACTTCAATTGTATACCATGTTCTTGACTAGGTGATGTCGCATTCGGATGTATTTTTGCACGTTGTTCGCTCCATTAAAGTTCACTTGAACGTCGCCGCTATGCGCGTGGTCCTTTGTGAACGTTAATATGCCCTAGTTTTGTGTGCTATTCTATTACACAAGATGAACTAGCTACATGACATGTTAACCTTTCAATATCAAGGGAACCTCCATGGCAGTGTGTATCATCCCCACGATGGTACCCAATACACTGCCATCCCGTTCTCAAGAAGCGACGCAGCGACAAGACTTCGTTCGCTTGCACGTGACCTCACACTGGTACAGTGGAACTCAACAGACTTCACAAACGCGCGCCTGCATAACTTGGATCCCAATCTGCAGCTTCGTCTTCCCCAAGGATATTTCGAGCTGAGGAGACTCTTCTATGCCGCCTGTGGCTTGGAGCGTCCTTCACGAACGCATACTCTTATCTCATTGGGATGGCCAGCTCTCCTACATGCACTTACTGCAGTTGCGAAGAAACCATCGCGCACCTTCTGTGTGAGTGCACCCATTTCAACGCGCAAAGACAAGAACTCACTGCAGCTCTGGATAGACTAGACGATCGGCCTTTTTCGGAACAAAGGATTCTGGGTCATTGGCCGAGCCCATCCTCAGCCCAGAAGGCTTTGAAAGCTTTGCTACGCTTTTTGCGGACAACTGGCCTCAGAGACAGACTTTAGTGTCTTATACTCTTTGATGTTGCCTTTCCTCTGTCGCATTTTTTTTTTTTGTAATTTGTCCCTCTCTTCGCAACATTTATTTTTAACATCTTTCATTCCCCTCACCCCTTTCCCCAGCACAGGGTAGCCAGCCGGTCTAAGACCTGGCTAACCTCCCTGTCTTTCCGCTTAAACTTTCGTCCTCCTCCTCCTCCTCCTCCTCCTCCTCCTCCCACCCTCATATTTTCTAGAGTACTTTGACCCCACTCTAATTTACCTAATCTTATATTTTCGGAGTATTAGGAACGCAGACAATGCCCTCAGTATGTCGCCGTCCAGGCTGTCAGAAAAGCAAAACAATTTCATCCGGCGTGCGTGGAGTGTTCAAATGTGTTTTGTTAAGACTATAGCCATAAAGTGTGTACTTCAATCTGATTCCCTAAGAAGCTAATGAGCGTCTCTAGGATGTAATAAAAATGCTGCATCAATTACGGGACTTGTTTTTACTCGTAACGGCATATTGCCCCCGAGACCTGCAGCCAGAAGGGGGAGTGCGGGGGGATCCTTCGTTTAAAGATATACTGCATGGAAGATTCATCTTGAAACTAGAACATACAACTCTTATTAAAATACAATATCAAAATACAGAGTTATATAGTGCACACTTTACCCCCCAAAATCATTACTAACACAATATGGGCTTACCGCAAATTGTAAAGGACATGAACAAGGTCAACTCGTTGAATTTCGTTTGCCTTCACAGCAGCTGCAAAGGACAAAGAGAGAAATAAAAAAAGAAGGTCGGAATTTTAGTCACACGTTCGCATACCCCAATGAAGATGGATGCCTGAAATGCTTCTCTTCTGCTATATTTCGTTTATTGAGGCACAAAGCACTATTTTTCGTGGCTTTTGTTTTCTGGTTAAATTTATTTTCAGCTTCCTCAGTGCGCTTTGATTGCACTGTTTCTCATTTTTTTTGTCATGTTTTACACAAGATTTTATTCTTTCATTGTCACCAGCACTGCAGCTTGAACCAGCACTCCTCTTGTAGAAAGATCTATGAAACTTTATAAAACCATGTAATATCCTCAGTAATGCCTTCGCGCTCTTAGCTGCGATGTCTTCTGTTAACTACTAGTGATCATGGTTTCAACAAGCACTGGTCTACTGTCACTGTGTGTGGGAGCGGGAACCAAGTAGTCATTGTTATAAAACAATACTCTCTGCTTCCCTTCATGCTTCGTCTGGTCATACCACTACTATCGAATAGAAAGGAAGACGACTGTCTGAAAACATCGTCTACCATTGCAACCGAGTTCTTCGTAGCATCAAAAAAAAAAAAAGACAACCCCGAAAATTCCCACAGTTGTATATTGAATCCCGGGAGAGACAGCATAAAAGGGGGTGATCCGTATTATTTCTATTTATATTAACTTGTCCTCATCGTCTCCCCACTCCTTTCAGAAACGTCAACGCCACCCCCGGAGGCAGGCGACCTCGCGAGAGTCATGCACGTGCCGAAAAGATCGGCTGTCAAAGCCAGTACATTTGCATGCGTTGCACGCGTCCAAGGGTTCAGCGTATATTGGGAACAGTGAGCTGTGGGCTCGACATCGGGGAGGATGGAGCGAAAAGGTTAATTTCTCGTTTTGCCTAAGGCTGTACCGCCTTTTGTTTGAATCCGGTCGTACTGCAGATTTGTATTCTTTACCAATTGATTTCATTTCGTACACTTCCTGTTCTATGTGTCATCGATGGGATACCATTCAGTTTGCCATGCCGTGGTATAACAGGCCAGCCACTCTGCGACGCGAAACCTCGAGACAAAAACTGTACTTCCATAAATTAACCCACGAAATTTGACTCGTCTTTGTAAAATACAGCATCTTTGGTATAAATGGAAGGATATGAGCTTTTGATTTTGACATTCCCGTCAAAAATAAGAACAGTCGCACGTGCTAGGTGACAAAGCCAATTCAGTTTTCAGCAAAAGGAGGTCCTAAAACGCAGCCATATACTGAATTTTAGTCGCTTCAGAGTAAAGTGCATGACCGTCCATGCCTCGTTGGGTCGTTCATCGGCAGACATGCGCTTTCGCTCTTCGCTGCATGCACTCAGCAGGCTTCATATGTTTATGCACAATTTTTTTTTTCAATTTTTTTCTACTTTTTAGGTAGTTCGTATTAGTTTACCCATTTCAGCTTGCGCTGATCTTTTACTTTTTTTGCTCAAATTATTTCTCATAATCTCCTTCACTTTGAGCAGCAAGTGCAGACCTCCAAGGCTGAAGGTAATTGTTTCTGCACGTGCACAGAGCCAACGGGTGAACATGCTTATATTCCGTACACATATAAGGAAATCTTGTACATTACCTTGTATAAGATCATGTATATATTTGTAATTTTGTATGGTTCAGTAGATGTGTTTTAGTTCTTGTCACCTCATTTTCTCCCATTGTCACATGTGTCACCCGGTGTATTAGAACTGGCATTTTAATTTTGGTCATTCTGGAAATACGTGTCCGTAGGCTTCCTTTTTTTCTATAATAAACTAGATTACGTGAAGTTTGTGTTTTATAGAACATACATTTACTTATTATGAAAATAAGTAAAGTATTCAACGGACTCTTTGCAAGGGCCTCGAGTTAAGCTCTATACGCTTATAGCCTACAACCTTTTGTTTCTAGCCACCCTGTTTACGAGGCGTCTCCTGACGGGAAGAGTACCAGAGTCTTGGAAGAACGCTAACATCATCTTAATACATAAGAAAGGAGATGACAAGGACTTGAAGAATTACAGGCCGATTAGCTTGCTCTCTGTAGTATACAAGCCATTTACAATTGGTAATTGCTAACAGAGTAAATAAATCATTAGAATTCAGTCAACCAAAGGAACAAGCAAGATTTCGAACAGGCTACTCAACAGTCGACCACATTCATACTATCAATCAGGTAATAGAAAAATGCTCAGAACATCCACTCTACATAGCCTTCATAGATTACGAGAAGGCGTTTGATTCAGTAGAAATATCAGCTCTCATGCAGACACTGCGGAATCAGGGCGTAGATGAAGTATATATAAACATTCTGGAAGAAATATACAGGGGATCAACTGCTACCATAGTGCTTCATAAAGAAAACAACAGAATACCAATCAAGAAGGGTGTAAGGCAGGGGGACACAATCTCCCCAATGCTATTTACCGCGTGCTTACAGGAGGTTTTCAGAAGCCTAGAATGGGAACAGTTAGGGATAAGAGTTAATGGAGAATACCTTAGTAACTTGCGCTTCGCCGATGACATTGCATTGCTGAGTAACTCACGGGACGAATTGCAACTCATGATTACGGAGTTAGACAAGGAGAGCAGAAAGGTGGTTCTTAAAATTAATCTACAGAAAACGAAAGTAGTGTACAACAACCTCGGAAAGGAGCAGCGCTTCGAGATAAGTAATAGTGTACTTGAAGTTGTAAAAGACTATGTCTACTTAGGGAAGGTAATAACCGCAGAGCCTAACCACGAGATTGAAGTAATTAGAAGAATAAGAATGGGGTGGAGCACATTCGGCAAGCACTCTCAAATTATGACAGGTAGATTGCCCCTATACCTCAAGAGGAAGGTATATATATAACAGCTGTATCTTGCCGGTACTTAGCTACGGAGCAGAAACCTGGAGACTTACAAAGAAGGTTCAGCTTAAATTGAGGACGACGCAGCGAGCAATGGAAATAAAAATGGTAGGTGTAACCTTAAGAGACAAGAAGAGAGCAGCGTGGATTAGGGGACAAACGGGGGTTAAGGATATCATAGTTGAAATAAAGAAGAGGAAATGGACATGGGCCGGGCATGTAGCGCGTAGACAGGATAACCGCCTGTCATTAAGGGTAGCTAACTGGATTCCCAGAGAAGGGAAGCGGGTTAGGGGGAGACATAAGGTTAGGTGGGCAGACGATATTAAGAAGTTTGCGGGTATAAATTGGCAGCAGCAAGCACAGGACCGGGTTAACTGGCGGAACATGGGAGAGGCCTTTGTCCTGCAGTGGACGTAGTCAGGCTGATGATGATGATGTTGAACCACCATATGATTTTGAGAGAAGCCATAGTGGAGGGCTCCGGAAATTTCAACCACCTGGGGTTCTTTAACATGCAACCAAGTCTGAGCGTATGGGCCTACAACGTTTCCGCATCCATAGGAAATGCAGCCGCCGCAGCCGGGATTCGATACCACGATCTGGGGGTCAGCAGCCGAGTACCTTAGCCATTACACCGCCGCGGCGGGGCTTAGGGCCTAATTTGATGAATTTTTTTTTGTTTTTTTACATTCCTGGGACGGTTTTCAGGGCTTCCAGTGGATGTATACACCACAATGGTAACGGTGGTCTCGCTGCGAGCGTGAAGTTCGCGGGAAGCACCATGCGATGTTGAGCAATAATAGAGCAGAACGCATAGCGTGGCCTGGAAGCTGGAAGGGAGGCGAGGTGATGCGATGGAATCCAGGTGGCAGGTCTTATGTGCGCTCTCAAAGCATCGACACGAATGTTGGTTGTGATAGCGTGTTCACGAGTGACTGCGACAGTCGCTGCTGAGGATGCGCATCTTGGAAGCCCGAGGCATATTCTCACTGCTTGAGCTTGAAGTGACTGGAAGGCACGTACGATTGTTGTTCGGGCCTTGCCGAGCACCAGTATAAGCTGTAGCGCGTGAAGCTGAGAAAAAAGTACAGTATACAGTAGAAGCATGGCTCGTACCGATGCAACTCATGATTTTGATTTGTGGGGTTTTACCGTCCCAAAACCACCATTTGATTATGAGAAACGCCGTAGTGGAAGGCTGCGGAAATTTTGACCACCTGGTGTTCTTTAACGTGCACCCAAATCTGAGTACACGGGCCTACAACATTTCTGCCTCCATCGGAAATGCAGCCGCCACAGCCGGGATTCGATCCCGCGACCTGCGGGCACCTCATGATTTTCCCGTAGGAAACGCTTAGGACGTGGGTGATCATTCCACGAAACTCTGTACTTGAAATCTATGCATCCAGGGGCAAACAAGCTTCTTTCGTTGTCTAATACCGAGTCCCCCGTTCACAATCTGCGCTGAGACTCAAAAAAGGTACATCTCAAAACAAAACTAAAGAAAAACAAAAACAAAACACTTCGTTATCTCTCGAATGCGTATTTCATTGCGACTGTGTGCGCATTCTATGCTTGCTCTTACCCCACTGTTGCTCCCCTGCACTCCCAGGCCAATGCCCTTTTCGCACCGTGCTTTTTGAAGCGTGCACCTTTCCCTTCCGTCCTATTTCCTATTTTCCTTCCGTCCTTTCCCTTACGCTTACAGGAGCTAGAAGAAGAAAACGGAAAGTAGTAAAACAGAACAGTCCTTTTTGGTGCGCCGGTCGTGTATCGTTTTGACAATTTCCAAAGAGGGCATGGTAAAAACAATCTTCGAAAGAAGAGGCGCCCTCTGTCTTTGACGCGGTGTTAGGAGCATTCGCGTCGCCCCGTAGCGCGTTGTCGAACAAAGCACCGATATATTCAAATTAGCCTAGTCAGTGAATATGCACGTTTCAATTGTGTGACGCGTGTCGTCGTACTCGCACGAAAGAGTGCAGCAACTCGGCGCTTCCAAGAATCGCCTTTCTGCATAGTGTCTCCCAAAGTCGCACCGTCCTGGTATCTTGTCAGTTCGATCATCGTGTCGACATTGCCACTCTTCTGCGCGAACAGTCGAGTCTTAGGAGCTTCCCAGCTAAGCATCCCGGCATCGCCAGCGGTACCCATCTTGCCTGTATTGCTGATCGTAAACGAGGATTGAAAAGATTGTCGTCTGCTGGGTATATTGGCCATGACGCAAATGATGGGCTGCGGGCGGTCCGTGGTTACTCTCGAAGAAGATCAGCTGCAAATACAAACATGTTTCTCCGCGTTGTCGAAATTTAAATACCTGACAGGCGCGTGTCTCTTTTCATGCATTCTGAAGAAATGAGGATGAATTACAGTGGTTTGACACTATTCTCGACAGAAAAGAAGGCTGTCAAATCTGAAGCTTCGATAATCAATTGGAGTACGGTTTCACATAAACGAAAGAAGAGCATTTTAGAAGCAGAAAACTGATGATAAGAACAAATATTGGCCATTAGCAGAGAGGAAGGTACAGTTATTTTCTTTTCCTATCGTTACTTTTAAAGAAATCTGATTTTAGATTGTAACTGCATTAAGCCAGTCTTATGCCAGCACCTAAAGATACATCTGGTGTACTTGTTCTATGAGCGTCCTTGGTAGTTGGTCATTAACCATTTATTTATTTATTTATTTATTTTGCAATACTAGATCAACTATCTTGCGAGAGTTCCTACAGAGAGGCTAAAGTAAAAAAATAATAAAGTAAAAAGAGATCATCATTCCCAAATGCACAAATACAGGTTAGATCAAGAGTGTATACTAACAATTTTATGCAAGCTTTATATAAATAGCAGATCACGCTTTCCCGGTAATCTTCTAAACCAATTCAGAAAGGAATTCATACCAATTAGGCAAAAGCGACCTAATAATCAAGGGGACTTCAGTACTTGCACTTCGGTGTGGCTGCATTATTTTTATATTGCCGTTTGTCTTTCTTCATAATAAGAACTGCCGGCGTTTCTGTCTTGATAATGGTATAATCATAAGGCGCGTCTAGATAGGGAATACCATGATAATTTTGAACACCTACCGTGCTTTACCATGCACAAGAATATACGCGCAAATGTGTGTGTGTGTGTGTGTGTGTGTGTGTGTGTGTGTGTGTGTGTGTGTGTGTGTGTGTGTGTGTGTGTGTGTGTTATTTTGCTTTTCAGCCAAATTAAAACATGTGTGCCAAGGCCTACAGTCCCACCCGCGTGCCCGAGATAAGTAGAGTAGCGCCACTCCTACAGTGCTGACCCACCACGGCGGGTGTGTATTCTCGCCCCTTGGCGAGGGTGGCATATTTGCATTGGAACATGACTATACGTACAACCTCAGGTCGTGATATCCTTTTCAGTTGGGTAACTTTTCAAAACGCAAACGAGAGGTTGAACCTACTCACCTGCTGGCGACAAAGTTCACAGAGGTTGCGTCGATGGAACTGTCCAGCTTTCGGTGTTAACCACAGGCCGTAACACAGCTTGAAGATGTCCAATCTGGATGATAAGTCTGCCTGTCAAAACGTCGGCTGCCACACACATCCACAGTTCATGCATTTCAATCACTCTTAAAATGGCGACACATGGCGCCTTTCACGCCAGCCATGATCTAACATATAATGAGCAGCAACGCCGCACACGCATTGATCCGGTGACGTCAGCCAATAGTTATCGACGGCCTGCAGCAGAACTTTCAAGACGGTAAAAATTTGACTTCCGGTTGCTACATCAACCGGCTCTTCGCTGTAAATGTAGAATTGTTCTGCCACGCAATCAAAGTTGATTGATTGATAAGCGGGGTTGAGCGTCCGAAAACCACCGTATAATTATGAGAGACAGTGGAGGGCTCTGGAAATTTCAACTACTTGGGGTGCACTCAATTCTGAGCACACGGGCCAACATCACTTTCGCCTCCTTCGAAAATGCAGCCGCCGCAGCTGGGATTCGATTACGCTACCTGCGGGTCAGCAGCCGAGTACGTTAGCCGCTAGACCGCCGCGGCGGGGCGCGCATTCAAAGTTGGTCAGTGGTGGACGGATGAAAACTACTGGGTCCCGTACGTCTAGCCACTCGGATCGGACGTTCCAAACTCGACACGTTACCGTCTAGCAGTGAATTTTCCCTTTTCGTCAAGCGCCGATCGCTGCAGCAACGCGACGTGCAGTCTCTCCTGTTGCGAAGTTTCCTCGTATGGCCGACACAGGCGCTGCTATCACTGCCCCGATGGGGCACGTGCCATTGCTGCTTTATCTGGTCGATCCCGCCTCATGGAAGTCCTCGCAAAGTGATAACAACTGTTGAGGCTTCACGTCCTAAAACCGCGGTATTGTCACGGGGTCATGACGTGCACGAAGGGAGCGGAATGTAGGTCAAATATAAAGCTTTTTATTTCGGGCCGGATTTGTAGCCACGTAAAAGGAAAGTCTGAATACAGCAAAACACTGCCACTGATAGCGGCGAGCGGAGGATTGGCCGCCGAATAAGTGACAAGTCATAGAGTGACATAAAATGGGCAAGCGGCGCCGTGTCGGCCATATATACACTTACCATCGAATATTCTAGCGTTATCGCTATAGCGGACACGTAGGTTCCATAATAATCTTTCAAGTTCCCGAAGTGGCCGTAATCTTAACAAAACGATCTTCTCCAGTCATGAAGCTTCTCGAACACAATAGGCGGGGTTTGCGCTCAGAATTACTGGTATTGAAACGGGGCGTATATATACCCGGGACTTACATAAAACGGGGAAGCATACACAGAACAGTCAGTGCGAAGCGAGAACCCTCATCACCGTGGTGCTCAGTAGCGCGAAACGGAAAGAGGAGAGGGGAAGACGGACGTTGCGTGCCCTCTAGAGGCTAGGGCTTAGATAAAGCTTAATGAAGACGTTTCGGCTAGAAGGACGCTTACAGGTTATACCGTGTGTGGCTACGAAGAGTTCATGGCCGTAATTGAAGTGAGGGGGAGAATAGGAAGTTTCGCTCGTTGGCACCAGGAAGAGTCAAGTGTGATAACCGCGGTCATTTATCAAGGGCTAAGCACAGCCACCATCACCACTGTTCTCCGGGGGTTTGCCGAAACGTCCTTCTGCGGCAACAGGAAGTGAATGGAGGCAGATCGAAAAGGGTTTCTCACCCACATCTCCTCATTCTGCTGAAAGGCACGAACCGTGTGAGTGTCCGAAATCTGGTAGCTGACCGAGCGACCTGATTAGGAGGCTCTGTGAGATCCACTCAAAGCATGCTCTAAGCTTGGAACAATATGGGAGACCGATAGTGAACCACGCTATTCCTACCGAGTCATCTTAGTCTAGCCAGGCTGAGGAAAGGTTCACTGCGTTGTTTCGACAGATCTGTGTCATAGTTGAGATAAGGAAAGCGACATCGTCTTCATTCAAAAGAGAAAGAGAGAGAGAACTCTTCACTAAATGTAGAGAATTCAGCCAGCATTAGCGAATAACTAACTTCCTATTATCAGTCACAAGCGTATTCACAAAGCTATGCAGTCCAGCCTGAAATACCCTGAAAGACCGTGTTCTTCAATTGCTTTTTGGGGTGAGGTTACTAAGCTTCGATTGAATATTTTAATTGCGTTTTAAGCTACTGAGTTGACAGCTGAGCTGATACAGTGCTTAAATGAGCTCATTGAGCAATTCATCTTTCAAGGGTGGACTCTTTGAACTGGCTTGATAAAGTGCGTCTCTGAAGCTGCGCCTTTGTATAGTTTACCTAATGGCCCACTAAACTTATTATTCCTGAAAATATTTCCCCGTATTTTTCGTGCACGAGTGTATACGACAAAAAGAATTGATTCAGTAATGTCAAGTGATGTTGTTTCAGCTGACAATCTTTTTCCTTATATTTGCAATACTGTAGACAATTGCTGGAATATCAGTCTGCGATATTTATGTTTTACATCGGTAGAAACAATAGAGAGCATAAACACAGGGAGGGCCTTCAGGCTCATAAAATCCCATTTCATGTACTCCTTCACGTTGGTTTCAGTCACACCGTCAATAGTTTTTTCGTAGCTGTTTTCGGTTTTCGTTTAGAGCTGTCGCATTCGAAGCTAGAAAAAATAAACACTGTCGGCTATTCGTTAAACAGGCGTGTTTATTGCTGCATAAAATGTCACGCTTTATGAGAAGTGCTTTTCTTTGTGCCTGTATGTCCTTTCCACAGTCATAAAGCGACCGCTTGTAGACGATACGCCACCGGTTCCCGAGTCAAATAATAGGCAGCAGGAATGTTCCATCATTTCACAATTACGACGGAAGTTTCCGCACCATCTAAACGTGGCGGAAATCGACGCAATAACACGCCAACGGAACGACCGTTATTTTCTGGTCTTGATCTCAGAGCAGGGAGGCATGCCTGCTGTGTCAGTCGTGTGAACGTGGCACTAACACGAAATTTGGAAATTTATGACCAACGTAAACGAGCGCAAGGTTGTGGACGGGTGCTTCGGAAAAGGTGTAAAGATGGCAGCATATAAAATACTGGTGACTGTACACTTTGTTCAAGTAAAGTAAAGAAAAATATTGTAGTTTCTTCACATAAACTGCACCACAAACTGGAACAGGGGATCGAAGAAAGAACCAGAAGGATTTGTCATTGTAGCGCCGGTGACAATTGAAGTGACTCAAGAGATGTTGGTGATCTTACGCTGGAACACTAGCGAGTGGGCGCCAGTGGAACGTCCGAAAGAGATCAATAAGCAATAAGCAACATGATTGAAGGAGTTGTTGAGGGTTATAACAAATGATTACGAGAGCAGCTATACATCTATGGCCCCCCAACCACGCATCGGGACAGTGCAATAAGTCCTCTATATTGGAAAACGTGTCGCGAAGTGCCTGGGTTATGATGATTCTGTAGAGTGGCTCTCAACAAACTCGAAGGCTCGTGTCGTCCACTGGAATGCACTGTTAACAGTGGAACTTCTTGTGTTCAAAACTCGGTGAAATAACTCTATATGAACAGCTTGAAAGAAATGACTGTATTTGATCACCCTTTATAACCACGATCATGATCGTGCCTAATCGTGATTAGCAGGCCACTATGTCACGCTGATGGTGGGAACCGAAAAGAGCATAGGTGTGCAGTTTTTTTAGGGGCGAAGCTCCTTAATACCTCAAGATGTCCGCCGTCTCCCGTCTGTCCATAACACGTCTTCATCTGTCTGACATTTGTGAACCATTTTCCATGTAACTGTCAACTTATAAGCAAAAAAGGGCGTTGGTGGTAACCGTTTTTCATGTAACCTTCAACTTTTAAGCAACAGAGGGCGCTGTGATTAATTGTAGATGTGATGGTGCTGCTGTCAACGCTATATATATATAACCACGTTCCATACCACACATTCTCTTCTCTCATATGGACGAAGACGAACGCAGGAAAGAGCGACGTGCTGAGTATCAGCGTCGCCGTCGACAGGAAGCTACCGCGAAGACAAAAGAGAAGGAAGCGGATGCAAAGCGGCGACGGCGACAACAAAGTTGTACACTACAGACTATGGCTAAGGAAGCAAAGGCTAAGCGGGAAAAACTCCAAGCTGAGGCGCAATTGAGACAACTTGAAGCGGATGCAAGGCGGCAATAACGACAAGACAATTCTGCACCAGAGACGATAGCTAATGAAGCTGTGATTATGAAGTCAAAACTTAACCCGGAACTCGGAACCTCATATCAGCTATAAGAAGAATCACCGCTATATCACAGTCAGTGTCAGCACAATCTCTTTGAATAAAAAAATATATAAGTATCACAACCACAATCAGTCTGAGTACTATCTCAGACTTTAATCACAATAATGACCTCCGAAAGCTTTGTCGCATAAGTATCTTCAAGCAGCTTGAAATGCAGTGATTTTTTCTTACAGATTTGTTAATGTATCCGGATAAATTAAATGAGATTGTGCTTTTTTTAATCATGGCGAAATATAGCCCGAAAAATTTGTGGTACATAACAGGCATCTTAAAAATTAAAATTCTCACAGGCATCTTATAAATGAAAATTCTCAACATGACGTCTTTATCGGCACGAACATGTTTTGCCGTAAATCAGCCGGAGTGCTGGTCCGACAATTACGCCATGACCTATGTTATTACTCGCTCTTTAAATCTCGAAATTTCCTTCGATGGTAAAGCGACAAGACAGTGGGTATTCTATGGTGAGAGTGACTCAACTGATGCAAGCTCTTAGTTTGTGTCCACGTATTACTCAACAAGGTATTGTAAATGTTGGCGCCCTGCCTGGTCAGCTGCAAATCACTGAGGACAGTCGTCGTGAGGCACTGACTGAGTGGAGAAGTGGATAGCCCGTTGTGTGCTGAGCCAGCGGATATGGCGTCCACCCTTTCTCTTGATTTGCGGCGAGCGCCATACGTAATGCGAGTTAATTAGGTGAGAACACACCCTGGCCCTCGATGTTCCCTTGTTCCCTATAGTCGGGGTCGATCGCCTGAAGGGGTAGAATGTGATGCGTGAACGAAGCTGCAGAAACAATCTTTTTTTTTTTTTTGCGCAAACTGAGGTAATAAAATGAATGTAATAGGCGGTCAAAAAACAAGAAAAACGACAGAATCACATTTTTGTTGCTGTTCCATACGGCAAGGAAATGCACAAGGGGAGTGGAAGATTCACTGAGCTGAATGAGAATCAGTGTAGATTCCTTGCGAAGATGCAATTATGGGCGGTCTCGTCTTTCTCGCTAAGTGAATCAAGAGGCAATGGGCTATGTTCCGCTTAAAAGTGCAGGAGTGTTTTTTTTTTCTCTTGTGTGACCGGAAGGCTACGAAATAAAATAATATAAAGGATAAACTTCAAATATAGCTCGTCCCTTCGCTCTCGTCATTAGCAGGAGGTGTCACTTTTAGAGAACAGCATCATAAATTTGATCAGTTCCACAATCACTTTGAAAGTTCTGAATTTACGAGACGCCAAATCACGCGTGAGACACCACCAGACATTTTTTGAATTCTCATTTCCACATACACGGAGAGTATTTGATGATTTTTTTCTTTTGTTTCGGTGGACGCATCTATAATCCGTCTGAATACCTGGAGTACGGCAGTAGCAAATTTCAATGAAATATAATTACCGAAGAGAATATTAGGTCTGTAGCTTGAAATACGTTTGATATCTATGAATTGCAGTTTGTTGTAGTGCACTCTGCAATAGTTTTGTCCTTTTGTCCACAGTTTAAGCAAATACGTTTGCCAGCTTATAGGAAACATTTTTTTAGGTACAGAAAGTATATAACCAAATGGACATGCGCATTGAAAGTTGATTCATGAAGCCATTTCCTTTTCAGGACAAAGGTCAGCACGTAATAAACTACTGTAGTTTAAAGGCCAGTAGTGAGCGTCCTGTAGGCTTCTCGGCAAAGCATCTTTTGGCTTACAATTACCAGCAATTTCAAGCATTTATAGCCGGCCAGTCAACACTGAAAACACTTGTGCGATTTCAAATACTGCCTTTAATGAAGTTCAATAAAAGGCCACGCGCAAAGGTTTTCGGGATATGTGCTACAGCGAAGGATAACTAATTTCCGGGAGTCTTGTGTCAACTTCGTTACCTTGTTTGAAAAGAACATCTTTTCCGGCTCACCCTATTTCATAGGTTACCGAACACAATTTCAGGCGTCTGTGTTGAAGCTATACTCTCATACGGATTTAGAGAATTTTCCGAGTTACGGGTCCTTATAGTTCTGCTCCCTTTATCATACGACAATGACCTGTCGCGCAGTAATAAAAACTCAGCACACTAAGAAACAACTTGAATATCTTGAAAAAAAAAATGTCTCCTGAGAAATGCGTTAAATTAACTCTGCCACTTCTCCCGTCTCCTTGCTGGTCGATTTCATGAATCATTCATCACCTCGTTGCCGAGACGTGGTCTCCTTTAAAAAAAATCAGCCTCGCACCATCGCACCTATTCAAACTCCTCGGGGCATTTCCACCACCGAGCCCGCGGCTATCTCCAAATCGTATGCGTGATTCTGACCAGCTCCCACGAGAATGGGCTGCATCACTGTAACAGTCATTTGGTCGGTCAGGTACGAACTCTCTATAGCTGCAGTCCCAAGCACCGTGCCAGTCAGTTTGTCTCGCACTCGGATTCCATCGATCTGGGCGCGCTGAATGACAATGACGAGGAGCAGCGGTTAAACACGGCTTCAACCCCGAAACCTTTCACCGGCTACGATCGTATTCAATGGAAACGAGATGCGAGGCGAGACGGGAGTTCTCCGATATTCGCTTAAATTACGGGGTACGTTCTCGTGTTCTACACGCCGGCCGTAGTCTTGCGGGTCAAAGTTATGTGCAGTGATAGCTTGCTTTCATTTAGGCAAATATATATGCGCCCTATTAAATGCGAAGGCAATTTAGATTGATTGATTGAATAATTAAGTGATTGATTGAAGAGTTACTGTCGGTGCTGGTTGCGTTAATGCTAGTAATGAAAAACAATCATTCTGCTATGACGTCAATCTACAATGTTATCATAACTCACTTAAAAAAACAGCGCCAATAACGAGGGACAAGAGAAAGAAGGAGACAGACAGCGGCACTGACTTACAACAAGATTTATTTGCCAGAACTGCACAATATATACTTGGGCAGTATCTAACAAAAAAAAAGAGAAAAATACAAAACAAACAAAACAGAATCCACCTAACAACCACGTAGATGATACGTGAAATTTATGAGGCTTCAGAAATAGAAAGGCTGGGCAGTGCATGTGTCAGCAGGCCTTCAATTGCGCTATCACTAGAAGAAATAGATTTCTTTCGGCACGTTAGCACACGTGTTGTTCATGGTGCGTTGTGGAGATGACTACGTGGTTGTTAGGTGGATTCTGTTTTGTTTTGTTTTGTATTTTTCTCTTTTCTTTGTTACATACTGCCCAAGTATATATTGTGCGGTTCTGGCAAATAAATCTTGTTGTAAGTCAGTGCCGCTGTCTGTCTCCTTCTTTCTCTTGTCCCTCGTTATTGGCGCTGTTTTTTTAAGTGAATCATGTCGTACCAACTCGCCCAAGCAACCACGTTAGTTACCATAACGTCACAGTTTGCCGAAATTTTCGACGCCACACAGACGTCATCGAATAACAGCAGTGCTTGGTCAAACATGGGCCAATCCACGAAGCACCAAACTAGGTGAGGGCTACAAAGCTTCTAAATGTCTCCATGCATTATGGCAGTCTACAACCACGACGGGTGCAGAAAGGTTTAATGGGTGGGAGTAGGGTTCAGAAGTACAATTAGCTCAGAAGAAAAGGGTGCTTTTCAGCTTCCAGTCACCCAAGAGAAGTTATTGAGGAACCATGTGAATTTTCCCAACGGCGACAATATGATCCGTTCTGAGCAGCTATCAGTGATGGCCGGTGACGCTGACGACGTATATGATTGGATATGTGCGTATGGCAGCATTGACTGAGAACGACCTTCATTTGTGCACTAATGCGACGAAAAGGACTGGTCGGTTAATGGTGGCTGCGAAAGACGCTTATGCTATGCGGAGACGCCCACAAGGACATAGTACAAAGAACGCTGAACGCAGTTTTTTCCTGTGCTTGTTCTGTAAAACTGTGTCCTAAGTTATTTGCAATCTCTCCGCGGCGCATCGCCAAGCCAATTCACTGGACGGTTCATGGCAATCATTACAATACGTGATAATCAGGCGCTTGGTGAGCAAACAAAAAAACGCACGAACAGCAAATGTCGGCAATGAGGCCAATTTGAAGCCTCACCACGGTGGTCTAGTGGCTAAGGTACTCGGCTGCTGACCCGCAGGTCGCGGGATCGAATCCCGGCTGCAGCGGCTGCATTTCATATGGGAGCGGAAATGTTGTTGGCCCGTGTGCTCAGATTTGGGTGCACGTTAAAGAACCCCAGGTGGTCGAAATTTCCGGAGCCCTCCACAACGGCGTCTCTCATAATCATATGGTGGTTTTGGGACGTTAAACCCCACAAATCAATCAATCAATCAATCAATCAATGAGGCTAATTCGAAATTCTCACACAAATGGCCTTGATGTCCGTGATTTTGACGGCGTGCACTAAAATCAATGTCCATCCTATTTAGTAAAATGGAGGCACGTCATCCTCTAAACGGGCCAGATATTTGATCTGCTAATCTGTGGGAAATTTCGTTGGGCCAATATCTTCTCATTCAAAAAATCCACATTATAATCTGGGAAGTATCACGTGGAGATTTCAGAGTCAAATTTCAGAACGAGACCTTGTTTTTCTCTCGCATTATCAGAGGTATGCAAGTTTAAATAACCCTTTTGGGCCTGGCGTCGTCAACTTATGGCACCACACAAAAATCCTACTACCCCCTCTAAAACAAAACAAAACCTGTTAATTCTTCGAGGAGTATTTCTGCAACAATTCTCACTGTGATAGACACTGCCATTGCGACATTTTCGCGGAGTTCGGAGGCAGGAAGAAGCTTGACCAAATTCATAGGTGACGTCGAGACAAGACGGCTGACGCAGGAAGGAGCACATTTTAGGGATGAAGTACTGAAGTGAAAAACCTCGACGCTGCAAAATACTACGCTGGTTTAAATCTTGTGTATACTCCAATAAGTAGCAAAAATAAATAAGCCATTATTGTTGTTTCACGGCCATGAAGACGTAAGTTTATGTCATGTCTGTAAATTCATAAATACTTAGTCCACTGGCTTGTTTTTTTGTGGTTTTCTGATGTCGTAAGGTCCTATTTCAAAGAGTCGCCATAAAATGTATTCGACAAAAATAAAAATTCCATGCTTGAAAAGGTTAACATTACAGTTTAAAAAATACTAATTACCAATATAATTAAACTATTTTACTCTATAGTTTCCCTTTCACGCCAATGGCCAATTAGACAAGAGTGAAGCCAGCGCTTTCCCGTAGCTCCACCTCGAAAACCTATCGATCCAGCCTGAGGCCAATCACCGTTCAACTGTTCCTGTTATGCTAATGCACAATCTACGCTATATTTTTCGAAAGTACAATATTCACTCTGGGTAAGTACCGATAATATGATCTCTTTATGCCCCCTTCCTATTCCCCCAGCGTAGGGTAGCAAACCGGGCATGTGCCTGGTTAACCTCCCTGCCTTCCCTCTTGTTGTTTATCCCCCCCCCCCTCCTCCACAATTTGGCACGACGTCTTCTTTTCGCCGTAAAGTCCGCGGAAGGAACAGGTACAGCGAGCATACTATCCAATTATTATTTATTCCTCCTTGGTACTATCAGACGATCGACACTATAACGCAAATAGACAACTACCTCCAGCAAGTTTGCGTTAAATGTTTTCCCTTCGGTAATGTTGCATAATACTTCGTGTGCTTGTTCTTTTTTTTTTCAAGCACCACAGTCTGCATACTTTTATATTTGGTAAACAGTGGTATGTAATGCTTCACATGCATGACGGCTCGCCGATGACACTTTCCTCATGACATAACTTGGGCCGCGTTGTTTTGATATTACACTATATGCAAAAAAAACTAGTTTTCTCTAAACTTTATATCCCCTCGAAAACAAATCTGTAGATTTCCCAAAGTCTGAGGTATACCAAGCAATCACTCTATCTGATTAAGCTGATTGCAGTGCTTTTTTCTATTTTCAAGATAGCTTTACGAAGAAGTACTTACGGATGCCAATTTATTCAGAGCTCTTTCGAAAAATTCGCTTATCCCACTTTATTCACGAGAGGCGAAGTACCGCTACGTCAAACTGTCGAAACCAATCCACCCACTTGTTTTCCTTGTACTTAATTTGACTTACATAGCATTCTTATTAAAGTAATAGTCGTTCGATCAAACAGTACAGCCGATTTGTCTTCATTGACCTTTCTTCATTTATCATAAACTTATAGTGAAACTGTATTGTATTCACTGGGAACTTTAACGGAGTGCACTTACTGAAAGCATGCTATCGTGTGAGTATTAATCCCTCACTGCGCTCAGCACAGCAGGTGGTTCGTCCACGGGAACACACTCTTCAAATTAAAAGCCATGCTTCATTCATGAACATCGGACGCGTCTTCATCCTGTTAGTACCGCAGAAGGATGTCAGTCCTTCTACGGGAAGCGCATACACATTATGTGTTATCCTATTAGGTTCGCGAGGCAGTGTTTACCTACAGATGTGGCACGTGACCTGAAACTCCAGCCTGAGCTGTTTCCAGCTAGGTGCTTGATTATTTGGGGACGGTAGATTGTGCATAATTCATTCCACCCTGAAAACAGTCACTCATAATGACCCGTCCACCCCACCGCCGCCTGTCCTCGCGTCACGCGAAGCCGTGAGGTCATCGTGAGGCCAGCTGTGTCCGTCGCCATAGGTTCAGCCTTCCGGCTATGTAGTTGCGTGCAGCATTTAGTAAACTGAAACGGCCGGCGAATCCAGTTAAACTGGGTCTTGCCGCTACTTTGTCAGTATGTGACTACAATTTTGATTTTTGTAGCAAGCACTTTTTCAACCAACCTTGCTCACCGGAGATGGCTAGCAACATTACAAGTATAGCAGTGATGAAACTAAACCTACAGAAGCGCTTGTTCTGTCGGCCTTTACAACGTATTAAAAAAATAACAGAACTACATGATGACTCCGCCAGAGGTCGGTGACGCTATCTTCTGAATCGAAGAGTATACTTATAAGAAATATCCAGTCACGGCCCTATTTGCTGCTGACAGCAGCCGCAAGAGGTATTTTGTTTGTCACACCTGCTCAAGTACCTACTTTTCACTAATTCATTCACCAGGACTGCGCTGAAAACTGCTAATCCACTTTAATGCATTCAACTTCTGCGGCACGATAATGGTGTCCAAGAGTATCCCTTTCTATGGAGAACGTTGAGTAAACACGACTCCGACGGCCCCGACGCACCACCTGAATTACTAGGGCACGGTGCGGTATCTAAACGCCGTACCCTCGAAAAAGCACGCTCTTTGGCTCGCACGTGCAGGTGTGCGGAGTGGGGGTGGCTCCCTGGGTATTGCTACGTGATCGGATTTCCTGACTGAAGGCAGGGGCAGACCGCAGGCTCACGCCCCGAACGCTTCGAGCTCTTGAGTTTGGCACGAGTGAACACTTGGATCACGACGCATAGTCGCGTGCGTATACAATTTACAGCATCGGGCTTAGCCAAGGTATACCGTTGTTGACACATGATTATACTGCGTGACCGGCAACACGCAGCTCATTTCTGCCTGAGCAATTGGGAAATGTCGTGGGCGTGCTAAATGCCTATTAAACCAAAGTTAATTTCTACTTAGAAAACACTTTAAAATGAAAGCCCACGCCTCTGCCCTAACCTTCTTTCATGTTGGGCTCTTCCGAGTATTCACAGACGTGATTTCCTTCGCGGAAATTATCACGAAAATCAACGCGCTAGACATCTATCTCCTTAGAGATGACGCATATAGCTAAATCGCTCACACGCTCGCTCGCTCACTAACTCACTCACTCACTAACTCACTCACTCTCACACGCGTGATGAGGTCCCTGTGGCTACCACTGCGGTTACCACTCTATCTCAGAATTGGAAACTATAAATTCAATCACCACTTGTCTGAATGGCTTCGAGTGAGGTAACACCTTTATCGATATAGAAAAAGGTGATCGCCATCAGTGGCAGAATGAGCAAGAAGAACTTCACATAGGCTTTTAAGAACAGGAACGGTACACGAGTGGCAGTAACTCCAGTCTTCATTACACTTGAGCAATAGCACTGAATAGCGAGAAAGAGAGAGAGAGAGGGAGGGAGGGGAAAGAGAACACCAAGAAAATGCAGAGAGGTTACCCAGGTGCACGCCCGTTTCAAAAACTTGCACCGGAGGAAGAGCTAGGTAACACTGTCTAGGTAAATACGCGAGAACACAAACAAGAAAACAGAGATCGATAGAAGCGTGCACTCAGTTGAGAGAGCATGTCAAGCCTATGAATCAGTAAGGAGAAAGAGAGAGAGAAGAATACAAGAAAGGTGAGGAGGTTAACTGGACATCGTCCAGTTTGCTACCCTACACGTGGGGAGAGGATAATAAGGGAGTAAGTGAGGATGAAAATGATATTCACATTGCACAGCACACACACCGTGCAGGATTTCACAGGTGATCGCTCGTTGATGTTGCCTTCCAGTGTTATAAAAAGGCTCGCGTGGAATTCCGGGCTGATGTACTGGGAAACAATGCACCCAAAATCTTTACCCAGGTAAAGGGATGATTATACAGTTTCCTCAGGGTACACTGGAGATTGGTTGGCCTTTATGTACCTCGGTAGGGCTTTCATTCTCTTCACTGATTTCGAGGCCCACGTTCAGAAGGCGCAAAAAAAGCGTAATACGGGATTTGCCGGTTACTAGTCGACTTCAATGTAAGCACGAATGTACGCACTCTGTTACCGGTAGACACGGACGTAATAAAAGTGCTGGCCTATTAGAATGGCTGCGTCACGACACTAGTTACCTGTTTGGTTTCGTTTTGCGCTTGTACATACTTTTTGTTTTCCTAGCTTCCAAAGCATGTTTATGTAAAAACAAATTGCATGTAGCTCTGTACCCAGAGGAAAGAAAAAACAAAGATAAAAATTCTTCTCAAGCCGCTTCGGAAAGCAGGAAATCTGATTTTGTGTACAAGGCATCACTACCAGCTCATATTCCAAACAAAGCAAAAGACAAAAAAATTGCACGCAGAAAATAAATTCCCCATCTAAGCTCGTCCTTTATTTATTCCGTGACGCAGCCTATCTGGTGGTTTGTTTTCCCGTCTTGCACAGGCCATATAAGCGTGGCACGGGTTCTGAAACAGGCAGACTCAATCGAGCACGCGTTGCAGCACAGTGGCACCAAATTTGTTCCTGCAGCTCATAAGGCCACTGATCTGATTTACGGCCTACCGTTTTGCGTGGGACGTCGAACGGGTCTTAACGCCTCCACCGCGAATATTTATGTCGACCCTTTCCAGAGGCCCTCAACGAGTTTATTCAGCGATTTCGTTGGCTGTTGTTTCCGTCGTGCTTCATCGGCTTCAGAGACCGCGTTAATGGGCACCGATAAAGCCCGCACGATTGATAGGTTGTGCCGGATGCAGAGGATTGGGAGTGCATGGTTCCGTAAGCAACCATTATCATAAAGTAAAGCCTCACCGCACCCTCTCGTGGGGGTACTCCTGAAAACTTCGGCTTCTACGCGACGAGGAGGGAGGGGGGGAGGAAGTTTCATTATGAGGGAAGCGACAGCGGTCAGTTGAAATGTGGATGGTCATTGCGAAAGAGCAATATATATATAGTTAAGGAAATGGAGACCGCTCACTGTAGCCCTGGGCTCAATCGTGGGTGACTGTTGGGCTTGCACGTTTCAGTCCTTTCGCTTTTTGCTTTTATGTCTTTTGGAGAATGCTTGTTTCTGGGCAGGCTCACCCAATCTGTATTTCCCGAAGTGGGCGATGCGTATGGTCATTCAGGCGTTGCGGTGGCACGAATGAATGAAAAGTCAAAAAAAGTATCACACTGAAGAGAAAGGCGAGGTGCGGCCAGCGGTCAATCGAGTCTGTCAAAAGTGTTCGATTGCCGCGATTTCACCCGAGCTGTAACGATGGGGATGTCTCATTTGCCTATCGTGATTTTTTTTTCGGGTGATAAATATAGGCTGTAGGAAAATGGTGTGAATTCAGTCTCTTATTCCTTTTATGAGAGTTGTTCTGCTGAAGATTTGTTCTTGTTTATAGCTCTTCAAAAAAAAAAAAACAAAAAGCAGCGAGGCAGGAATGATTTCTTCAGTCATGCATTGTATAAAGACAGCCTACATTTTGCTAGGTGACTGATAGGCTGTCCAATGATCTAAGCACGGACGAGTAGTGAATATTAGTATTTTTTTCTATTTTTTTAAATCTTGTATTTCTCTCGCCGCATTTGCCCCATAAAACAAACTCAAACGACGCGCAATCAAATAAACAGCCACTATACATCTTGTGTACCATATCTTATTCGCACGTGCAAATGTAGTCGCCATGTTTGTTCTTTTTTTCGTTCTTTTTATGTTGCATGAGATCCACAAACTATCATTCCCGAAACAACCCTAGTTTTTGTCACCTTGTATCATAGGTGTGGTATTGGTCTCGCGCCCATGCACCTCTTCGGCACGAAGCAGAGTTGTAAATAACGACTTAAGATGGGTTCACGATAAGATTATAGCTGTAGGCTCGATTATGATTGATTGATATGTGGGGTTTAACCTCCAAAAACAACCATTTGATTATGAGAGACGCCGTAGTGGAGGGCTCCGGAACTTTCGACCCCCTGGGGTTCTTTAACGTGCACCCAAATCTGAGCACACGGGCCTACAACATTTCCGCCTCCATCGGAAATGCAGCCGCTGCAGCCGGGATACGAACCCGCGACCTGCGGGTCAGCAGCCGTGTACCTTAGCTAGTAGACCACAGCAGCGGGGCTATAGCCTCGATTAAGGCAGTGAATTAAAACCCGTGGTAACGTCAGCAGCTTTGACTGTATTCTGGCCTATCAAGGATCACGTACTGAAAGTGAACGCTCATACGACCGATCCTCCGACTTTTTCGAAGCACCCATCGGACGATATTATCGGCGAAAAACCCTCAGTTGGACCTCAGCGTCTATATGTTCAAATTAAACAGAAGAGCACTCATAATATAACCACGATCTATTGGACGCGCGCACTCCTGCATGAAAAAATAACTCGTTTCTTTCGCAACCCATATCGACACCAGCCTTGACTCGACTTGGCTAACACCTCGTCTTCTTACTACTTTACCTTGAACATATATGTACAGTTGCAAGTAGCACTCTAGTTGTAAGGACCACACGGAGAAGCAACCGTATACGCACACCACTCCTTAATGCGCGGCAGGACATGAGCAGAGATGACATCGTTGGACGTTCCTTTCGGGAAGAGCGTTGTCTGCTATAATTGTCCCCGATACGTATCTGTAACAGACGATGACAGCAGCATTTATTCGAACGTGGACGACACTGGAGATTGGCTGCAGGACGGGGAAAAAGTTGTTTTTTTTTCACTTTTTGAGACATGTCTTGAAATTTACATATCTGGAACCTTCCCACCGCTACTCTCCGAGAAGAGCTCCCTGTTGGGCCAACTGTGATTCGGGCGCCAGTAACGCTCGACAAACTCTGTATGGGAGCCTAATAAATTAAATGGGTCGAGGGTTCAGAGAAACAAGGAAAGATGATATGTCGAAGGGTAAATGGAAATGCCCCGGGAACACGTCCTGACTCGTGTCACTGACAGATGTCAAAATCTCGCGTCAGACATTTGACATGCAGGGCTATAGTGAGATTGCTTCTTTCTAGATGTGTCACAGTGTGCAGCGGACCGTGACTACTCCGGAATATTTCAGTTACCCGATCTCGTGTCAAAACGCAACTAGGAACCGACATTTAAAGGTGCTGTTTGTTATCATGTCCCTTGTGTGCAAAGTACTGAAAGGAGAGTGTTAATAGGATTTAATAGTTTATCAAGAAGCATGTTCTAGGCTCAAGGCCTGTAGATCTCTCAGTGTCCCAATATTACTAATTAGTAAATCTTATATAATGTTGAAGTTTTAGCGTATTGAGGCAACCGGGCGTACAAAAAAAAGGCGTTGGCTTAGCGCCAAGCTATTGGACATTGGGAACGACATCTTGTCATGTTTCGTCTAACCAGAAGTTTTGGCTTTAGACGAAACGTACGTGTTCGATCTAGCAACACTCATCAAACGTACACGCGCGCGCGCGCACGCGTGTGTGTGTGTGTGTGTGTGTGTGTGTGTGTGTGTGTGTGTGTGTGTGTGTGTGTGTGCGCGTGTGTGGGTGTGTTTGAGTGGTGTTATGCCAAAAGAAATTAACGTTGGCGTACTAATAATTGTGGCCGCAACTGCAAACTCACGCCAGCTGCGGAATACGCTATACTTGGAGGACTTCATAACAGCCCTATTCGTCTAATTAAACCCAGTGCCATCAGGTACACTCTTTATCAAGTGTGTGGCTAGCGCACGTTCTGTAGGTGGGACGCTTCATAATTTAGAACTAGTCAAGGGCTGCAGGAGGTCGTGCGGCAAGAGTTGCCGTGACAGTGCGGCAAGAGTAAGCCGTGACAGTGCGAAAAAGAAAAGGGCGCACCCTCCAAGCGCACCTCATAGGCGGCCGACAGCTCTGGGCGCTTGCGAAACGGGGCCGTGCGAGCGAAGTCCTTGTTTAGCTGTGGTCACGTCAGCGCATGCGCAAGAAGCAGCATCAGCTGCAGCGGAAGCAGTTGTTGCAAGAAGCTATACATGGGGCTTACTATAAGAAGTGCCAGTGCTGGTCGCAGTAGCACTGCTCAAGTGATATTACACGCAGCCGCAACACCACGGGGAAGTATACAAAAAAAGAGAAAAGCTCTGAGCAAGAAGACATCTCTGCCCCGGCGAGCATTTCCCCATCCCTTCCCACTTTTATATTCTGTTTTTGTTTTACCAATCTTTGGGGTTGATGGCGACCGCAGACAGGTCTCTGCTACAAATGTCCCAGAACATTTCTTTATGGACATATCCTCAAAACAGAATATGAAAAAAAAGAAAACACAGTGGGGCAATGGCCAGCAAAGTTGCAAGGCTATATCTGCCGTCCAAAATACAACATTCTTTTTCTCCTCGTTACAGTGCGTGGCTCTCATAGAGGAACTTCCGGCGCACTTGGAAACCAACATACCGGCGTTGCCCAGGAGACAGCCATGTAAGATACTGAAAGAAACATGAATCTTACATTGAAAGAGCGGAAACATCGAAAGTCAATAAGCAAATAAATAAATACTGATGTTAAACGCTAACTTGGTTGCTTGGGCGGGTTGGTACGACATGATTCACATAAAAAACAGCGCCAATAACGAGGGACAAGAAAAGGAGGAGACAGACAGCGGCAGTGCCGCTGTCTGTCTCCTTCTTTTTTTTTTTTTGTCCCTCGTTATTGGCGCTGTTTTTTATGTGAAGGATGTTAAACGGTTGTTCGAATAAGTCTGTACTGTCAACGGCAAGCTTCCTTGAGCAAATACTGTATTGACTGCAACTCGTGCGTGGGCGCGTTTTTGGGAATGCGAAAGCAAATAAACGCACACACACGTCTCCTACTATCTAGCGTGGACAGCGTTATGGAGCAGCGGGCGGTGCGCAAGAAGCTGGCAATACACGGGATTCGGGGGGAAAATGGCGCTGCAATAAAACACCCAGTGGGCCATTCAACCGGGATAACCCCGGGGGATCGCCGAAAGGGACGACACTTCACGCGCCGGATGTCACGCACTTACGCTCTTGTGGCTTCGCGTTGGACGCACTTCGAGATCATTTTAAAGGATTCACTGCGATGGACCGGGTCAATAGAAAGCGCACGAAACGGGGATACGCGCTTCATAGCCAACCGACCATACTCAAAACAGGCTCGATCCTGGACGGAGATGTAGAAAGACGTCTCGAATAGAAAATGTTATCGCATTTACTTCAATGCAGTTTGGAAGTGTACGGTAAGACGAACCGGAGAAGCATGACACTGAGGAATAAAAAAGAAATAACGACTCGACTAGAAATGAAATAGAAATGACTGCCCATGTAAAAGCTGGCCAAGATATAAATAACCGTATCATCATGTTCTACGTGAGCCTGACATCGCCTACTGCAGGGCAAAGGCTGCTACCAATTATTCGGCCATGTGCTTGCTGTGGTCAGGTTATCTCCACGGGGTTCTTCATCCCTTCGGCTCATCGGGCTTTTTTTGCCTTCTCTTGGAATACAATACGTTACTCTTGCCTACAAGATGCTTCCCAGCCTATGCCCATTTCTACTCAAGTTCAATTAGGATGTCCTTAATGCACTATTTTCTCCACCACAATCTCTGTTGTGCTTGGCTGCCTTTTATCCCAAGGTAACGACCTGGAATTTTTCGTTCCATGGCTGAACCCGTCGTCTTCAATTTAAGTTGAACCTGTTTTGCAAGCCCCCGGGTTTGTAATTCGTATAGGTAAGTACCAGAGAGATGCAGATGCTATATACCTTTTTCCTGAGGCATGGTGGCAAGATATCGTAGCATTATATCACTTATCTTTCCTGCACACAGGCATAGTGGCGGTCAAAATTTTGCGGACCAGGGGAGTGCGTTTCGAACTAAGGTGCCTCGATGCGCGCGCCCCCACTCATGGTGCTGCCACCTTTTGTACTGCTCCCCCCGCCATTGTAATGCCTGCACTGCCTTCGCCAAACTCTAGAGCTTAAGTGCCGGCTTCTTTCGATATGTTTTGCTTGGATGTTGAGTTATTCAGAGCTACAACCATTCGCGTTAAGCTAATAGACTACTACGTGCCAGAGCGACACCGGTATGCAGTGGGAGTGACAATGGCGGCCGCCGCAAATGTCTTCACTCTGAGTGTAGGAGCAGGCATCGGGGCACTCCATGTTGAACAGCATCGCAGCGCCTTATGGCGGCTGGCTGCGAAGCTCGAAAGAGCGCAATGCACACACGCTCGCTTTTTTGCCTGCCAGCCCGCTCGTTCCCTTCCTTCAGCTAGAGGGCAAACTGGCGCTGCGATCGTTCAGCGACCATGGGAATTATGGGTATGGCATCAATTTGCCCCTAGTCTTCGTGCTTGCGGGCGTCGAACGCACTTGTACCTTCGTTTATTGCTGTGTTTTGGTTTCGTTTCGAAGGAAAGAACAAACCATTTTTTTTTCACTTCGTGAAACCGATTTGAAGAGGTCAGCCTAAAATATTAAGGGGGTGTAGCGCAACTGGCTAACATTTGCCGATTGTTGTTACGCGAAAAAGCAGCTTGAAGCCACGCGATGCCAGAACGAACGTAAAGTACGAAGCCTAGGCACATCTGTGTCACACCTGTACTTCGCCATCTCGCTGAAGCGCTATGCGTTACAGCTCCCGTAGACACCAGCGCCAATGCTCCCTCTATAGTGTATATTTGGGAAACTCTACGGCTCAAATAAGCTGTCAACGCTTTCCAGCACAAAACGTACTCTTCTATGGGAGTGCAACTGGTTGTACCGGTGGCGCAATGAAAACACTGCAGTCAGTGCTGCCAACAGTCGGAGCCACTTTTTCGCTCTCTGGAAAGAAAAAAATCCCTAGATTTCCCTCTATTTTCGCGGAGAGCGGCTTTCTTGAAGACTAATGTGTTTACGCGGTGAAAAACGATTTAATATCTCACTTTTGGTAGTATTTCAATACTACACTCTTCTCAAAACATTTTGAGGCTGTTATTATTTCACGACTGGAAGGTTTTTAAATAAGTGAGCTATAATTAGTACATCTCAGTATGGATTTCGGAAAAATAAAGCATGTGAGAATGCACTCCTCAAAGTAAAACATCAAATACTACAAAACATTGAAAATCGTTGATACGCGGTCGGTTTATACCTTAACCTCCGTAAAGCATTTGACAGTGTGAATCATGAAATACTGTTATCTAAAGTTCATAGCTATGGGATACGCGGTACAACGTTAGATCTCATGCGAAGCTACTTAACGGATCGTTTTCAATATGTTTCACTTAATCAGGTGACCTCTCCATATCTTAGAGTACAGACTGGCGTACCGCAGGGATCCATACTTGGCCCAGTATTATTTAACATATACATCAATGACCTCCCAAGCATTTCACCTACACCAAACATAGTCATGTATGCGGATGACACTAATCTTTTCTTTTCAAATTCATCCCTACAACAGATTGAAAAAAAAATTAATGATTATTCAGATTTATTATCTGACTGGCTGAAGTTAAACAAACTTCTATTAAATGTCAGCAAAACTAAGTATATAATATTTAAACCGATAAATAAGCCAATGGCTGTCAAGATTACTGTTTTATTTAACGGAGAGCAGATAGAACAGGTAACAACGCAAAAGTTTTTGGGGGTATGGTTTCAAGAAAACCTCTCTTGGGACAATCATATCAATAAACTCAGCAGCAGCCTCAGTAAAGTAGTAGGCTATATGTATAAAATTAGTAGTCTTATACCACTAACACTCTTTAAGAAGGCAATGTACTACGCTCTCTTTCACTCAAAACTTAGCTATTGTGCCTTAATATGGGGAACAACAACTGCAAAAAATTACAACAAATTAATAAAACTGCAAAAAAGGCCAATGCGAATTTTCGAAAATTATCACGGTAGACCGCGAGATTTACTCACACACAATCTTTTTGAGAAACACTCGTTAATCAGAGCGAATCAAATCTACTATTATAGATTACTTTTGCAAATAAAAAAGTGCAGGCTCCATGTTAGTAGCCTGCCCGTTTCTCCCCCTCGATATCAATTACGCCACCAAACGAGAATGCCGCCACTTATGTGAATTAACTACGGGCGTCAGGACCTTGAGTATCAAGTACCCCGGCTATTGAACATTGTTGAATATCATATAGATTTTCATGCACCCCGCTTTAAAAAATTTATAAATAACTTTCTGTGACATTCCACGATAACTTATCAATAAAATATATCTGTCTAATTTTCTACGTGTACCGCATATACAGTTTGTGCTACAATTTGAAAGTTCACAATTTAACGCGTACAGGTATATATTCTTGGAGTGTCTGTATGATATGTTTGTTTTCATGAAGAGTGTTCATGTATGATGTCTACCTGTAATGCTTTATTTGCAGTGACAATTATGTACATGCTTCTTTTGATTTTTTTGGTTGCTCCATTGTTTGTACACTCGCATCGCATGCAAACATGTACACGCATGCCGAATGCGCATGGGAGTGGGAGCCTCTGTCAGGCAATACGGCCTTTAGCTCTTGCTCCTCTTTCTGTATCAGAAAGAAATAAAATAAACTTCGAACTTCAAACTTTCATGATACATAGATGCATTCCTTTGTGCATTGGTTTGAAGGAGGAAGCAACAAAAAGGGAGAAGGCAGGGAGGTTAACCAGAAAAACATCCGGTTGGCTACCCTACACTGGGGGTAAAGGAAGGGGACAAGAAAGACGAGAAAGAGGGAAGAGAGGGAAAAAAGGGGGTGGCGTAGAGACTGACAGTAATTTCACTGCAGCGTGTAGAACTCTACCGCATGTCAGAGGCATTCACACAAGCCTGTCTTTCTCAGGAAACGCAGCAGGGCTTTCACTGCCTTGTGGGCTGTCGAGGCATGTGTACGTTGCTGTAATAGCACCTGCACAGAAAGAGGCCGATCATCCAGTCGCCGCATTGCGTTGGCAAGTACTTGTCTCTCTGAGGCAAATCGAGGACAATGACACAGCAGGTGTTCGATATTTTCGTCGGTGCCGCAAACATCGCACGCCGCACTGTCAGTAATTCTGATTAACGTGGTATAAGCTTTCGTGAAAGCAACTCCCAGCCAAAGGCGATAGAGAAGCGAAGCTTCACGTCGATGTAGGCCGGGTGGAGGCCGGAGTTGTAGTGAAGGGTCGAGCTCGTGCAGTCGTGTACGTCGTATGCTTGGTGGTATTCACTAAAATCACCGTGCTGAAGCCGCAAAAATGTCGCAGTACGAATTTCAAAGCTTTAAACAACATTGCATTCCATGAAATCACAAAGGTAAAGTGGTCATCACATTAAGAGGGGGGGGGGGGGGGGCATGTAGTTTCGTAGTATTTTATACAAATCACCAAGAAAGACGGAATGACTCCGTCTACACATAATCATACATTTCAAGAAACAGTATGTATATATTACAAAGCATTGCATATAAGCCGAATAAGGGATAAATTATCAAAATAATATTCATGAACACTGCTAGCTGTTCAATGCAAAACACGGAAATTTTACTCGACGATAGAGTGCACCTGTAATCGCGTGCATGTGACATAATAATAATAATAATAATAATAATAATAATAATAATAATAATAATAATAATAATAATAATAATAATAATAATAATAATAATAATAATAATAATAATAATAATAATAATAATAATAATAATAATAATAATAATAATAATAATAATAATCAGAACGAGTGCACAAAGCGCAGTACATGTAATATTGCGGCGAGCAAGCTTAAAAAATTCATCAATTCTGCTATTTTGCGACTCTCCTGCAGAAAATGCTTGGTGGTGCTCATATAAAACATGAAGTGAAGCTCACTTACATAACTTGTCTCGAACAATGTCTTGAAAAACGTATTCTCAAGCTTTCTCATATGATATCTGATACAACATATTGCGATGAAAAACAGTTTAACCGTGAAAGCATATAACACCAGTTGGCAGTTCATCTCTCGCAACCTGCTGAGTGGTTGCGAAACACGTGTTTATTAAAAATGTTGACTGCCATATATTCGTTTGAAATGCATCCTTGCGCTTTTCCAACAGCCACTTTCTTTTTCAACTTTTTTTTTCAGCTGCATGTGCAAATAATCACATACATGCAACCTACTGCTCTGGCCGCGCTTTTCACAGAAACCTTGGTGACCTTGGCGGAGCGAAATGTCTCCACAGGGTAGCTCACTAGCAACGTGACAGCATTGGCAAGGAAGAGATACAAATAAAGAAAAACGGCAATAGACCGAAGAAATAACTCCGCGGGTGAAAGGCGAGAAAATGGGAGGTTGGTGTAATGAAAAGATATACTTGACGGGCTCGGGAGAGACAAATTTGTCGTTCTTTCGTTCGAATTGGGATTCGGGCAGCCGACGTTGAACACCGACGGCCCACAATTAGCCGCAATGAAGTGGGGCAAAGGAGAGCTCTGACACAGCGTCGGGGGCGAAGACCGGCCCTGTCACCCTCATGTACGGCATCGCAAAGCGCATTTGGGTGAGTGAAGAAAAGGTGTAAGAGAGAAAAGTTGGAAAAGGGAATGAAAAAGAGGTCGTGGGCGGTAGGTCCCTTCGTCGATCTGCTTGTTTCCCGTTGAAGCGAAAAAAATTTTCCTAGATGGCAACAATTTTTTTTTTCCTCTAAATACATCCAAGATTCTTTAAATCTAAAAAAATGTCCCTACAGTTTGCAGCACTTGTTTAGAAAAAGTGATTAACAATATTAGATAACTTGGTACTCTACTATGAGAGAGCTTCAAACCATCCCGTAGGCCTCAAGACTGTTCAGAAAAGAGTTTATTTAAGCTATGTACAAAACCATAGGTTTCATAACATTCCAGTAATACGGCACATGCATTTCGGCACATCTTTGTACCACGACGAACATCACTGCGTTTCAAGGAAGACATCAATGCTCTAATATACATGACAATGTTGGCATACGTGTACACAAGAACTCATGTGATATCATGATACAATGAATTGTATAACGATACAATAGAAGCAATCAAACACAATTGGCTGTGTGTTTGGATAAGGTTGTCACAGTCGCTTCCGGCACATTTACATAAACTCAGCATAGACAGGGCACCACGAACATATCCGATACTAAAAAGCCATGATGCCTACTCGGGGTTAGTAGCCCAATTTTCTAATCTCTCTAATGCGTTACCACGTTGCAGAACTCTTAACAAATATACATGTATCATACAATCTTGAGTACTCCCCACCTTTTAAACTCACATCCTCAAAGAAAGGAAACCTTTATCGATGAAAATCAATATGCATCACGATTGACAGATACGGCTCCACGCTTACCGCGAACTTGTGCCTTTCAAGATGAAATATGTGGCAAGTCAGTCGAGGAACGTTCCTGAATCAGGGGGGGGGGGGGGGGGAATGCCTCATCAAAAGAAAAAAAATTAGCGTCGGCGGTGTCGGTAGTGTCGGTGCCCACACTAGTGATGCAAATTATCGTGATCACGTGATGACTTCGCCAAATAACTTCACAATGACGTCAGACATCGTGGACACTTGTGACATCGTCATGGCGTCACGTAGAGTGACAACGCATGAAGGCGTGATTACTGGGCAACGTCACTCTATCGAAAGTGGGACGATAGTGGAGGCTGTGGAAAATCAGGTCAGGTGCACAAAACTGGCAATGCCTCCGATTTAGAAGGCAGTCGAAAACCATGCTAGGTGAGGAAAGCATTAAGACGTGTGGTGGTGCAGAATAAGCGCATCGCCGAGAATGGCTCTGAATAAAATTTCCAAGAGTGCATGTTCGCACAAGGGATGGACAAACCCGAGTCTATAGGAGCTTCGCCCCTAAAACGACGACATGGAACCATTTAGGAATATATGTGCGGCAATGTGACAATCAATGTCAGTTTAATTAACTGCAGTGTAACGTAAATAAGTAATACGAAAATGTCACATATTAGCGGTACTCACTTGTGCAGCAGAAATTTGAAGACTTTGCAGATGTACGAGGAGGCTGTAACTCGATCGATTCTAAGTACTTCCCATTTCTTGTTAACAGACGGGAGGAGACAATTTATATAGACCGTTTGAATCCAGCTCACGTGGACGCTGGCAACGCCATCTGGAGCAGATAAACCATTCGAGGGCAGTGCTTTCATGGCTAGGGCGGGAGAAATGTAGTGAACAGTGCGCTTATAGGATCCGCCAAAGATGAAGAGACAGAGAAGATCGGACTTCAGGGTTGTGACATCAGCACATTCTTCCGATAGACCCCGAGAAGAAGTAATCTTAGTGTTCTTGGACAAGCAAAAACAACATTACATTATGCAAGTACAGCAATAGTAAAAAAGGGAAAATGTGTGCAAATACCAGGCTGGATAAAAGTTGCCTTAGTACTTCAGGTATACGGAAGATTGATATAGCGTAAGCTTCTGGCATTGACACCGTGGATGTCAGACAATATTGTGTACTTTGATTCAGAACACACGACGAAGGCTTACTTCGCGTAGAATGGTATATGGTGCTTAATGTCACTGAGCTCAAGCGAATTTTTGTAGCTTTCTTAAAATTTACATGTTTCGCGATATGAGGTCGTGTCTACGACGTCAAAAACCTAATACACCCGCACCGATATTGCGGGCACGGATCAAAATGAGATTCTAAAGAAGTTGAGTTGTTTGAACTTCGTGACAATATCTTCATGTCGAGACTGTTTCCAACCATTAAACGAATTAATTACGCCGAAGTAGATCAAGCACGCGTGAGAGGAAGTCGTCCTTGTCTATTACACGTCTTGGTTAGACATCGTCGTCGTAATTTTACTGGCGCGTGAGGAACAGAAATATCGCATAACGAGAGGCAGATGAGGGCAAGACGCGAGATAATAAGAGTGCACGTCAGTTGTTATTCTCCCGGGAGACGCAGTTAATTATGGTAATTACAGAGGGTAATTAGGGACGCCCCACGGTGGGAGAAAAATTGATGGTAGAAGCCTCAAAACAGCGCTCTGAAATTCTACACCTTAAGGCACTGCCCCTATGCACCAGTGTTTCATAATTAAATGTACCCCTTTCTACGAAAAGAAAGTGCTTGCTGTAAAACGACAACTTTTTACTTAAAGCAGTAATAGGTTGCAGAAAGAAGCACTCGGTATTACCTAATTCGGAGCGCGGAAGTTAGGGTTCACGTCTATGCGTCGTCTACTGCAGTCAGGGTAACTTCAGAAGTTGCGCAAATGTTGTTATCACAGCAGTTGCATTAACTAATTGAGACAGAGTGGGATAAAGTAACAGTGTGGAACTGAATACAATATTCAGTTCAAAGCTATTTTGTTTCATTGTTGCTGAGGGCCCGAGTTGACAGGCCAAGTCTTCTGGCTTTTTGCAACACACAACTTCCCGTAAGCGTATGCGATGGGGTTCACTGTTAATGTATAGAATAAAAAAGTATTAGGAAGCGTGTCAGTAGGTGCTTTAGATTCAAGCAAAAGGTTTAATTTACATGTAATACATATCTAACCTTGAAATATCAGCGCTTTTTGCAGGACTGGCAGTCACAGGCACAAGAACTTTGTGCTTTTTTCACCGACAAAGTATGAATGACGCTTGCTTTTATTTCAAGTCTTAAACTGTGTGTGAGCATAGCAATGTGCCATTATCAGTGCGTTGTAACGCCGCAGTAACAATTACTATCAATTACAATGCTGCAACTAGTTAACTATTCTCAATTCTTGTGGCACGGGTACATTGCGCTAGTGTTGTCTACGATCGTTCGCGTGTATGTTAAGTGACGCGCAAGCGTTCGTATAAAGGATATAAAAAATAACAGTAAGTGCCCAGAGTGGTGCATACCATTTTACGAGTTCACCTGTGCTTAGCGGATGTGCGCTGAGCTTTTCCTGCGGCGTGGCATGCGTGCACAGCAGCTGCATTAGAGTAATCTTAGCCTGTTATTTGTAAACATGTCTAATTCCACGGCAATGTGAGTGCTGCAAGCATTCAATTTGAACTCATACATGTTCATAGATCTAAATATACCTCACTGAATAAATCAGGGACTTGTGTATTGATGCGAAATACTTCAGTGTGAGGAAATATGTAGACCCCCGTTGAAAAAAAAAATTGGCCCCGTATCTGCATGATTCTGCAAATGTCGTCGAAAGACGATAGTCTTGCGTGTGGAGAGAGTGAAGAGGAAATTTATTTGGTGTTCTGCGCAAGAAAATCGGTGAGTAGTATTCTGAAGGCACTGCGTTTAAGTGCCTCGAGCGTGCAGCGGAGGCAAACTAGCGCATAAAGTCACGTCACACATGAGACATGAGCGTGATCAGGTAGTTTTCTGAAAAAAAAAAAAGAAAGCGCATGGCTCTGAGACGGGTGTGCGCGCCCATCTCAGCGGTGATAAGGTGTAGAACGCAAGGCGACGGTAGGTTCCACCACCGTCTCGTCTTAGCAAAGCGTTGGAATTACTCCCCGTTTCGTGCAATCATTGCATGGTCAGCGCAGCGTGATTAGCGCTACGGTCCTTAAAATTACTTATGTATGCTTTTTCTAGTAAAATACGCACATGCAGAATATATACGTGTGGTTATGGCGCCCCAGACATGCGCAATAATTGCTTTTTAATTGACGATTGCACAAGCATGAAGGCCCAACCTCGAGCAACATATAGGTGAGCGCTGCGAATGGGGTCAGCCGTTTCAAGTACCAGATGCTGTATAGAGTGGACAAACAGACAAATGTGCAGGCGGACAGACAGACAGACCAAAATTTTTGCGTCGAAAGTCCCCAAGAAAGACTATCGTTTTTAATAAACTAGAAGCTCTGGTACGAAATACTTTGTGTGATTTCAAATGAGAAAGCGCGCACAATAGCCTGTCGAGAACCGTGGTTAATCGTTTCATGTTATGTTTAAGCGCAACATAATCTCTTTTACCGATGTCTCTGTGAGAATTAGGGAAGAATGGACATGAGCAGCAGCAAAATATTTTTATTAAGAATCCCAAAAACGTAACCCATGAAATAAGTTGTTGAACATGTGAGAAATGCTCTGAATAATGTAAATAGGGGGTGGTATAATAAATATAATACATAGCACGATATATTTTGGCGAATGATACCGGAAAAGAAAACAAAGGCCCAAACATCGATATTTTTACCAGAACATTGGCTTGCGGTTTGATTGCATCTGTTGAGATGTGATATGTAATGATGCTCTAAACTATATGCATATATGATAGGTGTAACATTCAAGGAAACACCCTTGGGTGTAATTTGCTAACATACACCTATAGTACACCTAAAAATGATAAATGGGTGTACAAAAGGTGGAATTGAGAAGTTAGACCCGTGCGAATAAGTTTGGCAGAAATAATAGGTGTAAGATGGGTGATTTATTGAAAAAACCACCCTTAAGGGTGTAAAATAATTTGCAGTGTACCTGATAACAGTCCACATAGGTGGTGCGCTTATTAATTGATATTCTCTCAAATTGGCGTGCCAGAAGTTTCTATGAGCCTGCGCTGAACTGAAAAGGAGCTTACGTTGGACAAAAAAGACACTGTCTATGACAAAGATCCACAGCGGTAACCAGACCTTGCAGTGCCTAGAAGTCCATTTACACTACATTAAAATATTACGTCCTACATATTGTATTTCATGTGTCAGAGTCACAAGATTCAGTTTTCGATGCCCTAAAAGATACAAGCGAGGCTTTCTCATGTAGTTCGAAGGAGGAGGAGGATTGAAAGAGGAAGGACAGGGATGTTAGCCAGTTCACAGACCGGCTGGCTACCCTGTACTGGGGTAGTTCATTTTCTTTTGTACTTAGGTCCAGCCCGCTCTGCCCATTGTATCTTGGTAACCACTTACGGTGCTATTGCGTCAACAAGACTGAAACTCACGGGAAGATGGTGGCCCGAAACACGAGAGATCGTTCTGCAGTGAATGTCGCTAGACCCAAGCTTCTGTAGAGAGAGCCTGTCCTTGACTAGGAGGCAGATGCCTTCGTTCGGTTTTGCTCGTTGGTATCGAGCACATTAGGAGACGTGCTGCGCTCGCACTTATCATTGGCAGATTCTAATAAAACAACAACTTCGGGAACTTCCCTCGCACTTCCTTACACAAGCCCAGCCGAACTAACATATAACTAGACAAGTTGCAGCCGGTATCAAAGAAACAAAACAAGAAATCTTTCCGGACAGGATGGGAACACGGAATGTAAAAGGAGGTGGTATAGAGACCTTTCACACATCAGAAAGCAATTAAATTTTCCCTCGTTCACCAAGAACGTCGTTGGGTGTTATGCTCGCTGGGTTGTTGTCTTTCCTATCCCCACCGCTTTTATTTTTTATTGCTCGGTACTGCTGGGGTGATCGCATCGAAGGATTTGGGATGAGTCGAGTCCTACCACGACTCCCGAGCATCCCGACTCACGTTGACCTCTCCACAATCCTTCAAGGCCACGCTTGTGTCTGGAACTTTGTCCTATCGAACGCGCATGGGGAAAAACGCCAAACGTGGCGCCACTGTCGTTCGTTCTGCACTGTTGCTTCGAATTGACCGGTAAGTACCAAACGTCTGTCTATTTACTTCTTTTCCCGAGAGCTGTGCTCCGAAGATATGCTCTTGGTGCAGCTAAAGGAATGCCTGCCCGGATCCACGGAGAAGCAAACGTTTTTTACGCGTTGTTGCAGGCTCCTGTTGCGACGCTTCTTAGGCGCATGACACAGTGATTGTGGCTTTCGGTTCAGATTACCAGGGTCGTTGGTGGAGGGTGCAAGCTCAGTCTGTCCTCTTGAAACGCAACTACGCTCCGGCGTCACCTTTTCTCCAGCAAAGAATAAAAGCGACGTGTCTTCGCTTTGTTATCTCTGTGCGTCTATTGCGGGTGCGTGTGTTTCAGCTAGCCGTCACATAGAATTTTACACGACATGTATTGCCTCACTTTCCGGAATTTAGAGTGAACGTGGTAATTCGATGAGTGCAGCCCTTTACAATAGATCCATTTCTTGATCAATGTCAGTTACAGAAAGTAGAAACACGCTAATGCCAATAAAAGTAATCGTGACCAAGTACGTAGATCTGCATCATCAGTTCAAACTTGCGTCGTTGGCCGTTTCCTTTAGAAAAAGGGTGGTTTACATCTGCGTTATAATATAAAAATGCCAACCATTACAGACTGTTCTTGAGCTTCACGTTGAAAGGGTTCCTTTCGTTTCCAGTTTTACTGTAATGTGGGGGCAGTGTAGTTCTTATTTATCAAGGAATAAAATGATGGTCGAGTCCATGTTGAACTTGAGGAAGTGCAGTATTTTTTTTTATGCCAATACAAATTCATCACTGTTTTCTACAGTTAATGCTCTAAAATTGCAGAATAAAATAAGTTACAATTTCAAGACCAGTGTTTATTATGCAGAGTGTTTTCGCTTGCCATGGTAAAATCAACAATGCAAGTAGAGTTTCGTCTGTGTCATTAGTTGTGTTTCTCTCTAAATATCAAGCATGGAGCGTGCCCGACACTTACAAATATACTTAAAAATGTACGTAAGGAACACTTGCGTCGTGCATTCGTTCACAACTTCAAGCTTAGAATAATCATTGTATTTTTTGAAACAATTCGTAGTGTCTCAGAAGGCATTTTGTGCAAGGTGTAACTGGGGTTGGTAATAAACGTGGCGAACAAAAGAAAAATTTATAATTATATAGCTTTTATGTATTGTTGCTACCAATATATATATATATATATATATATATATATATATATATATATATATATATATATATATATATATATATATATATATATTTATAGTGTTTGGGAACAACGAGATGGGTTTTGTTTCCCGGAAATATTGTAATACTTCTTGCGCCCGTGATTTCGTTATTATAGTATACAAAATAAAACAGACTCTTCGATACAGTACACGCTCCGATAAATTTCTATGCAGTACGAAAAACTCACCTTTACCTCTTTACATAAATCTGTATAATAATGACAAGGTTAGAGCAGGGCTTTGGGCTCGGACCACTCGTTTTGTGCACGACTGTCCGATTCTCAGCTGGACAAGGGGCCGCGTCTAAAAATGTGCAGCTTAAATAACGTAACTTTCAAACAATCACTTACAGTGTGAGCGTTTCCTTAGAAGCATCGGATAACATCCTTCGCCGGCCCTTAGACGACAAGACAGGAAACCGAGACAGCGTCATCATCATTAATGAATGCGTCACGGGTACAGGACAACATCTCAGCTGCTTTGCCGAAATAAACATTTCTCCCTCAGTTTATTCAAGTCCAACCCTTGATCACTTTGTTGCTACTTATTCGCGTTCCAGCTAGACAATTCAATCACGGATCTATGAGCAGGTATTTTCCCATAGCGAGTTTTCAAGTATATAAACGCTCAACACACGTGGAACCAAACCAAGAACGCTCGTTTTGTGGAACGCCGATGGCTATGATGGCTGCGCCGCAAAATAACCGTAAGGAGCACAGAGGGAACATTTATGCACTAGTAAATTAACACGCTAGAAAAGCTTGAGTAGGGGCTAGTAGGAACATACTGCAGGAAAAGGCTGTGTTACAAAGTTGAAAACGAAAAACTGGACTTACACAAGAAAAGCGCTTTCTCTGTGTCAGTCTATAGTTTCTCGTTCTCAACTTTGCAGCACAGCCTTTTCGTGCAGTTACACGCTGGAGTGCAACATATTATCTTTCTATTAGCCCGCTGTGGCTTCTTTCTTGAAGTGGGCTCTCGCCATAGCGAAAACCAGAAGGCCGACAACATTTATAGCGATGCAACAAAGAGCTAGCATGGCGTTGATGCCAACTCCCGTACTTCCTTCCCGAAGTTACGATTGTATAGCGTCCTCCCAGGTATCGCGTCCTCGAAGATGAGCAAGCTTGCTTCGCTTTTCGGCCATGGCTTTCGGGTGGCAGCGGCGTTTCACGCTATATCAAGCACAGGTCTCACATTTCATCACAGACGCTTTAAGGTACTGAAGCAGTTCAGTGCGCTACTACTGGGTTTTGAGGCTGTACATGCCGGATTATGAAACAGTTTCAGAGGCAAAGCTCCTTATAGGGTGTGGGTCGTTCCCTCGCAGTATTATGTTGTACCTGTAGCCACTTCTAGTTAGCTTTAGAAATTGCTCACTAGATGGCGTTGTGTGTATATGTACATACATGTATACGTATATGACCTACCCTAACCTAACCTAAGCTTACCTAACCCTTGGAAATATCTCTAGATGGCTTTCGTGTTTTCGTATAGTTGATTGTTAAAGGGGCTAGATGGTGCTGTTATTGCGAGAAATTTCTGACCATTCGTCTGTCTGTCCCACAGACAGACAGACAGACAGACAGACAGACAGACAGACAGACAGACAGACAGACAGACAGACAGACAGACAGACAGACAGACAGACAGACAGACAGACAGACAGTTCTCCCCACTCATCATCATTCACTGCCCCATGGATATTCTGCGAATATTTTGCTTAATTCTGTGGTTGAGTGATTGATTGATTGATATGTGGGGTTTAACGTGCTAAAACCACCATATGATTATGAGAGACGCCGTAGTGAAGGACTCCAGAAATTTCGACCACCTTTAGCGGGCACCCAAATCTGAGCACACGGGCCTGCAACATTTCCGCCTCCATTGGAAATGCAGCTACCGCAGCCGGGATTCGATCCCGCGACCTGCGTGTCAGCAGCCGAGTACCTTAGCCACTAGACCACCGCGGCGGGGCTAATTTTGTGGTTCCACACTGTGGTTCCACACTGTGCCTACATTAGACCTTGTACTCTTGTTTAGCGCAAGGTGTAAACTATTCTCACAACAAACCTCTTTGCTCACAATCACATTGAAACGTTGTTGATACAACAAGGAAATGCTTGTTCATAATAGGTGTGTGATAATACAAGACACTCTACTATTAGAGAGAATAAGTACAGCGTGTAGAAAACGTGGGTAACGATTTAGAGCACAAAGTACTCTACTATATATGGGAGAGCTTAAAGCCGTCCCGTACACTGCGCCCCTCCTCTAGTGGTATACTTCTGCGGAGCCGAATGTTTGTCAGCATAGCTTTTATAACTGATTCTGAGAAGCCTCCATGTTTTTGCTAATTAGACTACAGGGTTCTCCTGTCTACACAAAGTGCTTTATGAACAACCTGCGAATTGAGAAAGTCTTCAAAAAAGAAAAGAAGTATACGCAATGTTCTTTATCGAAATCACTTCCAGGTGATAAAATTTCCAAAAGTTTTGCAGTTTCAGTGTCGGCTACCAATTTTTCGTTAGGCAAAGGATGAACATTTTTTTTTTAAGAACATAGAGCGCCGCAGGATCCAAGGTTTCAACACACGGAATTTTTAGCTTTACAACTGAAATACAGGCGCGATCTGCCCAGATAACCTCTGGAAGTGAGACTCCATCGACTATTGGAGAAGTCGTTGAGCAATTAATTGTTAATCAATTTGAAAAATAATAGACCATTCCTTACGTATGTATGCGTGTTACTTGATCTAAAGCACTTACGCATTCGCTTTGACTTCACGTAATTCGGGCTCAGTTTTGCGCCATACAGTTTGACGCGACACCATACCAGTAAATGACTCGACACATCTCGTTTCGAGCCTTAGTTCAGTCTCACAAACTTACAAGATCGTCATTTACGTAGACAACCTACTTACTCGAAACTTTCACTCAATTATCCCCCCTTTACAGGTGTACACCATAGCTCCTTAGCCTCGATAATGGTCTCTATGCGTAGACATAATGATGAGAGGAAATGATTGCAAAGTACATCCGCCCATGGGTGTCATAAATCCTATCAGAATGTTCAAAGCACCAGGAAAAGGGGAGAGACGTAAGTGGTGGCCGTATTTTTGAATGCTGTATATGCGCATCGCCTCAATTGAGAGAAACCCTTCATGCCCTTGAGGTGCCTGCATTTCCCGACTTAAGTCAACGCATCTTACGATTCACCGGTCTTCGGAGAAGACTTCAGACAGCCGAGTCGGCCGGTCGGATTGCAGGGAGAAGCTACTGGCGACTTTTTGGCCACTCGTGCTATGGCGTCAAACGTAGCGCGTCTATAGCTCACAGGAGAGTGCCTTAGCGAACCCCGAGGAGCCATTCGTCGTCACAATGAGCTGGACAAGAAGGCGGCCGCCGATAAAGGGACTGCGTTTCAATCAGAATGGACTCGCGTTCTTGTTATCTGTCTCATAATTATAGCGGAAATATTTTTTCGCTACGCGCGATGATGAATCGCGCTCATACTGACGACTTTTGGGCAAACATTTGCAACCAGTGCTACTAGGGAAGTTTTCGCAGAATAATTGGCTCAGGCTCATCACGTTGGGGCTACAACCTCCACGATGTGCTGCCAACATTGACCCCAAATAATATGGACATGGTAATATGGACATTGTAAGAAGTTAGTTTAAGCGCGCCAATTCGGCTCCAGCTGTTTGATGCCCCAGTAATAAGCGGTATGTTACAAGAGGTTCGGAATTACGAATTATTTTTTGTAGCATGTATGACGAGCACGACAACACGGTATATGAAGCTTCAATTCGGGCTGAGATTGTTCTGTAATGAGAAGCTATATTTACTCTCTTGGTGCTTTTTCTTGCAAGTACATAATAGATAAAACCTGAAGATGAACGTGTAATGGTTCCATATATTACAACTACATAAAAGCTATGAATATATAGCGCTTTTATTCTTATCTCTGTTCTATCAGGGCTACGCAATCTCCTGGTTGATTTATTGATTTTGTTATTGGTTGATTGATTAGTTTATTCATTGAATAAATGGATGCATCACTTAAAATGTGCATAGATCGATCAATTGAGGAATTTTTTTTTGTGTAAAACTTACCACTGTAACGGAAGCGATGCGCAAAAAAAAAAATGATTCAGTATAGGTTACCCTTTCAATCGCGCATGAGTCTCAGACCCTCAGATTGAGCATCGGAGCCACGACCGCGAAGTCGTGGCTACGGGATCCATGCATCACTGAATGGGTGCATGGATTCATCATTTGAGAGATTGGTTTTGTACAACTTACTAATGCAACGGGAGGGATGCAGCAGGCAATCACTCTCTAAGTTACCTATTAAATGACGCATGCATCTAAACCCTTCACATTGGGCATCAAAGCCACGACAGTGTGTACTGCAGCACAGTGCGGCTCCTAACTAAGTCGTAATGGCATGTCCCGTCAAAAACAGGAATATATGTGGTCGTACAATTTGTTTTTTTTTTCAAGTACAAATCTTCATTCTATTTTAATCATATGGTGATTTTGGGACGTTAAACTCCACCTATCAAGCTTCATTATATTAAAAAATTAAACTTCACCTCGGCCATTTTGAGAAAATATAATGCAGCTCTTGGAAAAAAAAAACGGCAGATCTCACTCATCCTTGAAGATGATGGTATGAGAGTCCGCAGATGATGAGTAAATTGTGCAAACTTTTTTTTTTTACTGCTTTGAGTCAAGCGTTTCGGGTTCGTCCAGTTCGATGAACTTCCTAATAAAATTTGCGAAGTTATGTGCATATCGTGGGCTGGCCAGCAATACTTTTTTGGGGGCGATCAGAAAGGGGAAGGGAGCACCTGTGAAAGGTTTGAACTATTTGAGAAAATTTCTAATCTTGAGGAGAGGATCTACTTGAGAAACAATAAATTGAGGGGACAGTGCAGGACCTCCCTTTCCTCTCCTACACTCTCTCTTCTGGGTTATGGAATCTATGGTGGGCTTACCCGTCACGTCAAAAACACTGACATCCAGACAGTATACTTTTGTCCGAGATGACGTCAGTTCTGAGCTCACAGCACATAGGTCAGCTTTATTAAAATGAACTCAACGCTTCTGTGCGGTAAAGTGCCGATAAAAAGCGTCGATTTACGCTGTGATTCTCCGCCTTGCACAATGGTTGACCATTGCTTGGCGAGTCATGAAAGTAAACAGGTGTATTTACATAAGTTATTAATATTTAATAATGATTATGTGTTTTATCAGAACGCTAATGAACTTTATGTGAACATGCGGAGGGAAGGTGGCCGTGTTGTAATAAGTTCAATGAGCGATACATCATGAAGAGATGCAAATTATATGTACAATTATTGCGCGCGCAGACATACGTTGAACAGTTGTAGATGTTGATATAACCAGTTGTTTGCGCTTGCGCAATGATGTGAACGGAAACGTGACTATTAGCAGCACCAGAAGCGTTAAGCTGATATAAAGCGGCGGGGCTCACGATAATGGAAGCCGGGCGCACTGCTACAAAAATACTTCAGCGCATGGCAACTGCCTACAATTGATTATAACCGGACGTTACAGCTGAATCATATGAGTAAATATGTAATGTTTATAAAGTATATGTATTTAAATGTTTATAATGTATATATAATGTAGCGTTTGTTATGTATACGTATATGTAATGTTTGGACTAAACATGTAATGTTAGCTAGCGCTGCAACTGCACTTGATGTTTCACGAACATTCAGATCTATTTGAAGAGTGGTTGCGAAAACAGGCGCGGGTCTGTGGTGCAATCCTTGATTGCAACGCAGAATGTTGGGGTTCGATTCCTGCTTGGACCCTTAGATTTATTATTTGATTTGTTCGGTCAACGCTGCTGATGTCAAATTTTTCTTAACGCTCGTGCGTTAAAATTGTTCATGTGTGATTTCTTCGTTCTTAAGTAGATACCAAGTGTCAATGACCTGTGGCACTTACCCGCATACCAGTGGCACATATCCGGCAGCGGGTATGTCCCACTGTCTGGCGGGAAGTTTTTGACGACGTACGCGATGTGATTGGGAGGCTACACATGTCTTGACCAGTGCACCATAATCTTACACTTCCACACTAATTTTGGTTCACGCTTAGTCAAAGGGGTGATCACGAGAACACCTAGGCGTAAACAAATAGATAGATAGATAGATAGATAGATAGATAGATAGATAGATAGATAGATAGATAGATAGATAGATAGATAGATAGATAGATAGATAGATAGATAGATAGATAGATAGATAGATGTGAATAGTGCTCACAGTACGCGAAAAAATGCTTCGCATTTAATAACGAAGTATACTATCGTTTCAGAGTGGTCTTTCACCGAAACTTGGTGCAACAGATGGTATGCTTGAATAGTAACAAATGAAATCCTTATCTTACCATGGCTGGTCACCCGACACCATCTGTGAATATTCCATCCGAGCAGAGGCTCCAAACGCGCCGCTCAAGAACCTCTCATTTGCGGCGCACGTATATATCTATGATAAGCCTGCGCGTGAGCTACACAGGCATCACTGTTCTAAAGCACAGCCTTCGAGAGGCAACTCTTGTGTTCACCTTGTCTTGAAGCATAAGCGTGAAACGAAACAGGTACTTCAGAATCAGCGTTCGTGTTTCACTTATTTTGGAGATGAGCATTCACTTGTCCTTGAATGTAATCCTGGCTCCAAAGCCTATTGCGAATTGACCCGTGATAAAGATATTGAAAGCTTTTATTTTCAGTAGCATTGCTTGCTGAGAAAATGTGCGATATGACCCGACTTCAAATTTACGCGGCCTATCAGAAAGCGATCATCATTATGAGCATTGATATGAGGGCTTTAACGTTCCAAAACCACCATATGATTATGATAGACGCCGTAGTGGAGGACTCCGGAAATTTCGACCATCTGGGGTTCTTTAACGTACACCCGAATCTGAGCACATGGGCCTACAACATTGCCGCCTCCATCGGAAATGCAGCCGCCGCAGCCGGGATTCGATCCCACGACCTGCGGGTAAGCAGCCGAGTCCCTAGCCACTAGACCACCGCGGTGGGGCAGATAAGAAATAATCTAAAGAGCTAGAGAGAAATAAGGGCAACAAAGGGAAAGACGGAAAAAACGGGAAAGACGGAAAAAACGGGAAAGACGAAGAAATACGCAAAGAGAGAAAGAAAAAAAATAAATCGAGATGGAGAAGAGACAAAAACGGAGATGAGAGAAAAAGATCAAACAGAGAAAGACAGAAATAGAAAAATAAAAAGGACCAAATAGGCCGTCGGGCTGTGCATTTTGCTCAAAATTCGCACCCCCCCCCCCCCCCCACCCTTTGTGCCAAGCTAGCTTAATTTTTTTGTCTGTAGAGTGACATGATGGCTATCTGTGCGGTTCTAAGTTTTCGTTCATCTGGAAGGAATGAACTTCATCAGAGGGACAGAAGAATTAAGGCACTAAGAATGTGAGAGCGAAAAAAAAGCATGTGCTTCATTCTGAAACAAAACTGTAAAATCACCTCCCAATTTTTGTTTTCAAATGTCTTGTTAATACTCGTATGCTAAAAATAAGCTGCTAAAAATAAGCTGCTCTCGATCGTAATAGAGCTTGTCCGACGCTAGAAGTAAGAAGGCGTTCCGTAAATAAAAAAATAGCTTACTATAACGAAAAAGTGGAACCATGCCCCGTCTCTCTCTCTCTCTCTTTTCAAGTGTTGTCCGCCAGTCGCACTCATTTACGTATCTACAAATAGAGTTAAAAGACCGTCAGACGCATGTAAGTTCACTGGGATTGAATATTTCGAGGTTGATCGACTATGCTTACACTCTATAAGAGGGGGCATACATCACAGAAGTGTTATGAGAGAACGCAGGCGTTGATCCATCCATCAATCAATCAATCAATCAATCAATCAATCAATCAATCAATCAATCAATCAATCAATCAATCAATCAATCAATCTGGGGTCAGCTTTCGCATCAACATTTTTACGTTATAGACAAAGCGTTCGTTTTGGTCTCCTTTATAACAGGGCTCAAGTGCGATAATGAAGTCTAACTCCGAGGTGTCACAAGAACGCCACGCATTTTGCTTTTGGAATAAATGTTGCATAAAAGGCAACAGCAACGGAACACGTTCCCTGGTGCTATCAATGATATAACCATTGTTTCCCAAAGGCTTTTATGTGGATTCATTACATGCCTTTAATTCGGCGACAACTGAAGCGTGAGTTTTAAGGGTTCTTGACAGCGAGTGACTGTTGTAATAAGTTTGTTCATAATTGAGCAGCGGGCTCACCACGTGTTTAGAAAACACACCTGATCTGGCAGTGTGTGTCGTCCATGCCTCCTATACAGTGCATCCACGGTTATGAGTGGGTTCCTTGTGAATAAATTACAATTCGCCAGCAACAATGCTCGTTCGTAACGTTGTTTCGTTTTTTTTGTGTTGTTGTTGAGCCCGTGCCTGTGTAAACGAATGCGATGCGGAAAGAGCTAATTTACTTTTGTGAGTGACAGATGCCCAAAGCTGCGTTGACTCATATTTATGGTCCGGGTGCTTGTATCTCATGGCTGGCCCCGCAGTCGTCAGAAAAATTTGCCTGAAATATTCATCGCCTCCTGTTCGAGTGAACTATATATGCTTTGCTGTTGACGGGTGTACGCGTGATCACATGTCACCAAAACGAGGCTTAGACTCACTGCTGAGAAGGTAGAAATCGCTAACACTGCATGCGATATGCTGGAAGATGGGTAAGTTTCTGTGGTAGAGAGACCAACTTGAAAATTGCATTACGAGATCATGAATGCGAAATTTGGAAGAGCTTTAGTAACACCACCGAGGGTGTGCGTTGCGCGCAAGCTGAAAGCAACACCACCACGGGTGCAACGGAAATTTCATTTAGTAGAGACGTCAAAAAAGTTTAATTACAAAGTGGCGCGCTGCTCATAAAAAACGTACAATTTTTACGTATCGCCTTCAAAGCTCCCCCTCCTATTGTTCGTTGCGCAAAAAAAGATGACAGTATGTTTGCATGTCAAGTAAGGGTAGTGCACATAATTTTACAATCTCCTCTCATATTAAAAACAAACTTAGCACAAAATGTACGAGTGGTGTGGTTGGACGAGAGCGATGAAAAAAAAAAACATGGCCTTCTGGGTTAGGCACGCGGAACGCTTGAAGTGTATCCACCATGGAAACTTGACCCAAGTTGTCACGCTGCTACACTAGGGGACATTGGTCACGGTGACCACAGGTTGATTAGGGTGAAATGCCAAAATCATCTGTATGCTCAGTTCTTGGGTCATCTTAAGGAAACCCCAGGTGGTCAAATATAAGGTCACAGCTTTCTCACTACATCGTTCATCATAATCATGTTGTTATTGTACGTAAAATCCCAGTTCGTGTTATTATTACCTCACGTATTTAATGTAAAATATGTACATAGATCCATGCCGTACTGGTCGAGCCAAGGCACGAAGTGCAAGAATATCCCGGAATTGTAAGCAAACCCAAACGTGTGTCAGTCATCTACAGTGGAACGTGATACGCACGGAGTCGGGCGTCTTGTGCTGTCAAGTTGTCAAGATAGGAACGTGTATTGGGCGCGGCGGTGTTGTTTAAACTCTCGCAAATATTTTTTGTATTTTGTATGCACACTTTCTTCTATACTCCTTCTTTTCTTTATTCCTTATTCTAATTTCAGCCAGTTTATGGGCTACCAAACTCGATGCCCATCTCATTGATCTCGCTGCATTTCTTTTCCTTCCTGTTCCTGTCCGTGGTCCTCATTCAGTGCACTTTCGTAGTTAATCGATAGATCGTACCTCGTGCGTGACAATCATTTGTTCGAATCGCGTCCATTACTCGCTCTGAGTTCGGACAAAATAAAAAAAAAGAAATAATAAATAAAGAAAGTAGGAAAGAAAAAAGAAAGAAAGTCGTAGCGCGTGGTGTCTGCGAGGCGTACACGACCAAACGCGCCGAAACGTCTCACCGATGCTTACACAAATCGACTAGCGACGAACTAGTTTGATGACAAAAAGAGCTCCACTCTTCTACCATCATTCACGCAGTTTTTTTTTTCTTTTCACGATACTTTGTGGGTGCAACGGGGATCGCATACGCGATCGAAGCAACCACGGTTTGCGGGTGACGTTCTGCACAGTCATCGTCGCATCTCCCTTTCCCTTTCCAACTCCCGTAGCCCGACGCGATCACGTAAAAAGGCGGGAACTCCATTAACGCCTCACGCACAGCAGTTGCGTGCATGAAGCCGAGTCAGGGCAGTAAGAGCGCGAGCAGGAAAGTACGTACGGATGTGATCGTGACAGCTGTGCGGTGATGCTCATTTACGCACGAAGGCGTCGCTACAAGCGTGAAAAACCGCTCAGGTGCGTCGTATCTGTGCTTCAGGTTTCCCCCTTACCCTTTGCTTCTTTGTTCGTTATATTGATGCACGCTATCTCGCCGCCTATGCACGGGTGTTTTGCGTACTGCACTTGCAGAATGAGCGTGTTCTGATGGTATTGCTCTTTTTGCGGAGAGACCGAAGTGGTGTTGCGACGCTTAGTTTCAGCGCTAATCTATCTCGCGACAGATGGTCCTTTTCTGACAAAGACCCGGCGCGCTTCACGCAATCGATTTCTAAAGGTCGGAGAACGCCTCCGTGCACCGAGATTTCGTACTCCCATAGTTGAGTACGAAGTACTCGAAATCGTTCAACATTTTTTTTTTCTAAACAGATGCATTGTATCTGTGCTTCGGTTTTCCCCCTTACCCTTTACTTCTTTGTTCGTTATATTGATGCACGCTACCCCGCGCTTGAAGTAGAACACCGAGTCATACAAGCCATAAAACGTGACCACTATATAGGGTGTAACAAAATAAAGACTCAAAAAGAGAAGCGTCATCAAAACAAAGTGCTTCCGCGCGCCATTCGACCACTTTTTTCGTACGGGTTGATTTGACCACTCAGACGTGACGCAGGGAAGTTACCCGATATCCAGTGGTGGTGTGACTTGCAATTAAAACAATTATGATAAGAATTAGAGTGTGGTGGGGAGTCGAGGATGATTTGTGTAGAGCATATGATCATAAACTATCAACTTTATCAAGATGAGCTGTGACCCACGTCTGCTCGACAAAAGAAGCACGCTGCGCAAAACGGTGCATGCCTCTCATCCAACTGGGTCCCTGTTGCCGAACATGTGTTCGCTTTCTCACAGATTTTTCTTAGTGGCCGACGCGTGAACGTCGAGTAGCAAGCACACCAGTGCTGCAACGTGAGGAGCCATATCACCGTAATCATAAATCACTGAGAAGGAGGGGGCCAGAAGTATTTCGTTCTATACGCAAAGATTACTCATGAAGCAGAGGTCTAAAGGATGCTTTGAGAAGAAGCAGAAGAACACTGCTTTCGCCTTCGGGTCATCTTAGGTGAACACGTACGAGGCCAGGTCATCTTTTGAAAATCAATTTTATAATAAGATGAACGTACGGCAAGAGGTAAGAGGACATTGTTGATGCAGCAGCCCAAATAGCTTGCGTGACACGTAGCAGAGGCGATATGTGCGGATATATAGTAGAAGCAGCTTCGTGTTAGAAAGAGAGGAACGGCAAAGGTGGTCCACTGTAGAAGAAATGTAACAAGTACCTGTTGGTGTTGCTGTACCTCATTATACTGTACCAACTAGCCCATCAACACGTGCTTTAAAGCATATCTCTGGTCTTCCTGGGTTGCAGGCACTGATGGAACTAGCACTCCACTCGGAGATAAGTGGCATAGAAAAAGCCGCGCATGAAAAAAAAAAATTGGTGGTCTATCTTAGCGATGAATCCGATTATAAGACGGGAGTGGCGTGGGCAAGGAAGGGGTGGCTTTTACTGGCAACCGTATTTTCTACCGGTACCGTGAATGCCCCCGGTCTATCATTCGCCAACCCAACTTCGAGATATGCAACAAGCGGGTGTTTCGATTCTAAGCCAAAGAGCGACATACGTGGCAGGGCTCTCCAGGGAAAGATTTCTGGGAATCTGAATCTCATCGTAGGGAAAGACGGCCGACCACGTCCACTTGGAATGTTTTTGAAGCTAGTGTAGTGACGAAAATGAAATGTGCGGGCTAAACTGAAGTGCAACGACCAAGCGATCGTTAAGTGCAGCGACGTGTTGGAGACATTATTCTATCCCTAATGGAGGTTTACTACAGTTTCATCATTCGAAACACGTCTTTCTGTAGAGAATAGTTTTTTTAAACACAACTGTAATCAAAACCAACAGACAATCAAGCCAGGAATAAATGTAGGGTAAATCATTTGTAGTAATCATGATATAATGTTAAAGACAGAAATAAGAAAACAAGATCTTTCAACCGACAGAGACTGAACCTACAACTTCCACATAACGAGTACAATTTGCCGGCAACAGGCACCAAGCTTAGAAATGAAAGGAGTAGCGTGTCCCATGTTATGAGAAGGAGACAGGTCAAGTTCCGGACGGCGGCAAGTTGTAATTTCGGCAAATTGTCCCTCAGAACTGTTGGGAAATAGTGCGGCGCTTTTCATTTGCTTCCTTAGTGCCGTTACGTTCAATTTTTCTTCTTTCTTTCTCAACATCGTTCTTACACATTTCTACGCTCACTCACTCCCTCACTCGCTGCCACTTCCCTCTCTCCCTCCCTCCCTCTCTCCCTCACTCACTCACTCACTTTCTCACTGCCACTCACACACTCACTCATTTCTTTTGGGAAGTAATGAATTCTGCTATATCAAGGTGTACAGGTTTTATGGTAATAATACCAGAAGTAGCTTAGCTACCCGTTTTATTGAAACTCAAGTGCAGTTTTTTCTCTTCGGCTATAGGTCTCTACTGGTACATCATCATCCAAAAATAAAATAACAAGACGTGCACCAGCTTGTAACCTTCTTTAGAAGTCATTGCGCCCAAGTGTGTACTCGCACGTAAAAAAATTCACTACAGAAAATGTTTGGTCGCACTTTACTAAGTACTGTTTGCTTTTATCTGCTCAAGATTGAGAAAACGTAAGACGGTGACGAAACAATCGCATTGTGAATACCTTTAGAGCACAGGTCTCCTTTTCATAAGTGTCCCCTTCTGAAGCATATTCCAGATATTGTTTCCTCAAACCATAAATTGGGCAGACTTGTCTTACCTCTGTGTGTGTTGTTATAGATTCATAAATCGAAATACTTTCGCATGGCAGCCACCCACCTCTGTCTGGGAAACGCGTACTTTATTGCTCGTGAAAACCTATACTACATCCCCATTTTTATTTCCTTGTTTCATTTTAACTCACTCAAAACTTTTTTTGACTCATCCCAGCAAGCCCTATTTCAGCACCGGGTCTTAATAATCATGTTCAATGCTACACTCTCCCCTTCCTAGGCAGAATTGTGAATACGCTGGAGAAACAGCTTGCTTAAGAAACAAAAAAAAAAAACAGAGCAGTCATGCAATGGCAGGACAGAGGGAATACAAAAATGGCTGTCGCTTGTAGTCCGGGCAATCCCAAAATCAAACAGCCGGAAACAATCTTCATAAAACGGAGCACCCTCACGTCTTACAAAACATCCACTCCATCGTCGACTCTACAGATAGCACGCAGCTCAACCGAACGCCTATGTATTCAAATTAGGCGGGGAGCAACACGCCGTACGCACGGTCAGTTCGATGTTCACGAAGCTCCGGTCGGGGTGTACTCGTCTCGGTGGTTTGCCTTCGAATCTGCGTCGTCGACTTGGCTCGCTATGGCTCAAATCGCTCTTATGCACTTCAGTTTTTTTTTCTGGCCCGGAACAGATACGGCTTATAGTACGTTCTGCGCAAAGAGTCAACCCCATGCGCACCATCGTAAAATGCATGACAGGGCATCTGTGGCGATAACCATCTTGGTCGTGCCACTGAGGGAGCGGTGTCGTCTGTTGCGATTGTTCCCAGGAGTATCGTGGTAGCAGACGACAGACGTCGCATGCTCTTAAACTGAAACACGGGCGTTCTGAGATAACCTGCAACGCGGGGAACGAGTTCTGAGCGTTGCTCGAAATTTGCATATCTGACAATCGGGCGTAACTCTTTCTCTCGGTAGCTATGCATGCAAAAGCCTCCCAGTGGTTCGACGTGGAATTTAGACGTCGAGAAGGGACGACAGCTTGGCACTCTGATAAATTAAACCGTTGTATATGAGCATAACGAACAGCGAAAAGATTCGAAGCGCGGAGAATAACCTTTGCTCTGTGATTAACAGATGCCAGAATGGCTGCTGGAAACTCGTTTTGTAGTTTTAAGGTTGATTCACTTGCCAGATGTGTGTGCCTCTAACTCGCGTAGACTGCTCTAACACTGGCCCTTTTTCAGTAATACACCTGAGGGAACCCGGCAGTGAAAAGCTGAACATTTCGCTTCACAATTCTACGTCCCAACAGTCTGACTCCACATGCTTATAAGGTTGAATAGAATGAAGCTGTTTTTTTTTTGTGATTTCATAGCTATCTGCACGGCTTTAAAAATTTGAAAACAGACCCATTGATCTAATTCAATATCTGTAGAGAGCATATGGGAGCATTTGCGAAATTATATATTTTTTGATGTAGGTTTTTATTTTGTTTCATTTTATTTTAGTGCTTGAAGAACCATTTCAGAGTGATTGAGAAAGTGTGGTTATAATGTTCGCACAAGAAAAAGCAGGCCTTACAAGTTAGGCCCAAGGAATAATGCTGGACTAATGTTTCGATTGAATAGACAGATATTTATTATTATGTTTACGAAATAAATGAATGTGTCAGTTATATCAGTTATTGAAGTTTAAAATTGTATGTAGAACGCAAGGCGCAAGCATAAATCTTGTCGTGAAGGGAGTGAACTCATCTGAATTAAATTTGATCCCTTAAAAAAGACAACTGAATCATGCCTTTTGAAGACCGCGTATTGTCTGTTTAGAATAATTCGCGAAAGAACGTTATGTTTTACGAAAAATGAATAGATAAAATTTACAAACGCGTTAGTGTGCTCGCGATACACATAGTATTCTAATCCTGGAAGCTTCCTTAGGTATGGAGTTTTTCATGCAAATGTACTTGATGTATACCAATTTACAGCGTATGTTAAACTTTCGTACTGCTTACCTATTCCGCGTTTCACAAATCTTCTCGCAAATTAGTAACACACTTAGGAGCAATCTATAATACATGAAAATCGCCCCACCGCGGTGGTCTAGCGGCTAAGGTACTCGGCTGCTGACCCGCAGGTCGCGGGATCAAATCCCGGCTGCGGCGGCTGCATTTCCGGTGGAGGCGGAAATGCTGTAGGCCCGTGTGCTCAGATTTGGGTGCACGTTAAAGAACCCCAGGTGGTCGAAATTTCCGGAGCCCTCCACTACGGCGTCTCTCATAATCATGTCGTGGTTTTGGGACGTTAAAACCCACAAATCAATCAATCAATACATGAAAATCTTTTTGTTCGTGTACTCTTCGTACTTGAATAAAGTTGAGAGAAGTTTAAAATTGATGAGAACATCCAAGTAATTTATCCGCACATATAACGCTTAAGTTCTAATAAGTCTGGCTAATTTTAAATATTATATTGACTTGAAAAACCATCTGCTGAACTTAGTTTTCAGGGTTAAAATTTTGCATATAAATGGGACAATGCTAACTTGATTTGGAATATTTGACGCATAAAATGGCAGTAATATATATACGACCCCGTTAAATGAAAATGCAGGAGATAAACTTTTGTTAAAGTAGAACTGTTCCCGTCGCTATAGGGAGTGAGAAATTGAAATGAAAAGCTGTCTAGATTCTCCTTAATTTTTTTACAGAGCCTCATTTTTATCTTGTTTTATTCTCTTTCAAAGCTACGAGATCATTCCTTTAAGGATAAGATTATTCTAATGCACTTTAATTACCACTGTTCTAGCTTCGCACAACCATGATGACAGTAGTGTTAGATACCATACGACAGGCAACGCCATACAGACCAGCGGGAAGACCCAAAAACACTCACCATTGAAGAATGACAACGAGCAGCTCTGAAGGCGACCTGAAAAAAAAAAGAACCTTTACAACAATAATGAGCTTGTCGAGGCCGTACAGATTTCATTGTTTGAAGTTGTTTTTTCTTGCTTGTTTTCTCAACCGACTCCCGCGCACAAAACGACAGCTGCCTACCTCTGATTAGAGTTCGTAATGCTTCTTTTCCTGGCTCCCGGAAGGTAATTTTCTCTAAACCGGAAGAACGCTTCTAAGACGTGAAGTAATATTTTCTTCGACATTTCAGTGTGTCTGCCGAAACACTCGGTTGTAATTGACTCCCGTTCGCTTTACTAAACTAAGACCAGAAAAGCAGGAAGGAAATGGGATGATATGTATCTGTTTGTATCTGTTATTTTTTTAGGCATTGCAACCCGGTAACCGGCAAAATTTATTCTTTCAAAAAAAATTACTGTTGCAGTAAAAGATGTCTTAGGAGTCAACTTCCCTATTATTTATTTTGTTTACCCACTAAAGTGAAATGTATGCAAATTCGTCCAGATATTTCCCGTCCTTTTTTTACTTGTCCATGTATGTAAAACGATATAATTAAAAGTGGATTAGATAAACTATACTTTTCATATAAACAACCATGAATAACAGGCTAAACTCAACAAGATACACATTTTTTCAGTCACCGTAAATTAAACTCTATAAAGTAACCTCTACAAAAGGTGAATATTCAATTTTCAATATTGCATCAAGAAAATTCTGAGGTCCCAGAACCTTTGTCTAAGAACCCTTAATTCGGGGGCTTAAGTGCAAGCTCTTCGTCTCCCATTCTCACTATTTTTTCACTCATTGGACGTAAACCCCACGACAACTGAATACAACTGTAGAGTGTAGGATGAGGGTCAATTGTACATCTCATCGCATCACTAAGATGCTACTGAGGGTAAGTTTTGCAGCCATTCGAATGGGAGCGACGCTTCCAAACTAACACCCTCTCACCCACACACACGCATCCCCCCCCCACACACACACAAACACGCACTGCAATCGGGAACACTCTGACATCGGTGACACTTCCCGATAATACATCTGATCTTGGGAGATGATATAGGCTCCAACCAAAAGTTTTTAAGAGACCCGACGTTTCGGAACCGACTTGGTTCCTTCTTCAGGGGTGACTGCGTAGGCTACGTAGCAGCAGCGTCTTCAAAGCACTCGAGGGGTGGCTGATGACCCCTTTCTCCGTCTCCCTCTCTCTCTCGTTTTGCCGTGGAGCGCAGTCCGTGTGTGTACACTGGGGGAAGGGTTCCGAAAGAGCGGTTGATGTTGTAGGCTGTTCCCTGAATGTGCCACGACTCGAGTAACAACCTTCTCCTGCAGTTCGGCTCGCTTTCGAGAATGGCCGTCACTTCGAAATTTATCTTGTGGTCCAATGTCTCCGCTTGTCATTCTGCCCTGGCAAGGGAAGGTACGATGAATTCACGCTCCTAAAAGACTTAGACGACTTCGCACGAAATTTACGATTGGAGAAATATTTCTTCGATAAACCCCAAAAGGATAGCGCACTTTTTCATGGGCTAATCGGACGGCAATGGACGGCAACAGAGACCGACATCTGGATCTCTATATAGACGCGGTTCAGAAAGATGTTATACATGCGTACAAGGTGCACAAACCAAGCATGAATAGCATATCAAAAAGAGAAAGAGAAACACTACTCGCGTTGAGCAACTGAGAAGATCTGGTCAATAAACCAGCAGACAAATGAGGCGCGATTGTTGTTCTGAATAGATCGGACTACATTGAGGAAGGCAAGCGACAACTAAATAACAAACAAATCTTCAAACACCTCGACTCTGACCCTACCACCGAGCACAAAAAGATCATTGTAACAACCCAAGAGGATATCACACGTGAAGGCGCCATTGATTCAAAGCTTAAAAAGGCACTTATTACGGTACATTCGGCGCCTGGTCGTTTTTACATGCTGCCGAAGATTCATAAAGAGAGAAAGCCTGGCAGACCAATTATATCAGGCACGGGAACGTTAACGGAACATATTTCCAGTTATATTGATTCTTGAATAAAGACATACCACCGACACATGAGTCCTTCTTGCGTGACACAAACCATTTCCTTCGGGAAATATCAGACGTAAAAATTCCAGACGGTGCATTTCTTGTAACATTGGATGTTAGCTCACTCTACACAAATATCCGACATGACGATGCTGTAAGGGCGCTTGTTGAATCGTATCGCACCCACAACCCTGTCGCATATCCAAGCAAAAAAGTAATTGAAATATTCACACGACTTGTACTCGAATTGAACAGCTTTGAATGTAACAACCAGCACTACCTTCAAATCAGCGGCATGGCAATGGGTACAAGAATGGCCCCAAACTACGCTAACATATTCATGCACCACATAGAGTCCAATTTTCTTTCATCTTGTGATATCAAACCATTATTCTATAAACGGTACCTAGATGATATATTCATAATTTGGACACATTCGGAAAACGAGCTCCTCAAATTCATACAGGCATTCAACCATGTACACCCCAGCATTTATTTTACGCACTTCTACTCTAACACTGAAATAAACTTTATTGATGTACTCATTCGAGTTGACGATGGTGCGTTTGTAACTAGCGTATACAGAAAACCTACGGACAGGCAACAATACCTGCACTTCAAAAGCTGCCATTCGCGACATTGCAACACCAGCATTCCCTATTCCCAAGCACACAGATTCCGACGAATCTGCTCCCTCACCGAGGACTTCCACAAAAACAGCACACATATGCGCGAAGTACTCCTTAATCAAGAATACCCGCCAGCTATCATCGATGACGCCATCAAAAAAGCTGAAAATCTGGACCGGCAGGTTCTTCACAACCACCAGAAAAACGCCGACCAACACCGCAAAAAAAAAAAAAAAACTTGCTATTAACTTTCACGAGCAACCCACCAAACATAAACAAGGTCCTAAGAAAACACTATAACATATTAGAACAGAGCGTGCGACTATCCAAAATTTTCACTTCCTTGTGTGATTTACAGACGGCTGTAAAATATAAAGGATCATTTATTAAATTCAAAGATAGGCGTGAAATCTCAAATTGGGTGTCACCCTTGCGGAAAAAGCAGATGCAAGGTATGCAAACACATGCAGATACGACAGTGGCGAAAAGCACCCACTCGGATTTTAAGCACAGGATAAGAGGTGCACTATAGACTGTGACTTAGACAACGTCATATACCTCCTGGAATGTGGGGTATGTAACAAGCAATACGTGCGCCAGACAGACACTCCGTTTAGAATTGGATTCAACAACCATCGGGCACATGTACGATCCCTGCCAGGCCTTCCGCTTTCAAAACACAGCACATTAAAAGACCACAGCTTTGATGACATCAGGTTTACACTATTAGAAAACAACTTTCGAACAATCAGAGAACGGGAACAACGGGAATCTTATGTTATCTACAAATTTAACACGATCAAATACGGAATAAATGAACATCCAGGCACTCTGTCAGCGTTACGACCGCTAACAGACGCAAACGCTTCTCTCTAATCAATTCGTTCTCATTACGACAATACTATCACCCACTAAGGAGGAGGAGGAGGAGGAGGAATGAAAGAGGAAGGACAGGGAGTTTAGCCAGTTCTCAGACCGGCTGGCTACCCTGTACTGGGGAAGGGGGGAAGGGGGATAAAAGATGAGAGAAAAGAGACAACAAAGCTTTTAGCCTATGCATCTGACAACACAGAAATGGGTTGCCTCATCAAGCACAGCCGGAACGCACAGATAAGTGGTCCCGGACGTCGTACAGTGCCCCCCCCCCCCTTTTTTTCTTCTTTAATTTTTAACGCACATTTTCTGTTCCTTCACTGACAGGAGCCATTGCATATAATGAATATCGATGGCGGCGCCTCAATTACCGGCTTTTTCATTCCTCCCGATGCCACCAGCACGCACTCGAAGCGCTTAAGCTCTCCCCATCAACTTGTCTTAAACTTCAAAGAGGAACGAGCCGCCAGCGGACTACACGGGAAGGTGAAATACAAGAACGGCGGCACACTGCCCACTTGGGGAAGAGTGGGTGCGGGGGAGGTATTGTTGACAATGATGGCACTGCTCGTCTACCTCTGCCCTACTCTGTTGATATGCTGCCCCTTTCTAATTCTGCCGTGTCGGTCTTGCTTCTTCTCCTAGATTTTCTATATTTATTTAACGTTTCTCCTCCCGTTTCGTTGTTTCTTTTCTTCTTTTTTTACTTTTCTTTTGACCCCTTCCCTCCTGTCTCGACAGGCTATAAGAAGACACCGAACATGTGTAAATAGTATTATGCCTTGAAAAAGACGGGGCTCCCGTCGAAACGTTGGCAGAATAAACAGTTGTTATGTGAAAGCGCATCTCTTTTCATATTTATAACCTTGCGGCAACCGAAGTTGTTCATCTGCATATATATATATATATATATATATATATATATATATATATATTGTAATGCACTAGACAGAGAACAAGAGACAACACCCGATCCTGGGCCAGCTGTTCTTATTCTGCTTCTTCCTCGCTCACCTAGCATGCGCGTCTGTGCCAGAGTGCCAGTTTCGGTCTTCGTCGTCACACTCGGCCATGACTGCAAGCATTGTCGATGGGCCACACGACAATGTTCATGTGGGTGAGGCAGCTGCAGCAGTTGACATTGCTTCAGGTGGGCGGGGTTGGCTGCATCGTCGTGGTCGGCCCCGACCACGCTGGAAGTTTGTCGAACTTGGCTCCGGTGGCCGACACTGGCTATGTCGCCCTGGTCGTTCGCCATGTCGTGGTGGGGACTGGATCCTGGTTGGTCCCTTTGTTGATGATGACTCCGCGGGACGACATTGACTGTCGCGTGGCAGTCTATAGCCTCGGCCACGCTGCGACTTTTCAGAGAAAGTAGTTCGACTCCGGTTTTCCTTTGGTGGACCGAGCAGGCATTCTCGTGGTAGAAGTTTCCTGCGGTGGTGTGGTTTTCTTGGAGATGGTTCTGGCGGGCGGCCCCGACTGGATCGACATGGTCGCAGGTTGATCACAGAACGCTTTCCTTTGTCCCACCACATTTTAGAAAACAGGGCAGGAAATTGTGGATCCGGCAACGAAACGAGTAGCATCTTATGCAGCCGTCTGCGCAATTTTCTGCGGATCGAGAGATGTTTTTCGGTGCGATAAGACATCTGCACGAACTTGGGGTGAAGTCCTCGTGCTAACCTGTGGCATGGCTCCTGCGCCGTGACTTGCGTAGTCCGTGACTTGCGCAGCGTTGTCGCTATATGACTCCCGGACACTGTAAACTCAACGATTCTTGAAGCCTCACTGCGTACTTGCGGGAGATCCTCGACGGAAGCCGTTCCGAAAGTCGGAGACTCTACCGATTCAGACAGTGCATGCGTCGCACGCATATCCTCTTCCGTCTGGTCAGATGGGATGTTATTATACTCAGCGGAAAGACCTGTCTCATTAGGTGGTAGAATGTCCAGTAGTATGGGGGCCGGTGCCTCTAAGTCGACCGGACGACCTGCGTTAGAGCCTCTTGCGGAGCGTTGCGCAAAGCTTGCCATCAGGGACCCTCCGGACACAGCTGCACCGTAGGGCCGGTGCTCCTCAGGAGCTCTAAATACGACAGCAGAAATGCCTGTGCAAGGCAGAGTTACATGATCGTGATTGTTCCCTACATCTTGGTCACCGAGAGAAGACAGGATGGTAGGGGCTCGAATCACATCCTCTAGGTCGGGCTTTTCTCGAGTTCTGTCCTGAGAGAAGGTCGAGTTACATGGGCAGGTGGCACAGGGAATCGGACCGAAAGCAGCTATGAGCTTGACGCTCCACTCCGCCCATGACTGCTGCTTCCAACCTTCATACCGGTGCCACGCCGCTGCACCTTCCCGAAGACGGTCTTTGGCCACATACCATTTCTGATTCTCTGTCCAGGCCGCGCGCATTGCTAGGGCGTTGACGGTTGCCACCCAGCTGTCGGCGTCGTTCCGGACCCCGTCGAATTCCGGCAGTTCGTAGGTGGACGGCGATGGTGGGGCGGCACGTGAGAATGCGGATATCACTCAGGCAACGCTGCAGGAGGGTGCCCCAAAGCTGCCTGCGTTGCTCCAATGGGCTTGCCTCAAGGTCGTGCGAGGCAGCTACATCCAACACGGCGTTAGTGGCACGCAATTCTGGCAACATTGTAGGAGCTCGCTCGGAGATTGACGCTGTCAGTTCGTTAGTCTTGACGAGGAGTAGCGCGATGGTACGCCGCAGGTTCGCGGCGCTGTCGTGTGTGAAGTCCGAAGCGTTGGTGATCGCGGTCTTCGAATGAGTAGCGGTTGCAGCACTCACGCCGGTGAGGTTGACGACCAGAGAAGCCTGGACGGCGTTCCCTGGCAGCTCGTATGTTGAAAGAGTGCGGCAACGGGAATGTAGGCCATGGAAAGCGTGAGCGGCATTCCCAAAGGACAGGAGCCGGTGCGGATCCCTGCCGCGAAACGGTGACAGGGTGTCAATAAGGTCATGCCCTACAACCCCAGGGGAGGCCTGGATGCCGTCCACTGGTGGTTTGAAGGTAGCTGAAGCGTCGGGTGGGACCCCATTGCCAAAGAAGCGTGAACAACGTTCTCGATGGAGAATCCCGCACTGCCGACGAACCACGAAGACGCGTACCGGTGGCTTCCCGCAAAGGGTTCACTTGTCGGCTTGCGCTGACGGCAGAATCCATAGCCAAGGACGCGTGGATGGCGTCCTTGTGAAATGGTACCAGTAACGTGTACTGCAGCCGCCGAGGAGGCCTTGACGCCGTCCCCGAACGGTGGTGGCAGTGGCGGCAGGTGAACAGCTGCCGAGGAGGCCTTGACGTCGTCCTCAAGCGGCGCTTATTGCGGCTGTCCTGGATGACGAAGCCGGGACGCAACACTTCTTCTTCGTCAACTGCGCCATTGTTATGTACTAGACAGAGAACAAGAGACAACACCCGATCCTGGGCCAGCTGTTGTTATTCTGCTTCTTCTACCTCGCTCTCCTAGCATGCGCATCTGTGCCAGAGTGCCAGTTTCGGTCTTCGTCGTCACAATATATATATATATATATATATATATATATATATATATATATATATATATATATATATATATATATATATATATATATATATGTGTGTGTGTGTGTGTGTGTATATATATATATATATATATATATAAATTTATATATATATATATATATATATATATATATATATGTGTGTGTGTGTGTGTGTGTGTGTGCGTCGCGCTCTTCAGATTTTTGCGTGCCTTTTTGCCCCCTCTACTATCTCTGTTAATTTCTGTCTCTTTTCACCTTTGTTCTGTTTCTTTCTGGCTATATTTTAGTAGTGAAGCAAGTTGAAGGAGGAGGGGGAGGGAGGGCAGGCTGTCGTATGCTGCCGTCGTCGTTTAGCGTAACACAGGCAAAACCACACAGATACAACTGTGGCAGTGTCATCTGTGGCTCGAGCGCACGCTCAAGCCAAAGATGACTCTGTCACATAAGAGGACAAGTCTTTGGCTCAAGCGTCTGCCCCAGCTAAAGACTTGTCCTGTTGTGCGGCAGAGTCATCTTTGGCTTGAGCGTGCGCTCGAGCCTGTGATGACTCTGCCACATAAGAAGGCAAGTATTTGGACAAGTAAGAGGACAAGTGGACAAGTTGGCTCGAGCGTGTGTACCAGCAAAATACTTGTCATATTATCTGGCAGAGGCATCTTTGACTTGAGCATGCGCTCGAGCCAGAGATGACTCTGCCACATGAGAAGGCAAGTGTTTGGACAAGTAAGAGGACAAGTGGACAAGTTGGCTCGAGCGTGTGTACCAGCAAAATACTTGTCATATTACCTGGCAAAGTCTTTGGCTTGAGCGTGCGCTTGAGCCAGAGATGACTCTAACACATGAGAAGACAAGTACTTGGACAACTAAAAGGACAAGACGACAAGTCGTTGGCTCGAGCGTGTGCTGCAGCCAATCACTTGTCCTCTTGCTCTTGTTCATCGAGTGCCCTGACAATGATTAGCACTTCATACGACGTAGCGGTTTCTATAAAACTCCATGTAACAATTGTAACAAGAGGAAGCGAGCGAGAAATTTGAAGATAGAGAAAGCAAGGGAAACAAATAGAAAGAAAAATAGAACGTACTGAATAGAAATGAAGGGAAAAAGACAGAAAAATCTGGAAAGTACAAAGAGAAAGAAATAGAGCAGGAAAGAGAAAAAAATCAGCATATCCACGGAGTGATGATGATGATGCACGGACGGGCTGAGCGTCCCTCAGCCCGTCCGTGCTTCCGTCCGTCTGTTCGTTCTTGCTTCCGCCTGTCCGCGCTACCATCCGTGCGTCCATGATGCCCCTGTCCGTCTGTCCATGCGTCCGTCCGTAAGTCTGTCGATACATCTGTCTCTCTGACTGTTCGTGTGTCCATCCGTCCGTATGTCCGCGCGTCTATCGATCCGTCCATCCGTCCGTCATCTCGGGTTTATGTCCATGCGTCTGTGCGTCCATCTAGTGAACACTCCAAGTGCCACCATCTCCCATCTCACATCTCCTGTGGCACATACCCGCTCTAGAGCGGATATGTGCCACCGGTGGCTACGTATTACCACATACATACACAGGATAGACAGACCCACGCCTTAAGGGGCTTCGCCCCTAAAAACAGAGGAGGAACAAAGAAGACTGCTCGTTCCACAGGGTGAAGCTGTCTTTCAGTTCTATTTCTTTCTTTCTATCTCTTTCTCTTCTCTCTCTTTGTTAGTTCTCTCGTCCATCTAAGTTACAAACCGGACGAATTGCACAGCGGGAGGGCATTCTCGTGTTTGGGGTACGATGCAAAAGACGCAGAAAGTGTGCACCGGCCGAGTTATGGCACTTGGCGGAAGCTTCCATATTAGGTAGAGACCGTTCATAAAGTTAATTAAAGGACGGTGGTCTTTCTCCGGATACTTGAAGGCCGATTTTGTTCTGGCTGTCTGTACATATGTAATTGCGTATGTATGTATGTATGTATGTATGTATGTATGTATGTATGTATGTATGTATGTATGTATGTATGTATGTATGTATGTATGTATGTATGTATGTATGTATGTATGTATGTATGTATGTATGTATGTATGTATGTATGTATGTATGTATGTATGTAAATACATACATACACTTGCTGAATAGCTTGCCATATTTAATAGGTGGCTGCGTTACTACTTGTGGACATTGTCGATCCGTTTACGCATATCTGAAGCGCAACATAAATAAGCATTAAATGGTGTATTCTTTTACTAGAAGATACGTAGATACATACAGCGAAAGACCCTACTGTTTCTATAGGCTGCGCTAATGATGCGACGCTATGAACTAAAGCGCCGTCTGCCAGCGATGTGGTGCTGATACCTGGCAGTGGTCCTGGGCTGCGCACAAGCTTATTTTCCTGACGCTACTGCTAGATTGCATCCCTATCTCACGCGAATGAGACCAGGGCTCATGTAATAGATGATTTCCTGAGCTGGTTAGCTCATTCAAATCTACATGATGCCACAACACCGTGGACGTCTCCTTACCATGGCTGTCTTTTTGCCATGGCCACCATACCGTGCCCTTCTGCAGCACTGCTCAACAACCGCTTCGCGGCGTCTGCTCGGCGTCCCCGTAGCGTCTGTGCGCACGCGAGTATAGGCGAAGAAGGCGCTATGGGGATGCTCAGCAATGGACTTGATGGGAATGTTCAGCAGTGCGGCAGAAGGCCACGGCAGAAAGACAGCCATGGTAAGGACAGTGTACATGGCGGTACCTATGAGTGCCGTTTCCTTCTGTCCTGTTTTTTACACGTCGTCTTTCTGGGCTGTGTGATCAGTAAATTCGGAACGCGCACGTTTATTTGTAATATATTTACGTCTTTAAGCTTCAAGAGCAATGTGTCCGTCAGAGTTTCCTAGACTCATTCTCAAATTCTGGGAGACAAGGCTTAGCAGGCACGGCTAAATAAGCCCAGCTAATCTTCTTAATAAGGACAGTACATATGTACGTGATGACTTATCCCCAGCGTGAGATGAGACAAAGCGGTAGCTGATTTCAGAATTAATATATTGCTGCGATGGCCATTGGGGAGTAGCAAGAGAGAGTTTGGATCGAAGCGGGTGGTAGCGTCGGCACGGGTGCTGCCATGTTGGCTTCTGGAATCAGCTGCTGGCGCACACGGTTACGGCCCAAAGAGTTTGATTGAGCAACTGGCTTGCAGGAGGTCAGTTTATGGTCATGTGATTAAACATGGCAACGCCTGGGCGCTGCTGCGAAAAATCGTCTATACGGGCTGTAGAAGACTGTCATCTTTCGACGACACTTGCAGCAATGTAGGCCCGTGTGCTCAGATTTGGGTGCACGTTAAAGAACCCCAGGTGGTCAAAACTTCCGGAGCCCTCCACTACGGCGTCTCTCATAATCATATGGTGGTTTTGGGACATTAAACCCCACATATCAATCAACACTTGCAGCAAAGCACGCAAAACGCGCCCAATTTTTTGTGAATACCTCTTATCAAATCGCGAGCTTATAACACGTCCATCTTTACAATATACCACCTGCACGCAGTCGTCATAAATTTTCATAAAGGAAATTTCATAAAGGCTCCATCCTATAGTGCTATTTTCCGCAACTCCAAGTACCTTTCTTTCCCTCTCTATTTCTGATTTATTTTCTCTTTCAGTTTTTATGCGTTGTGTTATCGTGTTTTACGAGCCATAGTAGTAACGTCCGCCATTGATATGATTATGAAGGTGTTCGAAGAACAACAGGAAGAATTCTCTTAGGTGTGAGGGAGCGCTCTGCAGGCTATATACAGGATGCCCCACGTAACTTTAGCCAGAGTTTAAAAATATGCCGGAACACGTAATTACGACGCGACCAAATGCATGTTGATCACCGTTGCCTGCAGTTGTTCAGACTATTTTTCACGTTCTCAAATATTGTTTAATTAGATCTGTTTAATTAACTAAATTTTGAAGGATCGAAGATGGATAAAAAATTTCAGTGAGAAAGTTGTAGATCGGTTTGCAAAACTTCCAAATAGATAGTTTTGAAGTTTAGATATGTTAATTATTGGTGTTTTCCTGCTAATTACAAATGCCCGCGAACTACAAAAAATATCACGTGACAAACCCACTCGCGAGTAAAAGGGCAAACGATGTTTCTAATATTTAAAGCACTACGAAATCTTTCCAGTAACCATGACCGGATTCAGGCGCAGCCATTCGTCAATCGACAACGTTGTTGATCTGGTGACATATGTTCAACAGCAGAAAGCCTGTAAGAGACTGTGCACCGCCCTATTTCTAGACGTTAAAGAGGCTTACGACAATGTCACCCATGAAGCCATCCTTAGTGCTTTGGAAACAGTAGGTATTGGTGGCAAGATATATATGTGGGTGTACTGCTACTTACAGCTGAGATCATTTTACGTGATGACAGCGAATGGCCCAACACCTGATTATTACAGCAGCCGAGGGGTTCCTCAGGGAGGAGTGATAAGCCCTACACTTTTTAATATAACTCTCATTGCACTAGTCGAGCAGCTACCTAGCACTGTAGAACTTTCTGTATACGCTGATGACATCTGCATTTGGACATCAGGTGTGACAAGGCCTCAGCTTCGTGCCCGCCTTCAGAAGGCTGCTACAACGACGCCATGCTACCTTCGCAAACAAGGCCTCGAGGTGTCCTGCGAAAAATGTGCAGTGGTAGCGTTCGCGCGGAAACCAATGTCTGCTTACAGCATATCAATTAATGAAGAATACATATCGTTCAGCAGAAGCCACAGGTTTCGGGAGTCATAATAGACAGAAACCTATCGTGGACTCCACACGTGAACTTTGTGAAGAAGCGGCTGATCGCAACATACCACATGTTCAAATTCCTTGCAGGAAAGAATTGGGCAGTGCCCATACCATCCATGCTACAGCCGTACAGAGTGCTGTTTATCGGATTCTTACGGTACAGCTTACCTGCAATATCTAACACCGGCAAGACACACCTGCGCGCAGTTCAGAGCATTCAAGCCCAAGCACTTAAGATATGCCTTGGATTACCCCGCAGCGCATCAACGCCTGAAACCATTGCCATCGCTCAAGATCACTTGATAAAGACGCATAATATTACCGAGACAATGCGCATGCACCTCAGGCATTATGCCAGGACCCCTTCTCCCCACTTGGCGAGCCTAGCTGCTGAAAGGCCCAACACGACATATGGCACTACTGTCTAAAAGCATCGTTCATCGTTTACTGAGACGTACGCACCTGCATCAAAGCCACTGCTTCCTCCTTGGAGCTTGAGCCGGCCGCGAGTTCACTTCATGATTCCAGGAATGAGGAGAAAATCGGACTTACTGACACGTGCCCTGAAACAACAGAGTCTATTCCTACTGGACAAAACTACAGTAACCACATGCACATTTACAAGGATGGCTCAACTAGGCCGTCTAGTTCAGGTGGAGCAGTGGTTATACCATCACAAGGGGCAACTCGGTGTTTTAAGACTTCACGTGTGACAACGTCCACGACGGCAGAACTCGAGGTTCTGCACAGTGCACTGGAACTAATCAATTCTGAAGAAAGACCAGGTAAATGGGCTGTATTTTCTGACTCAAAATCAGCGTTACAGTGCCTGCTATCAGTTCTCCGACGCGGATGCCACGACCAGTTGACCTACCAAACCGTGAAACTTCACCACCTTTTAATACACAAAGGCCACGACATTGTCTTTCAGTGGTTACCTGTATGGGCATTGTGGTATAGGCGGAAATGATTCTGCAGATCATGCTGCTAACAAGTCACCTGAAGAAGCAAACAGCGTTTCAATTCCGGTTTCAAGAGCGGACGCGGCGAGGCAGATTCGTCAACTGGCCCGCAGTCTCACACAGACTGAGTGGAACACACCAAGCATACGACGTACAAGACTGCACGAGCTTGACCCTTCACTACAGCTCCGGCCTCCACCCGGCCTGCATCGACGTGAAGCTTCGCTTCTCCATTGTCTTTGGCTGGGAGTTGCTTTCAAGAAAGCTTCTACCACGTTAATCGGAATTAATCACAGTGCGGCGTGCTATGTTTGTGGCACCGACGAAAATATCGAACACCTGCTGCTCCACTGTTCTTGATTTGCCTCAGACAGACAAGTACTTGCCAACGGAATGCGGCTACTGGATGATCGGCCTCTTTCTGTGCAGGTGCTATTACAGCAACGTCCACATGCCTCGACAGCCCACAAGGCAGTTAAAGCCCTGCTGTATTTCCTGAGAAAGACAGGCCTGTGTGAACGCCTCTGACATGCGGCGGAGTTCTACACGCTGCAGTGAAATTACTGTCAGTCTCTCCCTTTTTCTCTTTTCACTCTCTTCCCTCTTTCTCAACTTTCTTGACCCCTTCCCTAATCCCCCAGTGTAGGGTAGTCAACCGGATGTCTTTCTGGTTAACCTCCCTGCCTTCTCCCATTTGTTGCTTCCTTCTCCTGTCAATGCTCTTTAACACCAATGCCTTGTGTAATCGGTACCCTCCTTGGCGCCGATGAATATAGTACCTTCGATTACGAGTTATGTGTGCTCGAAAACTAGTGAGGTCATTTTTCTTGGAAGATATGACAAGATATATTTATGAAGAAATTCTCTGGAAGAGATGGCGAGGGAAGAGCAAGATAACCCCCTACTTTGTTCATGCCTCTCATCAATAAGTATTGAAATGGCTGTGGAACACGTGTGAATGCACCCGAGTCCAGGTAAAGCTGACAGTATAATGCCGAAGAGTACGTAGACATGAGACGTATAACGTCCTGGTAGGTATCCATATGGTAAGAAGATATGTGGAACTAGAAAAAAAAACAGTGATTCAGTAAATTATTGAGTTATCGATTGTACTACGAGCATTTGCCAACTTTCTCCACTTCTATGAGTTCCCAGTCTTTCTGTGTTTCTGGGTTATACGACAATGTGTTGCGCGAAGTAAATGGAAAGGCAGAGCGTACACATATTTCACACCTGACAACATAGGCCCGCACTGAATGAAGTTATACTACTCAGAACGTCAGTGGCTTTATTTTGTCTCTGACGTGACGCGATAAATGTCTACGTGCTCTATCTCACGATAATAGAGCAGCTTCTGGCACGCCTCTCCAAAGATTATGATACAAAACACATTATGCGATTTACTGATAATGTTCCGATGGTTGCCCACTGGGCCAGAAAGTGAAGAGTTGTTGCAGTAGTCCTTGTGCATGATTGACACACCGAAGAAATTTTTTTCCACCAATAGGCATTCATTCATTTTGGCACGGACTTCGCACCCGAGAGCTAACGGAGAGGTCTGAACGTAGTCGTTAAAGTTGTAGTCGAAATCGACGCCTATGTGAGCACGTTTACACGTGCAGCACGTGAGAAAGTGTCGAACTCTTCACAAATGCACTTCCCACCAACGATCGTCGTATCAACGGGTGGAGAAAAAACATACGTGCCTATATTATTAAACTATTCTTCTCTATTTGTCCCCCCTAAGTAAACCCACGTAAGCGGTGCGTGAAACGCGTTCGAAAAAACGGGTTAGCTCCAGGAAAAAAAAATTACATTTGGCTGACGAACGAGAAGGCGACAAGTGGAAAGGTCGAATGCACCGTGCACAGTCTGCATGAACCCATCCGTGTTTTTATCGATGCCACAGAGCAGCCATGAAGGAGACAAGACTACCCGTCGCTACTTCTGTTAAAAATTCAATGACCGCGTTCAACTCATACACGTCCTATTAAGGGGCTCCATTGGAAATGGCGAAAGAAGAATATTCGATTGGATAAAAGAAATCACTTAGTCTCTCCTCGAAACGCAATTCTTTACTTCAAACGAGTTGCACTTACGATGCCCTGTATGTTTTTTTGTTTTTTTTTTCGTTTCATTTCAGCTTAGAAATAAGTGTTTGACATTTACCCGAACGTACGAGTCGTCATTCGTTCCGTGAAAGGTAACCCAAATGAGTCCAAGTCCCTCGGAGTCCCTCATCAGACTACTGCAGAGAGCAAGTACCCTAGTTGTGCGGGTCGAATCATACAAAACATATACAATATCTCACACGTACCACTCCGGTTTCGACAAAGACGATGGGGTGAACGGGCAAGAACTCCGCAAGATCTCTACAATAGGAGCGTTTCAATGAAAATCGAGTTGGGGCTAAGGGAAAAGTAAAAGGTTATAAGGGGAGCAGACGTGAATGACGGCTTCAAGAGTGGTGCACCACTACCTCACGACACCGCAATGCAGGAGCTTGGGGAGGCGGCGAAAGAGAATTAAGGAAATAAAAGGGTGAATGGTGTTTTTTTTTTTAAGATAAAACATATATGGCTCTTCGCGTGACGCCAACGCCTTGTTCGCGCAATACGAGTAGTAGTCAAGCACGTGGATGTGCTTGCTCCAAGCGCTCATTTCTGAAGAGGCAAACAATTACGTGGAGAAAAAAAAAATGTGGTGTTCATAAAAATAAGAGCGATGCACTTAACTCTCGAACGCTAGCTCGCCAACAAACACCCACGTTAACTCGTTGCCTGAGTGGAGTCTAATGGCGGTGGCATAGCGAGGCGGCTGCCCCCTGGTGACTGGAACGGCGGCGTCCGCGTGGGACCTGGCGACCCCTGGTGGTTTCGACTTGAGCACCATCCCGGCGCCCCCTCCTCTTTCAATTCCTTTTTTTCCCTTTTTTTTCTAAAATGAGGATGGGGTAGCATCAAGAAGGCACGCTCTGTGTATTTCGTCGGGAAAGATGGGGGTGAGGTGAATAGCGTAGCGAAGAGGAGAGCATGTTGGGTTAGGTAGGGAGGAGCGGTGTTATAAGCACAATTGTATTCCCAGAGGCTCAGACAAGCGTGGACACTTTATTGTTAAGAGAGACCCGGCGTTAGAATCGTTTGACACTCGCTGCTGTAATAACGACTACTTCCTTTAGACCATCAAGCCATTGTCTACGTCCTCAGTAAAGTTTTTACTCACTGTCTCTTAGCTCAACCTCGGTCTTTGTGAAAAGTGTTTAATTGGATGAGTCGTCCGACGGGGAAGCTGTGGCAGACAAACACCTGGTAAAAAAAAAGGCAAGAAGTAAACACGTTATGTTAAACATACCTATTTCCTATGTCAGGAACAGGCTAGGTAGTCCATTCACTTGAAGTGTACTTATGCTATGGTTCAAACTTTATTGGGCGACTTCACCGAGTATAGGCTCAGTCAGTGATACACCCACAGATGCAACAGAGTACACATTTGGGTTTCAAACAGTCCTTATCCGTTTTCTTTTTTTGTTCATTTTCGTTTGTGTATATTCACTTCTTTTCTTTTTTTGTAATATTTATTTCCTATTTTCTTTTATTCCTCTTTTCACGAGCGTAAGGTAGTAAGCTGGTCTAAGAACTCACAAACCTCCCTGCCTTCGAACCTGTGTCATCCTTCCGCTCTTCCTTTTTTTTTTTCGTCTTTTCAAAAGTCGACAAGATATATGATGTATGACAGCTGCCCCTTTCGTGAAATGATGGTTAAGACGGCAGCATAGCAACATCGGTAAGCGACGATATGGAGCTTCGCCAAAAAAAGAAAAAAAAAACTAAACACGGTCAATGAAAAATGTGCGATTGCAATCCACCAAGCTCATCAGATAGTAATGAAACTCTGGATAGCCCCCGTGTTCTTATCCCCACATAAATAGTGGTAATTGTAAACGTTGGGTGTCAGTGTCGTCCTATTGGACCTTGCCATTCATTTTCTTGAACAACTACACTATCAGTGCAAAGGTACATATATACAGATAAAAACTTGGATTGATGCATTCCACGTTTCCTGGCCTTATCGATTCACGTCACGAGATACAAAAGTAAGAAAACATTCTTTTAATAGCTCAAGGTGTCGGTGCCCATATGCCTTACGTGAGATCGTCTAGATTAATCTCCGACCAAACAACACCCTTCAAGTTCGTTCATGCGTGCGACTCCCCAGCCGCGGCTCGGCATCCACAGGGACGATCGAGATTGTTGTCCCACACACCTGCGGGTGGCAATGCGTGAGTCTCGGGCCGCCGAGAGAAACTAAGCACGCATCGCTGCGTCCCCTGACGAAGTTCCGCTGTAGCCATGAACTCGGAAGGTTGCGGCCCGACGTGTAATTACGGCTTCACAGTTACGGTGCGTCATTAGTATTATTTGGAATTTGCGAAACTGACACTGTTTCTGAGACAAGAGCACTTGTTTTTGCTTGAAGATAGTCCTTTGATGCTCATTCGGGAAGGCCCTACGCTTTTAGCACGTTCTCGTACTTATGTATGAATAATATTCACGACCTGCGCTTGACTCCCGACAAGAAACGACTGTTTCAAAGCCCTGTTTTCATCAGACCTACTCTTAAAAGTTGATTTGTGCACGAAACAGTGTTCTGACAAAACATTATACCCTACTCACATTTGCAAAGTTCCTAATCCATTTTCCTTGCCAGCTTTGGAATAGCGGTGACAGACGACCTTTTGAACTCATTTGCGCAGATCAGACACATATGGACCCGATATAAAATATGCAGTATCATTCATTTATTATTTGTATTTGTTTTCCCACACAGTGTACCTAACAAAATCGTGGTGCGAGTGGCAACGCGGGAATTCGCTGCGAAAAAGAAATCAGGAGTCATTCCTCCATTTGAAAAATGGGATCCGACGAGCCTATACGGGTGCACGTGCATGACGTAAAAGTTTCATTTCTTTCAATTGCATCGCGCAAGGCCCCTTCTCAAATTTTTCCTTCCTCCATGGCGAGAATCGTACTTTTACCTACGGGCTTAGCTGTGCAAGACTTCTATTACTAAGAAGAACAGAGGCGGTTATGCATAAAACAATGAAGTATGAGAAAAGTGAGAAGCAATAGCAAACTGTGGCAACATGAAATTACCAAGTAACCTCGGTGAAAGATCGCACTGCTATGTCTGAAGCGATGATGTGATCACCAAAAATGAATGGATCGAAAAACACTTAATCATTGTTCAGCCGACCATCAATCGAGAGCACGTCAATTATTAGCGAATGGTCAATTACAACCAAACGTGAAATTGGAGTTGTTATACACTGCACCTGCTCGAGCGGAAGCGATGGCAGCACGCTCGAACACGCAGTCGATGGGTGGTCTCGGGTGTCTTCCACCCGTTGTCTAAACCGGCTTTCAATTCTACCTGGCGCGCTGAATGGGGGAAGTCGAGGGTGTCGGATGGTTCTGTATACGCGCCGCTGGTAATTATATAGTAAACGCAGACAGTGGTTTTCGAGTGCTGCTCAAGCGTGGAACCTACCACATTACACGTCGGGATGAGTCATCGCTTCTCTTCGTGTATTCACATGGCACACTTTATTCCTTAGCACACCT